>NW_006399943.1:5692277-5726484 GCF_000299155.1 Elephantulus edwardii | reverse complement strand
GAGTAACTGCTCTCCTGCCTCCAGCCATCTTCCTGGGACTAGCGCACAAGATGTACAAGAGGAAAAAGTGAGCCTAAACACGGTGAGGTTTGGGGGAAATGCTCTTAATAAATTATTACTGTTTAAACAGAAAAGACATGGCTGTGGAACAAAAAACTAAGCAGCAAAGAGGCACCACGACGAGCCTGTTCTGTGGTCGGTCACGTAATCCTGGAAGCATCTGTTGTGGTCATTGTTGTCATTAGAGATTATTCATAGCTAACCTTCCAGTGCATTTTCAGAGGCTTTAAATCACACGGGAGGATACTGCTCATCTTTCTTCTGTGAAGCAACCTTCAAACTGCATACCTTAGGGTTGACAAGCACAACTTCTTACCACTGGGCCACCAGCACGCCTCTTAAACATAAAACACAGGCAACCCTAAATACTGTGAGGGAAATAATTTCTGGCTAGTGGGGATGGAAGATAGTCTGACATTTTCTTACGCAGCTGCTGTTGCTGTTGTTGAGTGCCATCCAGTTGACTACAATTTAGAGACCCTATGACCATCTGTAAACCTTGCCCTCTCTCAATTCATCTTCTCAGTCTCGACCAGGCTAACTCATTGCAATGACTGTTCCCATCCATCCGTCTCTTTAAGGGTCTTCCTCTTTCTTGCTGGTCCTCTGCTTTTCCCACCTTGATGTCTTTTACCAAAGATTGGCTCCTCCTGACATGTGCAAAGTGTGTGAGACAATGTTTCACCACCCTTTTGTCTAAAGAGCACTTTGGTTGCAATTATTCCAAGACAGACCAACACCACTATTTAAAGGCTTTGGTACTTCTTTGGTCTTTCTTGCTCATTGTTCAACTTCCACATATGTGTAAAGTAATGGGAAGTATCATGGCTTGAGTCAAGTGAAGCTTGGTCTTTAAACTGACACCCTTGCTGTTTAATACTTTCAAGAGGTCCCTAAGAGCAGATTGTCCAACACAACATGTCTTTTGATTTCCTGACACAGGTAGCCATACATGTTGATTGTGGATGCCATAAATATAAATCATTAATAAATTCAATTTTCTCTATCACGACGTTTGCCTCTTGATCTAGTTGTGAGGATTCCCGCCCCCCTTGGTGTTGAGATGTAATCCATACTGAAGGCTGTAGTTTTTTTATGTTTTTCACTAAATACTTTAAGAACTCTGGTGGCCTAGTGTAAAGAAGCTGCACTGCAATCCTGAAGGCATGCGGTTCACATCCACCAGCTCCCATGCAGGAGGATGGGCAGTCTCCTTTCATCTCCTTCTATGTCTTCTCCATCTGATCCCAACTGCTTCTGAAAACTTGCTGGAAAGTCAACTATGGTCAGTTCCGACTTCTGATAATCAACAACAACAAATACGGTTTTGGAATTTGGTGGTTTGGTTGGGGGTTTTGCCACATTCTACAAGCAAGATTGTGTCATTTGCATAACACGAGTTGTAGATGAGTCTTCTTCCTCAAATCCTGATGCCACGTTCTTTTTTTTTTTCAATTTATTACAGGCATATATTTTATTCTCTATTATTTATCTGTAACAAAGCAAAACTTCTCTCCGCGGAGGACTTATTTTTACTGTGGAAAATTACTTAGAAAGTAAATTTTAACTTCTATAATTTTTAAGTGATCTTAATCATATTCCAAATATTATGCAACTATCATCTTCATTTCCAAGCTTTTCCATCACTACAAACAAAATGTCTGCAGCTATTTAGCAATATCTCCCCATTTCCCCTCCCTCCAGATCCAATTAGCCACTTATGACCTTTTTTCTCTATGTATTTGTTTGATGCCACATTCTTCTTTGCAGAGTCCAACTTCTTGAATGATTTTCTCAGTATGTATGGAGAAAGAATAGAACTCTAACAGATACCTTTCTTGTTTTAAACCATGCCGTGCTCCCTTGTCCTGTTGAGACAATAGCTTTTTGGCCTATGTACATATATTAATGAGAACAATCAAGTAATCTGGAATTCCTATTCTCCTCATTGTTATCCACAATTTATTATGATTCATACAGTTCAGTGTTTTTGCATAGTCAATAAAACATAAGTAAACAATTTCTTGTATTCTCTGTTCTCAGCTATGATCTATCCTTTCTTCCATGGCCTCTTCTAAATCTGTGGAAGTTACAGTCTTACCAAAAGCCTTCATCCTAAGGAGAGGAAAACATATACATTGGCAATTTGTCCACAGAGAGTGCTCATTGTTGCCAAAAAAGTGAAGTACCAAGATAGCACTGAATAGGTGAATTATAGTGCATCCATGCAATTAAAAGAAAAGGGAATGTACGTGAACTGCAGCAATCCAACAAAACACATGAAAGAACCTTAAATGCATGTTGTTAGCAAAAGAAGGTAATTGTAAAGGCTATATACTGTATGAATCCCATTTGTAGGCATTCTCCAAAAGGCAAAACTACAGAGAGAGTTAAAAAGTTCCGTGGCAGCAAGGTTCAGGAAGAGGGATGGGCAAGGTCCAGAACTCTTTGGAAGCTATGAAACTATATTGCAGTGGTGGCTATGTGGCATTACGCATCTATCAAATCAGATGCACAAAAGTGGCTGATTCTGCTCATACGGAGTATCTACAAAAGGCAAATAAACACACATTTAAGGTTACTGGAGGTTAGCAGAAGCAGGCGGGAGTGTGGAGGAGGGGCATACATTGCTTAGAAGATAGGAGTGCCTGTGAAGGCCTCAGGAAAAATGCAGACCATAGTGGTGATGAGTGACTGCATGACAAATACAATGGATGACTTGAACTGCATAAATTAGAAATGTTCACATGCAGATATTTTGTTAATTATTTACCACCCTTGGGACACCCCCCCTCCCCAATGTAAAAACAACAGTCTTCCATTAATAAGAATATATCAATATTGTATCATCACTTGTAACAAATGTGCCACAGGAATGCAAGGTGTTAACAACAGAGAAAAACAAGGATCTGCAGAAACTCTATACTCACTGCAGGCCTAACAGAAAAAAGCTGGAAGAATTCCTTTTATGAGCAGCATAGCATAATAGGTCCAAGACCTTCAGACAAGAACCAGACAGGTCTGAATCTGCACAAAAGGGTAAGGAGGGCTGGAATGATGACCACTCTCATAGCCATGACTGACAGATGACTCTTAGCAATTCTCAGTTCTGGGGTAGGGTGCCACCTCTCACTTCACTATCTCCATGTTTTTACCAAGGCAAGCAGACCCTTTAGCAATATGGCTTGAACTGCAGGACCCACTTATTCTTCGTTCCCCCTACCCACTGCCATTTTAGAGAGCTGTTGTTGTGGTTGTATACCACTGGGTCGGAAAAAAACTCATAGCCAATCCACCAGAGGGTTTTCAGAGGCAGAAAATCGCATGGGAGGAGATTATTTGTCTTTCTTATGTGGAGCAGCTGATGGATTTGGACCGTGTGTCTGTGGGTTGGCAGTGTAATTCCTTACCAAAAAGCAACCATAGCTCCCAGAAGTGAGCTGAGATATTGTTAATCATACTGCTCAGTAGGGGATGATCAGGGTCGCTCAACGTTTTAGGCAGAGGCTAACAACACTTGAGTCTTCACAGTTCCAGACCATGTTGTTAGAGGATCAGCTCTGAATTACAACATCCACATCTTGGACCACTTCCACCCCACACTGCTCAAGGATCCCTGGGCTGCTTTCACTTTTGCAAGTTAAAAATGTTCTGGCTTCTTTAAAAGTCTTAACAAACAGCAGCCTGAACTGTAGGAGAAAGTCCACTTTGCTGTTTTAGCAGGGATGCTCTTGACTAGAGTTAGAGACTCACCTCTGGATCAAGGTTGTCGCTCAATGTTTTCCCATGTGCCTTTGACCCCATGCTCAGCTCCCAAAGCTAGCTCTGTTCTTCTGCAGGGAATCTGGCCCACAGCTCTGTGTCATCTTCTCTCTGTTGTATCATCTTCTCTGGCTGTTCTTTGCTGTCCAGGGGGAAAGGTAGGTCTTGCCCCCACCCTTGGTGCCTTAGGCAGCCAAAATGCTCTCCCCCAGATGTTCCAGACACCTACTACCATTGCCCAGGCCCTTGGGCAGAAGCGTGTCTAACAATGTAGTTCTCCTGGCCAGATGTAATTGCATCCCACTGGGGCCAGCAGCAAGAACAGTGGGGTCAGAGCTCAACCTGACCCAAGATGTGACAATGACCAGGTGCTATTACACAGCCTCGTCCACTCAGACCAGCTTGAGCACAAACGGGGACCCAGTGCTGCATATGACACATCCAAGGACAAGCACGCTCAGGCACAGTTGGACCAAGAGCTCAGGGGGAGTCAGAAGAGTTTCACACACCCCCAAGTTCTGGTTCTGTTGTCGCTGTGCGTCACTCTGCCCCACACTCACTCCTCCTGACAATCAGGAAAGAGGACCATGCTCCAGGTCCATGCTCCCCTGGTTCCCCTGGTAAAACTCCAGCAGAAAGGCTTTGCTCCTTAATTCCAGGTAAATCCATGGGAAGGACTGTGATCTGCATAGCACGTGGTGGGGCTAGGGCTAGAAACGGAGAGGAAAGGAGCTGTTGGGCAAAATAACAGACAAGAACCCTGCCCACCCTACCCGTACTCCAGCCATCTGTCTGTGAACAAGACACCTCTCCGCAACAGACACACAGCACCAAGGGCACAATCGGAAGTGGACTTTTATTAGGAAATCACCCTGCAAATACATCATGAAGTGCTATGGGTTTAACACATTTCCTGAGGACGGAGGTCACAGTTTGGGAGCTGTCAGAGAGCAGGTGGGTAGCCTGCCCTCAAAAGGAGGCTACCGGTACTGCAGGTGACAGTATTCCTTCACAGAAACACCACGCAGCTGTCACAGGACACACGAGGACACGCCAGCACACACTCCACTGTGCCACGTGTAAACACACAAGGGAGGCAGAGCCCCATCCTGCCATCAGTTGGAGTCAAAAGGAACCCAAAAAGAAATGAAAACCAAAAAGTCTCTCTCTGCATTGGGCCAAGGGGGGAAAGTCCCAAATTAGCAAATTTCCTCAGTTACAAAATACTTCTTTAAAAATCCCATTATTAAAAGAATAAATAACAAAATATATAAAAATAACTTGGTTGCATCAAAATTATGACTAAATGTCTGTGGCCTGGTGCAGAGCTCTCAAGGTCTTCTCTGCTCTGATTCCATTGGTTTCCTGCCCACGGTGCCCTAGGGTAAGGTCTGGTTAAAATAATATAACAGTAATAAATTAAAATGTGAAATAAATAGTGAACATTAACACAGGAGGGGAATATACTTACATCTTGACAAAATTAAACAATTTACAGAATTATTAAACTAACTACTTATTTCTTCCAAGAAGTGCAATTTCTCTACGTTTGAAGACTAACTCAGAATTTCAGTTACCATTGATTTGGGCTCTATTTACATGCAGGAACCTCATGTTCTTAACACATATAATTAAAATTTGCCCCTTTTTTCCATCTTAAGCGGCTCTAGAAGAAAGGGAAATCTTTATGGTCCCCCATCAAGACGTCACCCTGGATGGTCACTGTAGCCCAAGGTCGGCAACACTTGACCCTGGTGCTGCTGCTGCTGCTGTTCCTCACAGGGCACTCAGTCCGAGCTCTCCGAGCTGAGGGTGGCAGGCAGAGTTTCTCTGGGAGGCCATTCCCAATTCCCCCCTGGCATAGGCTTCCTCTACCCTTAACACAAAACTGAATCAAACAAAACTGTGAAAACACACTGGCACGAGCAGGCCTTCAGCAGCATGCCCCAGGCCCCAGGCACCCTCCCAGCCACTACAGACAAGGAATGCTTCCCTGAGATCCTATTCCATTGAGCTTTCCACTTCAGAAAACAAAAATAAATCACTTTGTAACACTTCCGTGGCCCTGGGCCTCTATGCTTAGAGTCTTGGGGAGAACTGACCTGTAGGCACCCCTTCGAACAAGCCCAAAGAGTTCCCTAGGCAGGCTTGCACCCCACCGCTACCAGGCTGAGTCTCCCAGGAGGCCCCTGAGGTGGGCAGGGCTAGGCAGGCTAGCTGCAGGCCTCCACACTAGACCTGGATGCCTCTCACCGCCTGTTTGATGGTCTCCAAGAGGGCTTTGTTCTCTGGATTCTGATAGCAGTCCTGGTCGGTGTACATACTGGTGAGGGTGCTCACATACGCGTCGAAGTTCTGTTCACAGATTGGCTCCTGGGCCCAAAAGAGCATGACCGGTTAACTACCCTCCTAGGGCATGCCAGGGTCCCACAGGAAACAGGTGCTTCCATACAACAAGTGGTGTCGGAGCAGAGGACCCACGCCACCCCCCCCCCACCTCACCTGAGTGGACAGGACCCCAGGAGGATGCCCCTCCAAGCCCTGGCTGCCTACCTACCATGTGTGGGAGGCGGATGTTGGCAAGACTTCGGATGAGGGCCTGGCTCAGGCCCGAGAGCTCTAGGAACAGTGCCTCGTTCTGTTCCTCGATAAGCTTGTTCTCTGCCTCAATGTTCTTGAGGTTCTTCTCCATAGAGGAGATCTGCAGAGAGACAGCCTTGTGGCATGGTGGCCCTGGAACCCATCGACCTCGCAGCCTGTATCTCGGGAGGAGCTGGGTACCCACAGCACCAGGGACACCTCCCCCATGCTGTTGATCCTACTGCCTGTGGCTGAAGGGTGCCGGGTGGTGAAGGAAAGGGGACACCGGCACACTAGACTTGCCCCAAAAGAGCCCCGTGCAGTGTGCCCTGAACTCCCCTTGGTAAGCAGATCAGCGGGGGCCCTAATGATGCTCAAGAAGGCCAGCCAGCAGACCACTCCCTTTGCTCTATCATGTCCATCTTCGCTTTATCTGGGCTGGAAGCTGAGGACAGAGCAGGGGTGAGCTTGCAGAGAGGCAGCTATGGATGTGGTTCCAGAGGTCACAGTCTTGGCCTCATCACTCACAGGACCTCTGGCCCTGAGAGGACCCCTGACCTGATAGTGTGGCAATCAGGACAGTGATGTTGACTGCTGTAAGGGCAAGTGTGGCCCTCCCACTGGCTAAGTCCTACATTGATCCCACCTCCCAAGAGAGAAGACTGAGGACCAGAGGCTGTGCTAGACCCTGCCATACTATTGGTCCCCGGGAGCTGGGCACTGAGGATCCCACCTGCGACTGCAGCTTAACCATAGCAGCCTCCATCTCTGAGTTGGACTCGCTGAGGTCATGGATCTCCTTGTTGAGTTGCTTGATCTCTTCGTCATTCTCCAGCACTGCAGAGAGACTCCCATCTGCCTTCTGCCCCTCAAGGACAATCCAGTGCCCCCCACACACACCCCGTAGCACAGAGTCCATCACTTTCCAGAGCTCATGGGGCCTCATTTCAAAAGCTGAGGAATCCCCTTTCAGAGACTCACATGCCTGCAATTGCCAATGGCCTCCTGAACCACGTAATTAGTGGTGGGGCTGCGTCTCCCTAATAAACTAGACCTGCTTACAGAGGCTGCTTCCCTGACCAGCCTCCGGCCTGCCTTTACTACAGGCTGTGGCTGGAAGGATGCTTCCTCTGCCCTTGGCTCGCGGGCCTAAGCAGAGTCGCAGACACACTGCTCAGGAGGCTTCTCAGGTTCAGAGACCTCAGCTCAAGTGTCTGCTTCCTCCATGGCTCCCAGCCCTTCCCGGAGTAACCACATGGGATAGGAACTGCTCTGCGTTACCGAGGCACACACAGACATCTAAATGAACAGAAGGCAGCCTACCATCACTCGTCTTGAATTTAGTGCTGAGAATCTCATCCCCTGAGAGTTTTCCTTTCTTCCCGGCAAAAGTTGCCCTGGGACAGCCAGACAAGCTAGAAGCAAAGAGTCAGGCCAAGAGTGAGGTTACAAGTCAGGAAAGGTGTGAGGAGGTCACAGGTAAGGTCAAGTCTGCATTCACAGGTCAGACAACTGTTAGGTGAGAGGGAGGTCAGGCCACGTTTGAGTTCCCAGGTGAGGTCAGGCCTGAGGTCTTAGATCAGGACAGGTATACAATCACCACACATCTCCCTGCTTACATGTTTCTTGTCTGCCTCTGCCTCTGCTGAGCGCATACCCATGAGAGTGGTGCACTTGCCCAGGCTCTGTCTCAGAGCCCAGGGCAGGGATCACTGAGTGCTGGCTAAAGGGTTGAGGTAGCACCCTCATAGGTGGAGAGATGGTGGTGTACCTGGGCCCTGATGCAGGTCTGATAGAGCAGGTGTAAAGCTGCATGGGGTGAGCACACCTTAGAGCACCTGACCAGTTGGGCACACTTTAGGTGTGTTTAAGAGAGGCTGGCACTTGAGACACAGGTGATGAAAATGTAATTCCACAACCTGATAGCAATCTTCTAGGGTTCCTCCAACCTGAGATAAGCTTCCCCTCAAGAAACTACTGGCATATAAATTATGTCTCAATAAAATTGATTAATATGTAGAAAGAAAAAAGAAAAGAAACTATTGGCATTGCCAGAACCCTCCTCTGTCCCTTTCTGCAGTGCCATCCTTCAGCCTTGGCCAGGTGTGGCCTCCCCTTAGAAGATTTACCTTCGGTGGGTAAGGAAGCTCCCGTTGGCATGGCCAGAGCCATCACAGCCTGGCGTGGGGCAGGTGGGACCCTCATTCTTCAGTGACTTCCAGGAAAATGCAGAGCCATTGAGGGACCCCTCTTTCTGCCTGCGGGCAGCCAGTGGGCAGCCAGATGCACTCCTGTGAGAGGCATACTTGCCACTGATGTGGCCAAGCCCCACACAACCAGAAACTGGGCACCTGGGCACAAGAGGTCAGAGGTGAGCCCAGGGCACAGGAGACCAGAGGTGAGTTCAGACCACAGGCCAGCAGAGAACTTACATGTAACGTCCAGCACAGCATCAACTGTGAGATCAGCCTGTGAACTCTCACCACCTCACACTCCCACGTGGCACAACAGCAGTCTCTAGTCAGCACTTGCCTCTTACCCACCCCAGCGGCCACCAGGATTCCGAGTCTGAGTCTCACAGGCATTAGTGCCTGAACCGGGCAAGACCCTTGATCTTCTCCTGCCCGCACTCAGCATGTCCCTCATTTCAGACAGCACCAGGCAGGTCTGAGGCCAAAGGGCTCCAGGGCAGATGGCTAGAGTGGAGCAAGGTGTGGTCACCATGAGGGGTCAGCATAGGACAGGGAGCAGAAATGGGTGGAGAGAACACTTCAAATGTCAGGGTTAGGAGAGCCCAAGTCCGGGTCCCCTACAAACACAGGTTCCCCACTGCGAGCCTCTTAAAGTAGCCACCAGGCATCTTCACAGTTCTTTCCAAGGGGGGACCTACACTTGCCTGCCTGACCCCATCTCTTCTAGTCCAGGGATGAGGGCTTCTCTCTAGTTTTTTTCCTGATCCACCTGCCACCCAGACCACTGCCCCCTCTCGTCACCCCTTTCCTGCCTTATTTCTCCAATGCTCTCCTGTCCCCATCTGAGGTCCTGCCCATGGCATCTGCTCCACCTTCCATTACACTGCCCATCTTATCCAGCTCCACCCTGTCTCCTTCATTTACTACTTATTTCTGGTGGTCCTGGCCCTAGCACATTTCAATTATTCATCTAAATTGGAGGCATCTCCCCTTCATCTCTGCAAAGGGCTAGGCCAGAGATCCGTAAGAGGCCTTTAGGGGTCCATGTTGTTCCAAGGCAGGAAGCTGGCCCCCAAGCTAACAGCCCTTGAGTGAGCAGTCTGATCATCAAGCAGCTGATCTATTCCTTCACCTCATCAAAGGGTTTACAGCACTCTCTGTGAGCACCTCACCTACACTGCAGCCCAGACGTGGGAAGATGGAGCCTCAGGGCTGTGCTCTCTCTACTCAGCTCCTTCCCCAAGACAGGCTGGTTCTCAGACCAGTCAAAACGCTGTGGCAAAAGGACTTCTGCCATGTGATTTAGTCTCAATCTGGCACAGACACTAAAGACCATGAAAAGGGGCTTTCCCACCAGCCACTCCAAAGTCACTGCACCAGAAAGCACATCCATCTACTAGGCCTTCATCAACAGTCTAAACACTGGAGCAGTTTAGGGCTGGGGGCCAGGCAACAGTGCAGCTGCCTGCAGGAGTCAAGGTCTCACCTGTCGCCCCATGGAAATCTAGGTGTCCCACTGCACTTGTTTATTTGGGAGTTTTTATTAAAGCTGGCAACACATTAGAATGAGGAAAACCATTTTTCCAAGTTAATTTGGAAAATGCAGATCCTGACTTCCACTCTTTCCAAAAGCAGTCCAACGCAGGATCCACACTAGTGCCCTCCACACAGTGACATGTATGATTACAAGCAGATTCCTATATCCTCAGGCAAGAAGAAAAGCCTACCCCCTACACCTGTGGAAAGTGAAGTGTCTGAGATGCCAGCAGCCTCAGCTTTTACACTGTCATTTAACACCTATTGTGGCTTCACCATAAAAATAAAAGCCTAAGCAAATAATCTCCAGCCTTGGGAGCCCTGAAGCTGCTCCAGGAGGTAGCAAGGCTGTGAGCAGGGGATGTGCACACACCTGGCGCTGTCATCCCAAAGCTAAATTGCATCCCCTGGCAGGGTGAATAAGACTGTCAACCGCTCCTGGTCTGCAGGTGACTGTCCTGCCTCCCAAGAACCTGAACCTGTTCAAAGGAGAGAACCATGGGTTCCCAGCCCTGGGTGGGGTGGCCATCCTTCCCCTGCATTGTCCAGATGCCTCTCTGCCCTATTGTCAAGACAACTCCCTCAATCTCAGCACTGCAAGCCCAAGATCAGAACCCCATCTCATACATCCCCATCCCGTGTTTGCACCTCTGATATTGCCAGGGGGAAAAGCATGCAATTGTACAAGCCCCACATGAGAAGTCACACCTGGGGTCTCGAGATACACAGATGCATGAATGTGACCTGCTTGCTCAGACTGTGGTGCCTATGATATCTGGGGGCTACTTTCTGCCTCACTCACACTCACGGTGTGTCAGTGAGGAGACTACAGACAGCTGGCTATCCAAATTAACACAGCCACCGAGTGACTTGGTGACCAGTGGTGTGGATGAGAAGGAAACCTCAGTGGAGCTTGTACAGAGTCAAACCATCAACCCCTAGCAGCACTCACTTCATCAGCTCGGGGTCCTCCTTGTCGTCCTTGGTGGGTGTGATCTTGATGCCGCTCTTCTTGGCCCGAGGGCAGCCTGATAGGCTGTGCACAAAGAGGGGCCACCTCAGCCCATCAGCCTCCACTATGTCCCATTAGTGTCTACCAGAATCCCCTATGAGGGTGCCCCAGCTCTTACTTTCCTCTCTGCCTCACTGCAGAGAGACCTAACCAGAGTCTGAGAACATCCAAGGTTCATAGTCAAGGGGGATACACAGCTGGTCACCAGTAACATGAGAGTTTTAATGGGACATCACATCATCTAAGGAAGGGCCTCAGGACCAAGGGAATCATGTGGCAAGGGTCCCCCGGGCCAGGGAACCACTGAGGAAGGGCCCCCTGGAGTACAGTGTCACTAAAAAAAGGGCCTCTTCACCTACGGGTCCACTCAGGAAAGGCCTCCCTGACCGAGAGGATCACATAAGGGGTCCTCCTTGAATGATGACTAAATGACTAAACGATGACACAATGACTAAACATGGGCCCTCCTGGCTCAGGGGAAGGGCTCCCTTCAATTATAGGATCACTGAAGAAAGATCTCCCTGACCTGTCACTTAGGAAGGTCCCATCTGACCTAGGGGATCAATCAGGAAGACTCTCCTGACCTAGAGGGTCACTCAGGAAGGTTTCATCAGACCAAAGGGATCACTCCAGAAGGTACCCCCACCAATAATGAAGGGTCTCCCCACTCCTGCCTGACTGAGAGGCTCACCTCCGGTGTGAGGCGTAGTTCCCTGTGATGTGACCTGAGCCGTCACAGCCAGGAGTGGGACACCTGTGGGAGGAAACACAGTTGAGACCACTCAGTGGAGAGGCCCACACATTCCAAGAGGAAACTCTCCATCCTGCTCCCAGTACCAATTGCCACAGACAAGAACCACTGCTGCTTGCCTGTGCAGGTCAACACCACACCAAGGACATGCCCATGATATGGTGTCTGCACACTGTTCCCAGCACTTTGCTGTCAGGGAAATCTGACATGGAGATCAAGTGTATCTCCACCATACAGAAACCGGGCCAGCTGAGCCAGCTGTCGGATTCCAGAATGTTCTGGAATCATCTGCACCACACAGACATATGAGCTATAGGCTACTAGCACAGGAGCCCAGGAGGGCAGGCCTGCTCCAAGGACCAGCGTCTTCTCGCCGTGGCTACAAGTGAGTAGATGACCATTATTGACCACTGGCTGTTTGCAGATGAACTGCTGACCACCTGCATGCTGCCAGTGACTGCAGCCATGACAACTAGCAACAGCATCATGGACAATGGGTCACATCACCTGAAACTGTACCAAGGACAATGTCTTTCTGCTCAGGTCAGTGACAGACAGTGCCCTAGTTACATCTCTGGCTGCCATTGGGAGGAGAGCCACCAGGCTAGTCACTGTGCCCAGAAGGTGGGCCCCTCGCTACCCAGATGGAGAACCAGGGCTGAACCCATCCCTCACACAGATGTGACTGAGAATGTGGTGGGACTCATCAATGCTGCTAGAGGAAGCCCCCTATCGAGAGTGACTAAGCACAGAGCTCCATGGTGTTCAGAGCCCACTCAGGGCTGTGACTGTGTCTACCAGGGCCTTCTGTCTGCAGCTCACCTATGGTGGGCAGCTCTTGCAACAACAGAGAGAGCAGCTCCTAGCCCCGGAAGGCTTCTTGGGTGCCAGGTCCACATGTCTCTTGTGGCCCCTGAGTCTTGAGTCTCATAGGAGCCAGCATTCATCTAATCCAAGTCTATAGTCTTTTGGGGGCTGCTGCCCAGATCCTGCCCCAAGACACCATGCCAGACCATAGCAGCCAGCAGTCACATTGCTTTCCTATGTGTGTGAAAGCCTGGAGCCTGGCTGGGCTCAGGCCAGCTCCCACCATCACAGCTGGTGACATTCACACCACAGACTTGGCATCTCTGCTCTACCTCCTCAACATAATGCTGCACTTTCTCCACAGACCCCCCACTCCTTAAATATCTGCCTGTCAGGAAGTTGGGACCTCATGGGAGGCTAGAGTCCCCATGGTACAGGAGGCAAAGCTTCAAGGGGCTCCGTGGACTGGGCTGTGGTGCTGGACTTCAGCAGCTCAGGTCCCGCTCTCAGTCATCCTGGAGAGCTGGACTTGGTCTCAGCAGCCAGCTACCCTCAGGACAGCCCAGGACTCCACAGTCTGGGTTCTGACAGGGGACTGGTCCTGTGGGACAGCCAGAGGCAAGCCTCTACTGTGGTTCTACGGGTCTCCTCACACACTTTATTGGAGAGAGTGTCACTGCTCTGTCCAAGAATGAATGTTGTCTGTGTTGAGGGCCCATGTCTCCTGTGGCAACACAACCCCCGGCAGATGACTCCGACCTATGCTGTCTTGACAGAAGGCATGGCCAGCTGCCAGGAGGAACTTGGTCACCTAAAAGGTGCCAGCCCCTCCCGAGGCTGTGTCCATGTAAGCTACCAAGCTGTTCAGCCAGACCACCACACCCACTCTCTCAGAGTGGCCCCCCTAGACAAGTTGACCACAGGACATTGATGTAGTTCTAAGACAGGCCAGAAAGGCAAGAACCAGAATCTAGGCCAGAGGGAAGAAGTGGGTTTGAACCTCAGACCAGACTCCCTCCTGAAGAGACAACCCCAGTCTCCACTGTCCACTGGTGGGTGCTGAGCTCCAGACACTCAGATCCCCAAGTTTTCTGTCCTGTTTCCAAACTGGCTCACATCCTAAGAGCCCTCAGTGGCCCAGCATCTCCTCTCAGGGTCAATGACCCACTCCTGTCCACACAGAGGAGGAGTGCCAGGGAAATGGGGCTGGGATTATGTCTCCCTCTGAGGCGCAGGGCAGCACACAGGTATAGCCTGAAGAGGGAGGGACTGAGGGGAAGAGGTGGGCCTCTTGGTAGCCCAGGAAGGACAGTTCCCACTTTGAGCCCCACTGACACCTAGGAAACCTCTGGTCAACACAGCCCGCTGGAGCTCAAGCTCAGCAAGAGTGAGCAGAGGCTGGCCTGAGCACCAGGCACCAAGACAGAAGCTGGAAACAGCAGGGACAGATAAGGCCAGGAAGGACCAAACAAAGGCCAGTCATGGGCATCAAGGACAGATAGCCCTGGAAGGAAAGGCCTGTAAGCAGCACAGACAAACAGAGCAGCAGAGATGGAAAGAGGCAGCAGGGACATATGGGATGGCAGAGATGGCCGGGGTGCAGGAATAGACCAGCATGGCAATGACAACAGAAGTGGTAGAGATGGAGGGAGACAGACGGGATCAGGAAAGAATGAAGGGGTGGAGGGATGGACAGGACAGATAGTGCAGCAGGGATGGATGGGCCAGTAGAGAGAGACAAAGGGAGGTGTATGGAGACAGTGGGGATGATCATGTCAGCGATGTCAGGAGTAGGCAGAGTAGCAAAGACGGATGGTGGGTGGAATGGCAAGCAAGTAGGGGTGGCAGCTTCCTCTGCCACTCATCCCTTCCCCTGGTTCGCTCTGCACGAGTCATGGCTGTGGCTACTAGCCCCAGCTGACTCACAAGTCCAGATGCTGTCCCTAATTAGGGCTGTCCCTAATCCAGGAACAGGAAAGAAGTGAGCTTCTCATGTGACCCCAGTAGGCTTCTCAGTAAAGCTTGGCCATTAGGGCTGCCAAATGAGTCCCATTTCTCTTAAAAGGTCAGAAGATTTCAGTACCACACAGCTGCACAAGAGCCTTGGCAGCCTCTGAGGGGAGACAGTGCTACTGGCATACAGCAGGGGAAAGGTCAGGGTGAGAGAACAGAGGACAGAGCAGGAAACAGAAAGAAAGGGGGCACAGCAGGGGAAGAGAACAGGGGACAGAATAAGGGACAAAGTAGGAGAACAGACGAGTGAACAGAGAGGGGGAAGATATGGGGAATAGAGAAGGAAATGGAGCACAGAAACAAAAAGGAGAACAGAGTAGAGGAAGAGAGCAGAGGACAGAGAAAGAGATAGAGCATGAAAAAAGACCAAGGCAGGGGACAGAGAAAGAACAGAGAAGGGGACAGAGTAGGAAGATAGAACAAGGGATAGAGAAAGGGACAGAGAACGGGGACAGGAGAGGGAGCAGAAGAGGTTTGGAAATCAGGGGGCAGAACAAGGAATAGAGAGGGGGCAGAGCAGGGATGCAGAGCAGGACCCCTGCCAAACAGATTCAGCCCCTCCAGGACCCCTCCTCCTTTTTCCACCAAGTAGGGCAGAGAGAGGCCTGGAGAGGCTGATTTTGGCTGGAGCCTCATAGAGAGGGCAGCAAGAGTGCCACCCAAAAGACAGGAGGCCAGGGAGCGCAAACGTACTTGAGGTCAGCAGAGTGGGCAGCCATGAGGTTTCTGAGGCTCTTGTCAGCAAGAGGGCAACCAGAAAGGCTGAAAGAGAAGAGATGGAAGATGGGGTAAGCACAGGGGGATGCAGAGGAGAGAGAGGAGCAGACCCACTGCACTGCACCCAGGTTCAGCTGGACCTGAACACACATACCTGCGATGGGAGGCATAGTTTCCCGTGATGTGGCCACTGCCATCACAACCAGGAGTAGGACAACTAGACAAACAGAGAGATAGTCAGAACCAAAAGCAATACATTATGCCAGGCTGCCCAGGCTGGCACCCACCCACCCAACTAGCTCACCCACTCTCCTTATAGAACTCAGGTCATTTCTTTTGATAAGATTTTCCCCTAAACAACTAATCTGGAGGAAATACAAGGGGCTACCCACATTTAACATGAGGTGGAAGTGTCAGTAGGACATGATGGAGCATGTGCATGTGTGTGAAATACGTATGTGTGCATATGTGAGGAGGTTGTGCATGTGTGCACATGAAGGGGAAATTGGGCGAGCTCATGTGTCTTTGGGAGAGGATGCACATGTGTGTGGAATGTGTGTATGCATGCATATGTGAGTAGCATGAGGAAGTACACATGTAAGGGGGACATGCATGTGTGGGTCCTGTACGCACATGTGTGTGTAGTATGTGCATATGTGGGGATACATGTGTGTAAGCACAAATATGGAGCTTGAACACATATGAGTGTTAGTGCACTTATTTGGAGATGTGCGTGTATGTGTGTGATGTGCATAAAAATGTGCACATATAGGGATTTGTTGGCATGTAGGACATGAGCATGTGGGGTGTGCATGTGGAGGGGTATGCGTGTAGAGGTCTAAGCATATGTGGGGCAATGTGCATGCATGCACTAACATATGGAGTTTGTGCACATGTGTGGATGTGAGTGTACATACTTGGGGAGATAGAGAGATAGAAAGAAAGAGAGAGAGAGAATATGTGAAAGGTGTACTTATGTGCACATATGGGGAGGTGCATGTGGGTCCTATGCAATATGGGCGGGGGTGCATGTGTGTGGAGGGAATGTTGGGGTCTATGTGTGAGGAGGCAGGGTATGGACCCTGCGCATATGTGTGGTGAGATGTACATGTATGTGGAGTGTGCGTGTATGCATATGTGGGAGGGGACATGCATGTTATACATCTTTGAGGATGTGTATGCACATGTGTGATATGCATGTGTATAGAGTGTGTATTTAAACATGTGTGTGGTGCGCATGTGTGCACATGTTGGGGAAGTGAGGGGTGTCCTGTGAACATGTGGGGGTATACGCATGTATGTGGAATTTACACTTGTGAATATATGTGGGGCATGCATATGTGTGCACATTTGTGATCTTCATGTACCTGTCTGAGGACATTTGGTGATCTGTGTGCACATGTGTACTTGTGCTTTTGTATAGGTGCACATGGGCATTTCCTGGCATGTGTGATGTATGCATGCATGTGCACATATATATGCACTGATGGGCAATGCCAGCCAAGAACCCCTCCTCTGAGCCCCTGGAGCAGGTGGGGTGGCTTGTTATGGGGCTGCCTGAGATGGGAGCTACAGTAACAGATCAAGCTGTGGGTTCTAGGCAGAGCCAGAGGAACCCCACAAAGGAAGATGTGTGTGCACGAAAGCTGATCCCAAGGCCAAAGGGGAGAAAGGGACCACATCTGGCTGGGAAAGTCTTCCTAGGTGGTGTTCTGGACTGGGTCATCTCAGAATCCATGAGAACCTAACTGATAAAGCACAGCTAGTGAAAGCAGCAAAGTGCTCACAGCATGAGGGCAGCCCTTGAGTCACCTGAGCCATGCTGGGTCTGGAGAGCCACCCTTGTTCACCCTCTCCAATGACATACTTGCACGCTCTCATATATGCACAACGTGGACTCACACACGTTTTATCGGTACACATGCTCACACATCTGCTCATCTTTACACACAGCACACCTCTGCAGGCCTGGCACATGCAACATGTTCTTGCATACCCTCACACATCCCTGTACAGCCTCTCACACCTACAGCATGCCTTTGCATATGGGTGTGCATGCACATACACACACTTAGTGCAATCATCCTCCCAGTTGAGTCCACTAGAGAGTGGCCTGTCTTAGGCTTCAAGAGGGGTACTCTCAGAAGATCACTGGCCCATGTACAGGGGTCCTCAAGGAGCCTGGCCAGCCCAGGAGGGAGACTCACGTGAGCAGCTCCTTCTTTATATCCTTGGAGAGAAATTTCAACTTAAAGTTGGTCAGGGTGACTTCCCCTGGATATTTCCGCTCCTCAAAACTCTCTTCAGACACTTCCTGGTCATCTGCTTCAGAAGAAGCAAAAGAATGGGCTGCTGGCTCTGACTGCAAAAAACCAGCAAGAAGAAATTTCAACCACTGGGGCCCTCAGATCACAGAACATGGCATCTCTTGGCCCTCTGTCTTCCTGGCAAAGTCAAGCTCCCTTGGTCCAAGACACCCTGGGGTGCAGAGTCTCCACTCAGCCAGAGGTCACATCTCAGGGGTGACTGCTTTCAGCCTGCGGCCACGTCTTCCTCCCTAAGTGGGAGCTGGGCTGCAAAAGTCAGTGGAGGCCGAGAGGGTGAAGTGCACAACACACTGGTAAAGACCCCTCGGAGCCTGTGATATCAGCCCAGGCCCCAGCATACCTGACACCTGACTCAACTATACTGTGTGCTCATGCCAGCCTCAAGCTCGGTCACAGACCAGTTAGTTGGCGAGCCATCAGGGAGCCAGTTGGCCTCAGGAGTCCTCTTGGCCCAGCCTCTCCTCATCCATGTGTGGCTTTAGTGCCTCCAAGACTGTTTGAGGGTGGACAGGGCATGCCTCTGAAGCATGGGCTGAGTCGATGTGGCTTCTGTCACACTCAGTGCTTGTCCTCCAGCAGGACAAAGTATGCCCAAGATAGCCTGGACTGGACAAGCTCCCTTGTCAAGGTACATGTGGGAGCTGAACTCTCAGGACAAGGGTGTCTCACAGAAGAGAGAAAGGATGCCCAGGGCAGGGTCTGTGGAGTGACCTGAGGGCCTGGAGGAAGGAGGCTCTTCAATCCTTCCAGGAAGGTGATGAGTTGATCTTTGAAAATGAGCCTGGACTGAGCCAGCAGAAGATCTGAGCCGGGATGGAAAAGGGATTCCATTCAGAAGCCTCTCTAAGCGGACCCAGTAGGACTCGGTGTACGTGGGGCCCCGGAGGAGAGGAGTAAGAAGAGAGGAAGAGCTTGGACGATCCTCAGATCAAGGCTGGAGGGCTGAAGGAGGTGGTGGTGGTGGCTCCCAGCCCGAAGTGGAGAAGGACAGTAGGGGTAGGGGCGTGGGGGGCCAGCCTGAGATGGAGTAGGATGATGTGTGTGTGGGGGGGTTCTCAACCTAGGGTAAACAGGGAGTGAGGTAGGTGTGAGAAGCTCCCAAACCAGTGTGAAGTGAGATGGGGTGGTGGGAGGGGAGTCCTAGCTGAGGGTTAGGTGGGGACAAGTGATTCCCAGACAGAGGTGAGGAGAGGTAGGGTGAGAGTTGAATGAGATATGGGCGGAATGAAGGCTCCCAACACAGAATAGAGTGGATAGCGTGGGGTCTGGGAGCTCCCAGCCTGAGGTGGGTAGGATGAGATAAAGTGGAATGAGGTGGAGTCAAGTGAGATTGGGGGCGGTGGGGTGTTTCCAGCCTTGGGTGAGGTGAGGTGGGGTGATGGAAGTCATCTCCCAACCTGAAGTGGGGTAGGGTGGACTGGGTGGGAAGGGGCTTGGGTGGGGTGGGGGCAGGGGACTCTCAGTCTGAGGAAGGTTAGGGTAAGTGAGGGCTGGGAGGAGTGGGACTTGTGTGGAGTGGTCATGGAGTGCTTCCAGCCTGGGATGGAGTGGGCTGGGGCAGGAATGAGGACTCTCACCAGAAGGTGGGGTGAAAATCCCTGAGGAGCCAGCCACAAACAACAATCACAGTCCTGGGAGAGGACAAGATGCTCAGTGAGGACATATTAGCCCTGAGCAGGGTGAAGGACAATGGGAACAGAGGTTTCCGCTTGTGTCTCCTTTTGAAGCCCCTGTCCTCTGCCATGTGGACAAGGTAGTGCCTGGGGTGGGCAGAAGTGTAAGTGTGCAAAACAGGAGAGGTCGTGATTAGCTTGCCCCAGTATGGGTGCCGGAAGAAGTGGGCTTAAGCTTGGAGTAACATCCCACTGCTGGCAGCAGGCAGTAGAAACATCACTCAGATGCAGGCTACCACTGACAGGGTCTCTAGAGCCTCAGTCAAGAGGTGCAATCTCATTGGGCAGCAGTTGTGAGGCTTCTCTATCCCACATGGGATCGATCCAAGGTGGGGGCCTGGCTGTGGGTCCCCCTCTAATGTGGGAGATCATGAGACCAGGCAAGGTCAGCCTGAGGACCAGAGTCCACTCGAGAGCATTGAGAAGCATGCCAGAGGTGGAGTGTGGTGGGGCCCATATGATCCACTGTTCTGGGCACACAGTATCTTGTTCTGATCTTGGCTACCAAGCTCCCTCAGCTCTATCTCAGGCCCACCTCTGTGGGCTGGCACCCCAACAGGCAACAGACACAGTGACAAGAATAAACCGTTGTGCCCAGCAAAGTCTCCGCCCAGGCCTCCAGCAGCACCTCTGAGTCCAGTCAATTCACTGCCCACCGCCAGGGCTGCAGCCTCTCCTCCTCAGCCAGAGGCAGGCACGCTTACTTGGCCTCCTGGGTCACAGACATAGAAGTCCAGAGCCTGCCTAGTTATTGCAAGTAGCTTTGTCCGCTGGTCTCATGGGATCTGAGAACGCCTCGTCTTCACCTTGGCTCCAACACTGGCTCACACAGAAGTGGTCTGGGGCCATAGGTCAGTATACTTGTCCCTGAACAATGGGAGCCAAGAGGCTGCCTCAGATCCCAGCTACCCCAAGAACCAGACTCTCTCAGAGGCTCTGCAGGGGACCAAAATGCTGCTGTGATTAGAGCAGCCTCCTGTGCCCATCTGCCCTGAACGACAATGTGGCCATGGGCTCAGCAACACTCACCTCTTCAGCCTCCTCCTCACGCTGGCGACTGGGTTTGGTGTAGTCCAGAGGCCCATCCCAGTCATCCTGGCGGGAGGCCTGGCTGGACTGGGGCGAGGTCATGGAGCTGCTGGTGGTGCTGGCACTGCCCTGGCGTGGGACCACATCAGGAGACTTAACTCTCGGGCTGCTACTGCAGCTGCTGCCACCAGGGGGAGGACCATCCCTCCGGCGATGCTTGTGCATGCTCAGGTCCAGGGTTCCATTTTCATCCACCTCGATGTCCGCGGGCTGCAGTGTCAGAGGGGACCATGTTGGTCCTCAGTGCATGCACCTCCCCAGTGCATACTCCATCACACCCAGGAGCTGACAGCAGCATTCCCTGGGCAGGAGCCAGTCAAGAAGAGGGTAGCCTGAGAAACAATTCCCCAAAAGTCACACAGAGGAGATGTTAGTACTCCCATTGGTCTTCAGCAATCAAACTGGAGAACTGAGCCACTGTGCATGTATACAAACCACAGACTCGATCAGGAGCATGGGGGACACATGGGCCTCAGGCTCAGTTAAAAACACGAGGATACAACATGCATAGCCCCAGACTTAGTCAGGGACTTGGGGGGTACACCATCCATGGTCCTCGGACTCAGTTGGGGCCATGAGAATCCAGCACTTGTGGACCCCAGACTCAGTCAGGGATGCGGAGACACAGCATGACCCTTAGACTCAGTAGGAGGGGTGAGGACTCAGGATATATGGTCCCCAGATGAAGTAGCAGATTCTGGGGATATGGTGTGGATAGAGTCCTCAAACTCAGGAGGGGACGTGGTATTTGCATGACCACCAGATAAAGCAATGGGCACATCGGGCCATGGTGAATGCATGGTCTTCCAACTCAGTCAGGGACAACTTAGGGGCATGACACCAGTGCATGACCACCTGACTGAGTGATAGATACATGAGACATGGTGAATGCATAGCTATCGGACTCAGTCAGGAGAGCAGTGTGGGCACAGTCACTTGTTCACCCTTATGAACAGCACACAGAGTAATCTCAGAAAGGCCCCAGCCAGAGTGGAAGAAGGGGAAGTCACCAGTCCAGCCCTGGCAGTGCCCAAGGATCTGTGTGAAAACAGTGTATGGGATTCTCTATAGTTCCACAGGCCCTCTGCTGCGCAGGCCCACGGCAGACCCACCTTACCAGGGAGGTCCTGCGGTTTTGTGCTGAGGTTCTCAGGCATCTCCCAGCAGCGAGTGGACAGGTTCAAGATGGCTGTGGCTGCCATGTGGGCAGCTTCTGCGTCATGTGAGTAGTCGAAGCCTGCAAAAGAGGATGGGGTGCTCTTCATATAGCTGCCAGAAGGTCTGTGCCTGGGAGAGGAGGCCTGTGTAAAAGCTATGGCTGCACAAGAGAACAGGCCAGATGGTTCACAGCAAGAGCTATGATAGCAGCAAGTGTAGACACTACAAGGCTGTGGGTAGGCAGGCCTTACACAGCCCACAGGTCACTGACAGCACCTCCTTGGTCCATTCTAGCTGAGTCCATTCTGAGGACATCAGCTCCAAAGGGACCCAGCAGATTTGGCATTTCAAACAGTCTGCATGTGAGTGCAGATTAAGGGACCAGAGAACTCCATGTCAGGCACCCTGCTCTAAGCATCACCCAAGGAGGAAAATTGTGAGGCAGCATCTCAAAGGGATAGACCATGTTCATGTTGACACTGATGTCCCCAGCAATGCTGTTGGTTGCCATTGATATGCCCAGATATGACAGAGTCTTCTGGCTGTGATCTACAGGAGAAGCTGCCTGTAGATTTAAACCACTTACCTTTAAGGAGCTCTGGTGGCTTAGTGGTAAGGCGACACACTGACAACTTAAAGGCACATGATTGGAATCTATCAGCTGCTCCACAGGAGAATGATAGGCAATCTCCTACCATAAGATTTACTGCCTCTGAAAACCCACTGACAGGTCAGTTATGACTCAAGGGTGCACAAACACAACAACCTTAAGGTTAGCAGTTGGGCATTGTGACATTGAGCCACCAAGTCTCCTTTGTACCCAGTCAAGTCATGGTTAGTGGCACCCAGTCAACTCTGATTCATAGCAACGCTAAACACAACAAATTGGAACCTTGTCTGATCCTGCATCATCCTCGCCATCTCCTCTCTGTTCAAACTCATTGTTGCAGTCGCTACGTCCAACCCTCTCTATTTCTCTAAGTATGATTACTTTTTCTAAAGACTGATCCCTCCTGATAATATGTTAGTATCTAAAACAGAATGACTATCCTTTCTTCTGAGAAGCACCCTGGTTGCACTGCTCCCAAGATAGATTTTTTTTTCCTTTTTGTGACCCAATAGTCTCCCCTAACCACCCAAAGGCATCAATTCTTTGGTCTTTTTTCATCGTCCAATTTTCAAGTGCATACAAAATATTGAAAATACTATGCCTGAAGTCAGGTGTTCCTTAGTCTTCAAACTTACATTCTTGTTCTTTAGCACTTTGACGAGGTCCTAAGTCAGGCTCTGGTGGCCTGATCTGCAGGAAGTTGTGCTGACCCAAAGGTCACACCTCTCTGACAGTTTGAATCCAACAGTAGCCTGCACAGGGGAAATCTCTTTCCACATGCAATCTACAGCTTCTGAAACTCAATGGATAATCAGCTATAATATGAATCACTTCTGACTCAGTGCCACGGTGCTCACAAGGAAGTAGAAGTTGGCAGACTCTGTTAGGAGATGCCTGTCTTGATCATGTGTACACTCAGGTGCCTTCCTGCTCCAGACAAACTCCAGGCCACAAACTAGTGACACAAGTGACAAAATAGAGAATTGTTCTGGAAGGGTTACAAGGATACTCCTTGTTGGTGCACTTAAGCAGATTTGCTGCTAATATCACAACTAGTGTGTTACCAGCAAGCTGCTATGCATCCTGTGAGATCTTTGAACCCTCAACTTGGGGCTGGAAGCAGACACCCCACTCGAAGCACAAGCTCTCTGTGGAGAGAAGTTAGGCTGGGATCAGTCAGGGGACCCACCAAGAAGCTCCCACGGAGTGTTCCCATCAACAACATGAATGTTATCTCTAGACAGACAGGCCACAAACACACAGGGTTTTGTTCCCTACAAACAGTAAGGAGACAAATAACACCGAAGTGGCACATGGAGGAACCTGCAGGTCTGTGGGACTTGGCTCCAGAGAGGCTAGTCTGACATCAGTGGCAACCCTGACCCAGGAGAGATCCCAAAGCTCTCAAGGACAGACTGGAAAAGACTTGGGAGATGTCTCCACCCCTCAGTTCCTCCAGAAGCAACCCCTCAGAAGCAATACAGAAAGAGAAATGAGGAAGATTCACCCCAACTTACATTTAAAGGCTTTGGGTGAGGTTTCGCTGGTCTGAATCTTTGGGGCAAGCATGCGTTTGCCAAAAACCTGAGCGTCAAAACTTGCGTAGTCGAAGGTCACCTTGGAAAATTTCTCCAGCTCTTTGGCCAGGCTGGCTCTATGTGTGGTGGGGGCCACGCTGGGCCGATAGCTCCCGTATGGGGGTACCTCAAGCTGCTTTACGAAGCACATGGGCCTGGAAGTAGAGACAGAAGCCACAGAAATGAGACAGGATGAGTTCCTTGGATGTTCTCAGGTCCTAGGAGGATAGGGAGCTGGGGAGACCCTCCACTAGTCAGAATCCCACCCCCAGGGACGCTCGGCCATCTTCAGATGCCCAGGGGAAAATGTGGTGGACCAGGTTCAAATAAGGGAGATAAAGGAGTAGTTGAGTACCCAACCATGCACCTCCTCCCCTGGGAGCACAGGAGGGGAACTAGGAGGCTGAAACTCCCTTCACCCATATCCACTGTCAACTCCTGTCAGGCCATGAAAGAGCCCAACAGGAACCTGGTCTCTAAGGTCACTCAGAACATGCCTCTAGACTCGTCAGCCTCTGAAGCCAGCAGCCTGAGCTGTGGACTCCTCCTGTGCCACCTTCTCTCCTGAAGTCTAGCTGGCAGACCTGGGCCTCCACCATCTCCATGAAACAAACTTGTCCTCTCTCCCCCCTTCCCATAGATCTACCTACCTACCTACCTCTCATTTTATTTTCTCTTTCCCTACCTATCTATCTACACACACACACACACACACATACACACACTTTATTGGTTTTGCTTCCCTATAGACGCTAGCTCAGTTCAGCACAGGTAGATCAATGACCTGAGTGTAGGGAGGGAAGTGAAGGATTCTGAGGATCTCCTCCAGCTGGTATCTTTAACCTCTGACTGTCAAGGAGACCCCTCTCCATGAGGGCTCCAGCCCCATTTCTCACTCCTGAGTTATCCATTGTAAGTGTTCCATACATGCAGGAGGATGTGGAGGGAAGAAGAGAGACCAGTGGGTCAAAGTGGAGAGCCCAAGGCCACCAGTATTCCGAGCACAGTCAACTGGAGCCTAAGGAGAGCTGCTTGTGCTGTGGCCACACCATTGAGGTTACGCAGGTCCTTGATAAAGGCCAAGGTCTCTGTCCTACATAACCCTCATATATAATTTCTGCCTGGGAATCATTCATTCACTTTATAGGTGAACAAACTGAAGTAAAGTCAAAGGAGTCTTGAGAGGCCATGACCCTCCATTGCTCCCACTATGACATCATCAATTTGTCCCTCACTTGCCAGGATTCACTCTAATGGACTGGTCCCCAGCTGGTCCCTCACTTGCTGCACCCCACTCTTGAGGCCCCAGTCCCAGCCTGTCACCTGCCTACCGGGCCCCACCCCATGCCCCCACCCTTGTTGTAACATCCCCAGCTTATCCCTCCCCAGAATGTCCCCCAGCACTCCCACTGCCCACTGGACACCCTCTCTTTGGCCTCCTCCTCCTCATCTCATCAGTTTCACTGAAATTTATAATAAAGTAGTGAAGTATCAGATACACACTGGACAGTAAGTGACACAAAGGAGTGAGAGAGGTGGAGACAAGTGTCCTAGGACAAGTGTCCAAGGACAAGGGTTCCAGAGCGGCCTGCTAGAAAGAGAGATGGCAAAAAGGGGATCAAGGTCACTGGTCCAGGCTTGGTCAGACACAAATGAAAGAAACAGGGGCAGGGGGACAGGGACAGAGCCACAAGGTGGGTGACAGGGGCAGGAACCTGGGGGGAGGAAGGAGGACACCAGAGAGGGATCATGGAGGAGGGTGGGTGTTGTGGTTGAATTGTGTCCCCAGATACATGCCAGCAAGAGTGGACCATCGTTCTCAGCAGCCTGGCCATAAAGCATGTGGTCATTCCCACATGTAAGCAATAGGCAGGGTTTGGCTCCCTTCAGCCTAGGACCGGCCTCTCATTCTCATTTGAGGAGCAGTTCTCCTCCCACAGAGAAACCAGGATGGACCACCCCAGGGAGGACGGGCAGTGGGTAGCCAGCAAAAAAGGCAGTGGAGAGCAGGACTCCGACTGGATGCTCTGATGGCTACAGGAACTTGGACATGTCCTATGCCTCTGGCCTTGGTTCCATTCTTGGACACAGTTAACATCCACAAATTATTCCTGGTTCAGCCTGGCCCCAGTGGCTGCCAGCTCAGCAGAGCGGGAATACTGAGGGACAGAAGGCTTCCATTTTGCAGCTGTATCTCTCACCTGAGGATGCGATCAGAGTTGGAGCTGCTCTTGGGAGGGTCTCCTGTCTGCGGCTGTTGCTTCTCATGAGATTTGGCTAACTTCTCAGCAGCCGCGATGGGGCATCCAGACAAACTGCAGGAAGGACAAGGACGACCACCTGAGCCCTCAGTACCAATGAGCGGATCAGGACACAGAACCTGGGGGCACAGGGGTGCTGCCATCTTGCAGTGCAACTCCTCCCACTGGGGACACACAGGGCCCCCAGCCAAGGATGTTTCTGAGCTTGGGTCTCAAAGCAATAGTTGCTCAGTCTCAGAAAATCCAGAGTCAAAGACACACAGCAAAAATGTACACAAGGCACCAAGGCTTCAGATAGGCTGCCCTCCAAACACATGCATGGACAGTCCTTCCTCTTCCTGCCCCTCCTCACTGGCTGTGGCCCCTTGAGCTCACTTCCCAGAAAAGTCCACCCCAAGCCCTCAGGGAGAAACTGCTTCTGTTAGGAAGAACCTTGTCTGGCATGCAGAAAATGAGGCCACCACAGACTCTCCCTCAAGTATCCCTTCAGTGTCATGCAGGGACAAAGGCTGGAGCTTGTCTGTGCAAATGAAGCATCTCATCACATCAGCGGCCACCATAATACTGAGCATGGCTGAGACTGGCCTCCCTGGACATGGAGACAGGCACCAGAGAGGGCACTCCATCCCTGAAACTCTAACTCAAACTGACACCCAAGGTCCCTGCCAGCACCATTCACACTGTCCCTAATCGGCAAGAGACAGTCTATGGGGTTTTCCAAGCATCCCAGCCACAAAATTTTGCCAGCCCTCAGCTTCTCCACAGTCCTCGAACACAAGACCCCTGCCATGCGCCACTACTGCCATGCTGCACCCCGCCCTCTGGATCCAGCCAAGTACCTTCTGTGAGTGTTGCGGTTGCTGTTCACATGGCCCTGTCCTGTGCAGCCGGGTGTGGGGCACTTCAGCACATTCTCGTGCATGGCCAGGACTGTGGGAGCAGAGAGGAGGGGAGCATGGACGCACAGGGGCCTGGTCAGACCCTTGCCACAGTGCTTCCAGCTCTGCCTCTGGGGACAAGTTCCATACATGCACAAAGCTGGCATATCTGTGTGTCCAGCCTCAAGACCTCATAGCAACATTAGGGCAGTATCCCCCTCATGCTCCTTCCAGAGGCCACCCAGCTGCTGCACAGGCTCTGTCCTTCTGCCTCCTCAACTGATGGCAGCCTGTTTTCTCCACCATCTATGCCAAAGAACAGTCCTGCTTCTGTGAGGTCTCCAGGAACTATGGCTAGGCTCCTCAGAGGACTCAGGATGGAGCTGAGCCATCGGACAAGCGGACGGAGATAATCTGGATAGCGCCGAGCCAAAGGCAGAACACAGAACTGGCCCCTCCCCAGGCGGGAACCACGACAGCTGTGCTCCAAGGCAGATACTCACTCTCCGGGGGGATCCTGTCTTTGTGGGGGCAGCCAGACAGGCTGCGATGGTGTGGGTACAAGCCAGTGACATGGCCCGTGCCATCACAGCCTGGAGTCGGGCACTTGATCTCTCGCTTCTCAGTTCTTGAAGAATCTAAAATGCATAAGAAGCCATGAGTGGACCGCCAGAGCCAGGCCAGAGTGGCCAGAGTGGCCAGAGTGGTGGTTCGTGGTTCCTGCCTTGGCTGTCAAGAGAAGGACATAGAACATGGGGGGCTTGAGGGTCTAGACGCTGGGCAATGAGAGGGCCCTCAAAAAGCTGTTCCACAGTCTGCATGGGAAAGAGAAGCTGGGACTCACCTAGCCATGAGCCCCTCCTTACTCATCCACCCCTGAGGTCAATGGCATCGGCTATCAACCTTTGAGAGTCTCCAGCTCAGGCCCACTCAAGCCAGGCCTCCACACTTGGAGGACAGCCTGGACACAAGCTACATCAGCTGCTGAGCTCACACGTCACCTTTTCCTGTGCTTCCCTGATCGGCTCCTCCTGGGGCTCCTAGCTCACCTGCCTGCGTCACCGTGTATCTCTGTCTCCCATCTCACAGACCAAATTTATTCCACTAGGCCCTCAAAGTCCAACCCTGGAAGAAAGACACCCCTTTTTGTGTTCCATAGTGCCTTCCCATAGCCTGTATCTGACCCTAGGGTTGTCACCTTGTATATGTGTCTCTAATCAGCACCATATCCCATTGACATGTGCCTTATCTGTGGAGTTCTTTGTGCCCCAAATGACACTCCAGAGCTGCCACCTGAAAAAGCCTGCCCCTCACCTGGCTCAGTCTGAACTGGCACTTCTCAACATCTTTAGGTCCACCTTAGCTGGAATCCTGTCCCTATCTGTGTGCCCTCAAATAACCATCCCTGAACTGGTCTTAGCTATGCAAAAGTTCCCAAAGCCTCTGTCCCTCCAGTCTCTGTCCACCTGCCACTCTGAGTGCCCCTTGTCTCCATCACGCACACATCCATGTCTCTCTCAGTAGCCCAGGTGTGTTCTGTCTCCCACCTCTGTCTCTTGTGCCCTTGTCCCTGGCTCCAGAGTGGGCTGTACCCTCATGAGGCCTTGGGTCATTTCATCTGCTCCTTCCTGACCTCAGCCCACATGCCAAGATGGGAAGGAGTATAGGGATTCCACAGTCCACTTCCACCCAAAGGCCAGGCTAGTGATGGGCAGCTGAGACCCGTGGGAGAGGAACAGTTTCCTGCAGGGATGGGAGGGGGTGGGTGTGGACTCTACCTTTGCTGTAGTAGCTCTTCCGCACAGCATCCAGGGGCTTCCCCACCTGTCCCTCGCCTGGGCCCTGCTCCGCTGGTCCCCGGGCCACTCGCACCTGTTCAGCTTTCAGAGCGATAGCTTGCTCCAGGAGGCCCAGGTTCCCTCGGGTCATCATGTCATACATCTCTGACTCGTCTGTGACAGCAGACTTTTGAGAGTGTGCGTCTTCATCCCTGTCATCCTCAGAACGCACCTCCACAACAACTGAGTACTCTGGCTCAGGCCGCAGGTGTTCAGGGGCCTTCTGGGTGGAGGCATTGGAGGCATCCTGGCAGATGACGTCAGGGATCCCCACCTCCTCCTCATCCTCCTCTTCCTCCTCCTCCTCCTCCTCATCTTCCTCTTCCTCCTCCTCATCTTCCTCCTCCTCCTCCTCCTCCTCTTCCTCCTCCTCCTCATTCCCTTCCTTGTCCCCAGGACCCAGGGCATCTTTACACTGGCTGGACTCCTCACTGACCACACTCTCCAGGGATGTGGGGCCCGACTCCCTCGGCTGCTCCCCTGTGGATTCCACGACTTCCTCTGCATCCTCAGGCTGGATGAAAATGTCTTTCTCACACTCGTCACTTGTGGCCCCTTCCCCAGCATCCTCCTGGACCAGATGCATGATGGCAGTACTTGGCTTGACCCCCAGGTCCTCTGCAGCCAGGGTCTCCTTGGCAATCTGGCCCAGGTTGAGAAGAGATGTGGCGATGATCTCCTGGTAGCTGCTGTAGCTGCTCTTAGAGGGGACAGTGGGGCTGCCCTCGGGGCTTGCTCTGAAGTGCAAGGTGGTCGGACTCTTTCCTGCAAGATCAGGACCATCGTTGTGGACAGTAGGGCCCTTGAGAACCTCCAGTCCCACTCCCCTTAGCATGACTCCAAAGACTGGGGGCCTGGAGCCCTCAATACTGAGGTCCTCTTGCCCATCACACTCAACCTCTACCTGGATTCACAATTTTCAAAGCTGAGAGCTGACTGGTGTTTTTCACTTAGGCCTTTCCCACTCCTCCTAGTGCTTTCTCATGTCAGTCTCACTGCCATCTTATAAAGTGGAGCCACCTCCCACCCATCCATCCCTGCCCAGGAAAATGCAAACCAAAGTCACAAAATTGTAGGATTTTTCTTAAGGGGCTACATTTAAGCACTGAATGTTTGTATATGTGTGTCAATGGCTCTAGATAAGGGCCTCAGGCCAGCCATCAAGGACATCCAGCTGGGGAAGGGGAAAGGGGGCTTGTCTATAGACACTTTCCATTCTCCAGTATTAGGGTATCCTCAAACCAGCACTGCCAAGAGCTGATGCGCCCAGCAGAGTCAGACTCCTCAGAAACTCACAGAAAGGAATGCATGCAAGATGCTTCTCTGCTTCTCTCCTTCCTCTCCCAACTCTTCCTGCTCCCACTTTCAGAAGACCTTACATTTCATGAAGCACTTAGCATCTGCTCTGTTAGCCCTTCAGCATCAAGCACACCCCTGACCTGCCTCACGCTCTTGTGGTCAAGAAGCACCAAGTTTCACACAGTCTCCAGTCCCAGAACTGGCCTAACTGGGCTACACCTCTGTGCAGACTGACAACACCACATAGGCATGCACAGACATACGGGTAGATGTCCACACACAGAGACATGTGTACACAAATACACAAAGATTCACAAAAGGTGAAACATAGAAACACAGAGATACATGCACAGATAGACAAGCAGAGAAACAGGCAGGCAGAGACACAGCTCTACACGTACACACACCCTGCGACCTACAGACAGTTGCAGATGCATACACAGATATGTAGAGAGACACATAAACTCACAGCTATGAACACAGAGCCACAAGCTGGCAGACAGACAGACAGACACACACACACACACATAGACATGCATAGACACACAAACATACGTACACACCCCATTACATGTAAATCAATACACAGACAAGCACACCCAGACACATACAGACACGCACATGGGCACATACAAAGATATATGTGCAGACACATGCACAGATATATGCGTATAGACACATTTAAGTATCTAAACAGATACACAGGCACATACATATACACAGAGATACATGGACACACATACATGGATACAGACACTTGGAACATCACACAGAGACACATACAAGTAGACACACAGGCACATATAGACATGCACACAGATACACACAGGCATGGGGTATACACCCTGGACAGCCCCTCTCCCAGAAAGGCTCCCATGTCTGGACAAGCAACCCTTGTTCTCAGGCTCTCAGTGGCCACACTCCCCCCTCACAGCGGCTGGCCGGCTGCACTGAGCGCCCTTTCTTCTGGGAGGGAATACAAAGCACCTTCAGCTGGCTCAGGGTGCGACGTCCCCTCCTGCCCGGACAGCTTAGCCTCGTCCCCCTCCAGAGTTCCTTCCGACTCGTCTGAGACAGAGGCATCCTTCACCTCGGTGTCCTCGCTGCTGTCACTGTCCACGCCATAGCCCTCATCCAGAGCCAGCTTCAAGGGCTGAGGCTTCCGCTTGACCACCAGGTGCTCAGCTTCGGCAGGCCCCAGCCTCCGTTTCTTGGCCAGGGGGCAGCTCTGAAGGCTGAGGAGTGAGAGCAGACTTGAGCCTCTTGCTGCACTTAAGCCTCAGGCCCACACTGTCAGCAGGCCCCACCTCTTCCTTGTTCCTCCATAACCCCCTAACCCTGCCCCATCTGAGTGCCACCCTCACACACCCCCTCACCATTGCAGTGCACTCTGGGTTGTGGAACCACTGCACCTGGAGAGCCTCTCCTACAACCCCAGGGCTCCCCACCTCCACTTCTAGACCCAAACCTGATCCTGCACTAATGGCACCCAAAGTCCAGTCAGGCCAGACCCCAGAAATGACAATAAAACTGCCACAGCTCACATATCCCAACCATGCACTTCAACTTTTACCTCCTAATATGCACCCCCAAGCATGCTTCCTAAGCAGGCACTCCAAAACATGTGGCCTGCTCCAGCAAGTACTCCAAAAATACGCAGCACAACATGGACCCCAAATATATGCCCCAACTTGTACCCCCAAACATGTGTCCCACCCCAACAAGTAGTCCAAGACACATATCCCAACATGCACTCCAAACACATGCCCAAACACACACTGAGGACCGAGGGGAAAAAACCACAAAAAACGTGCATTTGTCCAAACTTGCACCATTCCCCAATTTACAATTCAGCATGCACCCAAAACATATGCCTCCACATGTACCTTGAAACATGCACCCAAACATTGACCCCAAACACATTCCCCCAACATTTACTTCACAATATGTACCCTAAGCGTGCAACCAGGCACCCCCAAACATGTGTCCCCAACTTGCACTCCAAAACATGCTCCAAACATGTATTCCAAATGACTGTGAACCCCTCCCACTGTGCTTTGTCCACAACTAGCAAGGTACATCCCAGCCTGACCCTGTGACCACAAGGAGAGTAGGGGTCTCAAATCCCCAGGGGCCCCAGAACACTGCTCACACCCACCAAGCCTCATCCCAGGATCTCACCTCCGATGCCTGGAGTACTTTCCTCGAACATGTCCCGAGCCTGTGCAACCTGGGGTAGGGCAGCTGCAAGAGGAAAAAGGGAAGTCACTTGAGTGTGGCTGCTGTGGGGAGAGCAAAGAAGAGCACCCCAACCCTCAGCTTGATTGCAGAGCTACCGTCTGCATGTACAAAACAAATAACATATTCACCAGTTGGTGAGCAGATGCTCACCAAGGTTTCACATGTTTAACTACAGATCTGTGTCCAGCATGTCACCAGATCTTCTTTCCCGGGACTGGTCTTCCCATCACCTGGAACCATTATGAACAAGAGGTACATGCAGAGGTGTCTGAGGCACCCGGTGGCAGACCTTCACAGAATACTCACAGTTCCTCCTTGTTGATAACATTTCAACCCAAACAGCCTTTCACCTGGAAGAACACCTGGCAGACATGCATGGCTGGCCAAGGCTCCAAGGACCACTGAACTCAGTGCACTGGTAGGTGATTGGGAGTGAGAGAGAGTCTGGGAGCATCCCCATCCTTCATACCACCCATTCCCAATATAATCAGGTCAGATAGGAGTCAAGTGCTCTGGTACAGGACTTGATCATGTTGTAGAATGGGGCCAGAGTCACTCTTGAGCTGTAAGCAGGACAGCTGCAAGAGCCTGTGGGACAGGGGTCCAGCTAGCAGGAACTTCAAGGGGTGTGTCATTAACTACAAACAGACTAATGAGCAAGCCCTGGCTACAGGATCCCCATTGCGGGCTACTAGACTTCAAGTGGGAAGGAGACACTAGTCCAGCCTCTTGTGATATGACTGGCATCATGAGCCTAGCGTCTGCTGGATCTATCCTAAAACACATTCCAGAGAATTCACCACTCTTGGAGCACCAAACAGAGGGAGGATATGAAGCCAGCACCTCTCCCCTTCATCCGCATAGTGCAACCACAAGTGACGGCCCTGCCAGCCACACTCATTGACCTCTCAGCCATAACCAGCCCCATCTGTGCAAAAGCTCAACCACAGCCACTGGGAGGGGGGAAGAGAGGGCTCTTATGGTAGTCAAGAGACATCCTTGGAGTGGGGGCACCATGGCGGTCCTAATGCTGCACCCACTGTGCTAAGAAGACAGGAGTTTGAGCTCTATTTACCTGGAACAGAAGAGGGAGAGGACCTAGAAATAGAAAAAAGTGAACTGCAGGTCTAGTTGCCTCCATAAACTACTATATCCATTCCCACAAGACTGAAAATCAGGAATGGTGCCCCACTACCAGCTACTGAGAATTTGGGTCAAGGATCCAACTGATGAATCTTGATCAAAAGAGGATGATCACAGGATAGGACCTCAAACTCATTCAGAAACTAGATTTACTGGGTTCATTGAGACTGGATGGCCCTCAAAACTAGTGCCCCAGAAATCATGTCTAATCCTGAACCAAAATTCTCCTGCAAAGCTATTAAACTAAACAATTGTTTAGCCCAATTATAGTTGCTTGGAGCAATAAAGAATTCCCAACATAGGTAAAAACTGAAGACAACTCTTCTGGAGCACAGCTGTGTGCTCTGGAGCAGAGAATCTGGTCTACTGGTGAAGCAGCAATATGGCAGGGAGAGTAAATTAGGATGCTGGATGCAGGAACAATGATCTTCTAAATTACAACCTAACTTGGGAGTGACTGGAGAGAATTATGCTGAGTGAACTAACTCAGTCCCACAAGGACAAATACGGTATAAAACCATTTTTGCAGAATGAGTATGAGGATCCAAGGGGGGAAGGTGGAAGCAGAGGGGTGAGTACAGGCGGGGATGGGGGGAAGGGGTGATGTTAATCATAGGGTTTCACAATTCAACTGGTCGGGAGGTGGAGGAAATGGGAAGGATCTTATGTGAAAAACAATGTCT
>NW_006399943.1:5675349-5692177 GCF_000299155.1 Elephantulus edwardii | reverse complement strand
AAGTGTGCTACAAAAAAATTTTAAAGAATTAAAAAAAAATTAGGATGCTGGCTACTGGTGCACCATGGAGTATGCCTTCAATGTCTCTCCATGATTAACACAGAAATAGTGACAGAAGAGTATTTGATTGTGTATATTTTTACTAAAAGGAAAAAGAAAGGAGGAATAAATAAGAAAAGTCTAGGGGCTCCTGCTTATTACCAGAGGCACCCCCCCCCACCAACCACACAGGTCCAGTCCTAACATCTCCGCCCTACACTGTTGTCTTTGCTTTCACTCTCTCAAAAACCAGCTTTGAGACTTTCCACAAAAAGCTCCTTGTTGTTGGAATTTGAAGCCGAGGTCTCAATTAGCCAGTTAATCACTGAGTTAATCAGGCAATTAGGTGACAGCTGGGCTAGTGGCTCTATGGCGCACTGGTACTGCCTGGACACGTCATCACACAGCCATGCCCCTACCCTCCAATTGCTGGGCTCTCCCACACAGCAAGCTAGGAGCCTCCCTTCCTGCTCACCAGACACACAAGTGAGGGGAAGACAGTGAGACTGCATGTGGTCCACATCCCAGGTCGCCTCCTCACTCCTCACAGGGGTGAGCAGGGACTCGAGACTGGGTAGTTCACAGCAACCCTCTGGCATGTGCTATGTATGGTATGGGAAGGATTTATATTCATAAGAGTGGCAAAGAGAACACCTCTGAAGAACTTCTAGAAATGCCTATCTGTGACCAGAATCAAGATGAGGAAAGCCAATTTCAGTTATAGTCTCAGGAAGGCAGAAAGGGCATCCACATGATTCCACCCCCTCTATGAACCACGTGTGTCCAGATGGAAGTGATGGGTACTTCCCTTTGTGCAAAGGGGTGATGGGGATAACGGGAATGATGGGGCTGTCTCTCTCCTCTTGGCATCTCACTACATCACATATGCATCCATAACTCTCCTCCCAAAGTAACAGTGGGACATCCTCGGCAGTCACATTCCTACCATGGTCCTCTCCAATCTAGAGGAATCTTCAGTGGGAGGCATCAAGTGTAAGCACATTAGAGTGAGCCCCAGTTGTGAACTCTGAGCATGCGCCCCACGGAATGAGCACTCAATATAAGTCTCAGGTGTGATCGTAGAGTGTAAATCCTACAGTACAAGTCCAACTGTGAGTCCCACAATATGAGCCTTATTCATGAACCCCAAATGTGAGCCCACCATGTGGGCCTTGAGTGTGAGTCCCAAGTGTGAATGTAGAGTGAGTCCTGAGTGTAAGCTCATCTGAGTGTATTCATCCTGAATGTGAATTCCATAGTGTGAGTCTCAATGTGAGACCCAGTCATGAATTTACCCAAGTGTGAATTTATCATGTGGGTCCCAAGTTTGAGTCCTGAGTGTGAGTCCTGAATGTGAGCCCCATGGTATGAGCCCCAGGTTGTGACCTCTTAGTGTGAATCCCAGGTGTGAACTCTCAGCATGAGACCTGAGTGTAAAGCCTGAGTGTGAGTCCTAAGTGTGAATCTATCATGTGGGTCCCTCATTTGAGTCCTAAGTGTGAAGTATGAGAGTGAACCCCAAGTGTGAGTCCCAAATGTGAGTCCCTATTTTCAGTTCAGAGTCTAAGTCTCAAGTGGGAGTCTTGAATATGAGTCCTGAGTATAAATACCACGTATGAACCCCGAGCACGATAACTATATTTGAGCCATGAGTGAATACCAAGTGTGAGTCCCAAATGTGAGCCCCAAGTATGAGTCCTGAGAGTAAATACTGATTGTAAACTCTGAGTGTAAATCCCAAGTATGAGTCTAGAGTGTAAACCCTGAATGTGAGTCCTAAGACAGCACCTTCTGTGAGTATTGAGTGTGAGTCTCCAGTGTCAGCCCCGAGTGTGAGCTTCAAGTTAGTCTTGAGTGTGAGTCTCAAGTGTGAACCTCAAATGTGAGTCTCAAGTGGAACCCCTCAAGTGTGAGTCCTGCATGTGATATCAGAGTGTCATCTCTACTCAGTCAGAGTCATCAACTTATCTGTTTCCACCCACCCTTATCTGCTATATTGAGGTGTACTATGCAGCATCCTGGACATTTCTGAGGTATAAATACCCTTGAAGCTGATGCAAGATACCACCTGACACTGGGGAAAAGACATACTGGGAGAAGGACGGACTGAGCTTGACCTGGAAAACAGCTTTGGGACCAATTACTAAAATGGTAGGTCCTGGGTTTTGTGAATTTCACACAGTGAAGAGTCTGTAAGTCCTACCAATACCCATCACTGCTATGATAGGGCAGGCCTCTATCCCCTCTGGCCTTGAGTAGGTACCTGGTGTCTAAGTCTAGCCCGTCAGAGAGGTCTGTGTCAGCACCAGACCTCTTCCCCTCAGATTGTCAGCCAAAGCAAACCACCCAGGAGGGGTGGGAATCAGGTTTTGTGCTCATAGCTGGTTTGAGCAGGTTACGTGGGAAAGATAAGACCTACCCACAGGACCACCTAAGGCTCCAAGTTCGGCACACCAGCAGCCCTCCCCTCACGGTTTCTTCAGGCTTTTGCCAGTCACAAATGGATAGACAGGCAGTGCGGCAGAGTTCTGTGGCTTCCAGGATGCACTCTCCTGCCCCCAGGTTGGCCCCAGAGCCCTGGCTATCACACTTCCCAGTTTCACTTGCACATTCAGGCACGAGGCTCCACTTATGACACAAACTCAGTCTCCTGGGGCCCAGAGCCCACAGTTCAGGCACTGCTCTTGGCATTGACTAGAGACTTGTTTTTATGTTTGCCGTCCCAGACCCTTGGCACAGAAGCATCTGTATCCCCAGTAATGGACCCCTTACTATGGTCTGAGGTCAGATAAGGCCCTGGTGCTAATCTCCTGAGCAAAACTGCCCTTGTCATGTACTGGGGATTGAGTAAACCAGGCAGAAAAGAAAGACAAAGGCAGTTCAAAGTGGCCAGACATGTGCCCCTAAGGGAAGAGGATCCCTGGTCCTGGACACCCAAAGTGAACTCAGTCCTGAAGCCAGTCTGCTCACATGGGGTGCAGCTGTAGCCTTCCTTACCTGAGGTCTGCACCTGTGCTTTCCAGGGGTGCTGGGGAGAAATGGGGAGAAATGTAAGTGGGAGACAGGATACGAAAGGCACAGCTCCCAGCAGCCCAGGCACAGGAAACTTGGCCACCGTGTCCCATCATAGGAGGAGCAGCATGTTCCCTCAGCAGGGCACACGCCCGTGTGGCTGCATTCACCCTCCAGAGCTGGGAGTTGTATTCATGCACCCAACCCCCAGGCCCCACCAACACCAAGGCTTTGTCTAAAAGGAGAAAGGCCATAGATCTGCACAAGTTATTCCTGTACAAAAGCCCTACAGCCAGGCACTCAGTCCCACCCAACCTCAATGTAGCCACAGCAGGTGAAGGGTTTCAGGTGCCAACTAGGGAAACCTAGCTGAGACAGACTCCTAATACGGTTTGTCCCAGCACACGCTATTGGGGAGTGGGAGGAGTGGGGCACACCTCAGTGAGGCCGTAGCCAGGCTTGGGCACTCACCTCGGCTGGCCTTGGACCGTGTGCGACCTCTCTTGTCCTCATTCTCCAGGCTCATCTGTAAGCAGAACCACGAGGTTAGTGGGGAGCCCATGGTCTGGGCAGTTTCTGGCCCAACTTTGGCCCTGAAGGTGGAGGCCTGGGTCAGAGCTGATGGCAGAGATTCCTCCTGGGAGTGAGAACACAGTGATACCCCTTGCCCTGGCCCCCACCACCCTGTGCTCCACCCAGTGACAATGTCTGAATTACCATGGAGCCAAAGCCCTAGGACCACTGGACCATTAGGCACACAGTGCTGGGTTTCTCTCAGGAGCCCAGGCTACACAGCCAGGTATCTGTTTGCTCCCTGACTCCAGAAGTGGGTCTCTGGAGGCCAGCAGCACCACAGCAGCCCTGGATGGCCAGCTCAAGGAGAGACTGAGAGGCCGTGCCTCTGACCATGCACACTTTGTGAACAGAGCTGTACGGGTGCGGGCAGCAGTCGCCTACAGAGTGGGAAGTGCTTGCCTAGACATTACACACTCACTAACAGCCGCATAAAAGTAAGCAAGTGACAGTGTTTTACCAAACCTCTGCTATGAGAGCCATATCAACAACTATAAGTATTTTCCATTTTCCCTTTACGCTAAGTCTAAGGTAGTTAACACAGGTTTTCAAAGGCCTGTTACTTAGGAAGTGGAGAGCAAATCCTTCTTCCTAGTCTGTCTTAATTTGAATGCTTATATCTAGAACAGTATTTGACAGACAAGCATTTTACAGAAAGGAGCAAATGAAAAACATTTCCCAATTACAGAAGTGACCAATAGATTTAGTGTTGCTCCCTGCCCTTGACAAGTGTGTCTGGACCCATCCCTTTCCCCACTCCACCAGCATCCCCTTCTGCAAGATGTGTAATCTGGGTTTAGAAGAGGCTACGATATTAAGGATATTATAACTAATGTTAGATGGATCTTGGCTGAAAGTAGAGAGTATCATAGGAATGTCTATGTTTCACTGACAATGCTTTAAAGACATTTGACTGTGTGCATCATAACCACCTGTGGCTAACTCTGAGAAGAATGGGAACCCCAGAACACTTGATTATACTTATGCAATTGTCAGAACAGAGCAAGGAAACACTGCATTGTTCAAAATTGGGAAGGGTGTATGCCAAGGATGCATTCTATCTCCATACTTTTTCAATCTGTATGCTGAACAGACTATTCAGGAGGCTGGGCTTTATGAAAAGGAATGTGGTATCAGGATTGGAGGAAGACTCTCAACAAGCTTGCTTGTCGAAACTAAGGAGGGCCTGCTGCAGAAGGTCAAGGATTGCAGTCTTAAATATGGATTGAAGCTCAACATCAAGAAATAAAGATTCTCTCCACTGGGCCAATTGGCAGATCAAGATAGATGGTGAAGAGATTAAAATTGCTAACAGTTTGCTTGGCTCCACAATCAACACTCTTGGTACCAGAAGTCAGGAAATCAAAAGACAAATTGTATTGGGAAAGCTGCTGTCAGGGACATCTCAAGAAAACTGAAGAGCAATGATTACAGTCTGGAGACAAAGGTGGGCCTGATCCAGGCCATAGTCTTCGTAATTACTCGCTATGCATCAGAAAGCCAGACTAGGAATGCTAGAAGGAGAATTGATGCCTTTGAACTATGGTGCACGAGAAGAGTACTGAATATACAATGGACTGCTAGGAGAACAGGTTCAACCTAGAGAGGGTGAAACCAGACTGCTCCTTCGAGGCAAGGATTCTGAAACTCCATCTGACATATTTTTGGCACGTTGCAAGGAGGGATCAGTCCTTGGAGAGGGACATCATGCTTAAGGGAGAGGGGTGGAGGGACAGCAAAAGAAAAGAAGGCCTTCTGCACATCCAAAAACTTCTCCAACATGGTAAAAAGGGAAGCCACAGATTGGGGAAAAAATATTTGGTAATGACATGTCAGATAAGGGACTTATATCTTTTTTTATTATTATTATTTTTGTGTGAGTGTACCGTCAAATCAGATCCGACTGGTACAGGAGGAGATTGTCCCTCCTTCCCCGGCAGAGCATCTGGTGGATTCGAACCATGCGCCTCTGGGATTGTAGTTGCAGCTCCTTGCCAGTAGACCACCAGAGCTCCACTAGGCCACCAGAGCTAAGGGACTTATATCTTTTTTATAAAATACTCGAGCACCACAAGATAAATGTAAAAAATCCAATTGAAAAATGGGCACAGGATATGAACAGGCACATCACCAAAGACATTCAGATGGCACACAAACACATGAAGAAATGTTCAAAATCCCTAGCTCTAGGAGAGATGCAAATCAAAACAACTATGAGATATCAGCTCACCCCAGTAAGAATAGCAAAATTTAACAGAACAGCAAACATCAAATGCTGGCGAGGTTGCGGAGACACTGGAACCCTGATTCACTGTTGGTGGGAATGTAAAATAGTGCAACCACTATGGAAGGCTGTGTGGTGTTTTCTCAAAAAGTTGCAAATAGAAATACCATTTGACCCAGCAATTCCACTACTAGAAATATACCCTAAAGAAACCATAACAGCCACCCAAGCAGATATATGCACACCCATGTTTATCGCGGCTTTGTTCACAATAGGAAAGAGTTGGCAACAACCCAAGTGCCCATCCACAAACGAATGGATAGAGAAGCTCTGGTATATTCACACAATGGAATACTGTGCTTCTTTGAAAAAACAAGGAACTCATGAAATATTATACAAAATGGGTGACCCTGGAGGACATTATGCTGAGTGAAATATCTCAGTCACAAAAAAAAGACAAATACTACACAATGCCACTGTTATAAAAGAGGACTGAAAAAGGGGTTGGGGGAGACTGAGAAAGGGAATAAATAATGTATACTACAATGGTGTCTCTCTGGAGACTAAGGTGTGTCTGATACAGGCCATGGTCTTTGCTATCACTTATTATGCATCAGAGAGTTGGACAAGGAGGATAGAAGGAGAATTGATGCCTTTGAGCTGTGGTGCTGGAGAAGAGTATTGAGGGTACCATGGACTGCTAGGAAAGCAAACAGGTTCATTCTGGAGAGGGTTAAACCAGGTGGCTCCTTGGAGGCAAGGATTCTGAGGCTCCGTCTAACATACTTTGGACATGTTGTAAGGAGGGACCGGTCCTTGGAGAGGGACATTATGCTTGGGAGGGTGGAGGGACAGCACAGGAGGGGAAGGCCCTCTATGAGGTGGATTGATTCGATGACTGGGGTAATGGGGATGGGAGTGTCAGAGACAGTGCGATTGGCACAGGACAGAGCAGAGTTTAGGGCTGTTGTACAGAGGGTCGCTATGAGTCACAAGCGACTCGATGGCACATAACAACAACAACAACATACTACATTGAAACAGATGGGGGAAAGAACTGTTTAAAAGGGTTATATGGTTAGGTATTATTATGACAGGAGTCTGGAATCAAGGCTGCGCAGTGGAGTGGACTTGCGGGGAGGGATTGTATAACAATGAAAGACTTTTTCTTTTACTTTACTTTTCAAAGAGAAGAGCTAATTAGCGTGGAGGGGTGGCAGGGAGAAAAGTGCAACAATGAATGAATGGAAATCCAAAGTCTCTATAAACTTCCATTAAAATTAACTTTAAAAAAAAAAAAAAGGAAGGAAGACCCTCAATGATTTCCACCCAGTGACTGGGATTATGGAGGTAGGTGTGTCAAAGACAGTTAAGTTTGGCTCAGAACAGAGCAGCGTTTAGAGCTGTTGTACATAGGGTCACTATGATTCGCAAGTTATTCGACAGCACATAACAACACAACAACAACTTAAATACATTCACATTGGCCACATGTCAGCATTTACAGAAATGTGGCTCGGTGGTCATTGTGTTGGGACCACTGGATTGAGCAGTACAGCTCCAGGGTCTCAGAAAGAGCCAGGCTGAGGCAGAACTCCAGCTGTTTGCATCTATATATACTCCTCAACACCGGTGCACATGACGCTCCACTCCACCCCCAAGTTCCCTGCTCTTGCCCACAATCTCACCACTGTAAGGAGTCAAGGGGAGATAGCCACAGAGCAGGTGAGCCTGGAGACAGGGAGCCCCTGGTGGAGGAAGTGGTCCTCTGTGACAAACCCAGTACCCAGGCTTAGGGAGAGTGGCTTCATGCAGAGAACCCAGGGGGCAAGAAGTCTGTGTCCAGCAGGTGTCAGAAGCCAGAGTGGCACCAGAAATGTTGTGAGAGGCCTCTGGAAGAGGAGGATACATTGAACCTCCCTAAGTGTCCGTCTCTGTGGCCATATCCAAGCCTGCACTTGTGGGGGGAAGGCAAAAGTGTGTGAATGGTGAAATGAATAGAGTCCAAAAAGACTTCGATTGACAAAAGCAAGAGGCAAGTCCCTCAGGTAGCACCCAGGAGAAAAGATCCTCCAATTTGCAAGACAGAAAGTGAAGGGAAATTGTTCCCCTGCAGCAAAGCTAATGCAATATGATTTATGTAGTCTGTAAAGGAGGGAAAACTCAAAACCTGGAGTAATTTATGCACTTTTTCAGCTAGGTTGGGGCACACCTTCCAGAAACACCAAGGAAAAGCAGTCACTTCTAAGCAAAGCTTTGCACAGGCATTCATTCCCATGGGCTGAAATGCAATCCACAGCCTTTTCTGTCAGTCTGTCTAGGGACATTGGCCAGCATTCTGATCATTGAAAGCCTGCCTTGAGAATATGGGGATATTGCAGTAAAATTCTTCAAAAAAAGCAGAGAAGAGAGTGGTTATAGAGGTTCATGGTGGGCGAGGAGTACGTGTCCCCTCTGTGAGTGCTAGTGGCCACAGCCTCATCGGTTCTGAATTCCTCTGTGACTATGGTCAGTAACAAGAGGTATTCACCCTTTGCTTCAATTTTAACAGGAAGAGCATAAAACTGCAGCTGGAAAACCAAGCTCTTCAACATGAGAGCAGGTCCATGCCTGTGGAGACCAAGGACATGACAATGAAGCAGGAAACTGTGACCTGCCTGGTGGCAGCATGGCTGCCTCTGGGAAGAAGGACAGCATGAGGAGGAACCAGCAACCTTCACACCACATCTGCTGGCCAGGAAGACATCATCCCACTCCTTGAGGGCAGCATCCCTTCATTTGTGGAAAAACAAAAGCTCGTGACTTCTGCCAAATATATACCAGTCTTGTTCCTGTTACTACTCAGGTACAAACACCACTGACACTTGTCCACTGTGTCCCACTCACCCCTCCCATGTCCACTGTGTCTTAGGTCCTGCACTACTTTCATGTTCATTCTGTCTCAGTCACTCTTCATGTCCCCTCTGCCTCAGGCACCCCCAGATGTCCACTATAACACAGGCCCTGCCCTCCTCAGTCACCTCTCATGTCCACTGTTTCTCAAGTCCTGTACTCCTCAATCACCCTCCACCAGAGTCCACTGTGACATAGATCTTGTACTCCTAGACACCCACCACCTCTTGTGTCCCTCTATCATAGGCCCTGCACTCCTTTGACCACTTCAGCTCTTCTGTCCACCATAAATCTGACTCTGCATTTCTCAAGTCTGCTCCAGGCTTTGGTCAATACTGGGATTCTTCCTTTTGTGGGTAGACCAGCTTGAGGAGATTGATGCAGGGGAGGCATGTGTGCCCTGTCTTCTCACAGGTGCCCCCCACTCACTGCTGTTAAAAGTGCTTTCTTGGCCTCACAGAGGAGCCTCTCTAGAGGTCTTTTTCTTGGTTTTCTCGGTGAAGTCGTTCACAGTGACATAGCTCTTTTTCAGAGCAGGGCCCCTTTCAAACTCTACATAGTGCACTGGCCTGAGGGAGCTCCCTGACTGTGGCCTTTACCAACTGGTAACCAGGGAGGTAAGGGAAGAGGTCAGCAGGTGTTAGTAGTCTTGGGGGACATGGCTGTCCCAGCCTCTTCCACTGCCAACGTCAGCTGGTACAGATATCCTCCAGGCTGGGCAACACAGCATCAAACTCTCCTTGGGCAGCTGCTGCCAGCCAGACCAAAGCACAAGACCCTAAGGGACCCCTACTCACTTTTGTCTTGGTTTTTCTGAAGCCCCTGACAATTTCCTCTTTGTGTCCTTTCTGCCCCTTTACAATGTCCAGGCTGCGTATGTATCAGCACGGCGCAAATCCATCGCAATCCAGGTGCAAAAGACTCTCTCGGAGGAGCTCAGAAAAAATGGCCAGAACTGACACTGGGTCATGTGCAAGTGATTGCTGCCTTGAAAGGGAATAGGGACCTCATCCCAGGCCACTTCTCCCACACAGACACACCAGAGGCCACTGCAGATGCCTAGCCAGGGTTCACTGGAGGTAGAAGAGGTCCAGCACTCTCAGTTCTCTCAAAGATGCACGTGTGTACATGGTAGGACAGCTCCTCGAAGCCACACACATGTTATCATTAGGAAGACCACAATGTCATGGTCCAAGGTTCCTGAAGGTGATAACTGACTAAGAGGATTTGCAAGCCAGACAATGGCCTCAAATGATTCAGTGACTCAGGTGTGACCTGGGGCCATGTGGCAAGGGAAGAGCCACCTCATGATGCTGCTGACCCCCCATGTCCCAAGACATTGCATGCGTCACCATGGTGTATGTGGGACAGAAGTGTCACAGGTAGAGCAACAAGCTCTCAAAGGCTTGAGGAGGAGCATGTCCAATAAAGAATCTGTGAAGCACTGCATGCAACCAGAGCAGACTTTTTTTTACTGTCACCTGCAGAGTCTCAAGAGAGGCACGGGAGGGCATGGCCAGGGAGGAGGGACAACTCGGGACCTAGCCAAAAGAGCAGAGGAGGGCACTCTGCAGGTAAAGGGCTTGTCAGATCTGGCCTTAGAAATTGTGCCAACCAGCAGCCAGGCCATATCCAGGTGCAAGCAGTGGAGACTCAGGCTATAACTGACCAGCCTGGAAACCAAGTAGCTATGTGAGTGAGGGGAGGCATAGCTAACCTAGAAATGGACTTGAAGGTCAGCCTTGAGGAAAAATCTAAAGAGGCAGCAGTAGGCTTTAGTTCATGGAGCAGTGAACTGTTCAGTGGTCACAGCAAAGCTGGAGAAGCTAGAATGTATCCCTGGGGTGGTGACCCCTGGCGACTTCAGAAAGTTCCTACGCAAAAGTAATGGGTCAACAGAGGGAAATGTGGGGCAGAGGCTGCTCAGATCCACTAGCACCCCACACTAGCCTCCTAGTCAGTCTCCCCTTGTTTGAGCAAGAGAAGGAACAACTGCCCCCTCTGTTTTGCCTTCATTTGAATATCACCTGCAGAGTCTCGAGGCAGGTAATGTCTGCTCAGGATCCATATTTCACATGAGATGCTTTGCTCAAACAGATCTCTCCTCAAAGATGTGCACACTGTCTACTTAAAGACCCCAGCGACCAGGCTACCTTCATTCTCTCATCTCTGAGACTGAGCCATAAACCCACCACTCTGCACCACCAAAATTCATTACAACTCTTCACAGCCTGTGGCAACAGTTTCTCCTTTCTTAAGTCATGGCCTGCTGTGCATCCTAAATTCTAACATCCACCAATTATGCATCTCAGTCCAACAGAATAAACCAGCAATTGCTGCATATTCTTCCAAGGCTATGAAAGGGGCCTATGAGACATACTCTGTAGGTGTTCTAGGAGATTTCACATGTTCTCTGTAAGCATAGACCATGGCTCCCTCCACTCCTAAAGTAGAAATGACAACTATTAGCAGACATCTAATAAAGTAGCCACATCTTTTCAATCTGTCATTGCCCCAGCATACCCTGGTCTTGCCCAACCAGGGTTTTCAGTGGCTGTGAGCAAGGCAACAGAAAAGACACACTATAAGCAGAGTGTCCACCCACTGTCCTACCAGCCAGCCAGCTCACTGCTCAGGCTGGAGGAAGGAGCGTGGCAGAACTCTATCCAACTACCAACCATCCAGATAATGCCATACTTTATAGTCACCCATTGACAACTACATGGTGTGAGCTTGAATATTTCCTTTTTCAAGGTCAGGAAAGGGTTTTAGAGCCACTATCAGTGTCCATTCCTTTTCTCCTTAACAGAAGCACAAGCACAAATCCAACGGAGTCCCCAGAGAAGCCTTCTAATGGTCTCTCACAGTCCCATGGCTGCAGCGCTATCCACACTCCCGGTGCTGAAACCAGACCTACTTCAGAGATCACTTCCCATGCAGGACTGAGCCACAACCCACTTCCCTTCTGTCACTCGCTCCCTCCCGTTCAGTGTGACTGAGTATCCAACGTTTGTCCCACATGCTGTGGCACTTCCGGTCTGGCTCTCTCATTCCTGAACACACTCAACCTTCTTGAAGGTGTGTCCTGCCCCACCCAGCAGGTCCTACAGAAATTCAACCTTCATGTACAAGTTCTCTCATGGGCTCTTCATCTTATGTTCTCTGCTCAGAGAGTAGTTTGTTTTCTGATTTCAGGCTGAACTAGAGAACAAAGGATCTCAAATGAAGCAATAAGGCAGTCTTACCTAACATGATTTCCTCCTGCAGGTTAATATGGTAGGGTCTAGGTTGAACAACCAGACTTCTAGTGTTCAGAGTGTAGGGATGAAGTGTGGACTCCTCATATTCACACTGTAGGGAAGGGGTGTAGACTACTAGTGTTCAGAGTATGGGGATAGGGGATGAACTCCTAGTGTTCATAGTATAGGTATGGGGTGTGTGTTCATAATGTTCAGAGTGTATGCACAGGGTATGGACTACTAGTGTTCATAGTGTAGGGATGAGGGTGAACTTCTAGTGTGCACTGTTCACACCATAGGGATGTGGTGTGGATTCCTAGTGCTTATGTTGTAGGATGGAATGTGAACTCCTAGTACTCATAAAGTAGGAATGGCATGCAAGGTCCTATTACTCACAGTGTAGGACTAGGGTATGAACCACTGATGATATTGTTGTTGTTGTTGTTTGCCATCAAGTCACCTACAACTCATGAGACTCATAGCAACCCTGTGCATAACAGCTCTAAAGCCTGCCCTGTCCTGAGCCAGTCTCTCTGACCCCGACACACCTACTCCCGTTGCCTCGGTTACTGTATCAAACCATCTCATCCAGGGTCTTCCTCTCCTGCACTGTTCTTTTTTTTTTTCCAGAGAAAACAGCTTTTATTAATGGTTATCTCCAGAAACCAAAAAAGCTATGTCCCCACTTTCAGTTACCCCAGGATCTTACATAGCTCCATCTGGGGAGGGGCTTATAATTGCCTCTTGGTTTTTGAAGGTCCAAGTCTTTTCCATTCTCTTCTGCAGCCTAACTTAGAAACTCAATAGCAATACCATTTTGGTTTTCCCCAGCATTGCCTGCTGCAATTCCAAGTAGGAATGGAAGGGAGAAAGGGAAAGCAGTTAGATGAATAAGAAACCTTATTTATCAAAGGTCCCTCTGTTCTTCCTCAGTGATTTGCTCCTCCATTGATTGCATTTCTCTTTGTGCTGGATCACACCTTTCTGAATCAGAGCTGGGATTTCTACTGCCAGTCATGGACCTAGCCCAAGAGCCATGAGATGAGCTAGTCCAAACTTTGGCACATTCCTGGCCCATAAAGGCTTGAAGTGATCAGTCAGGCATATTTTCCCACCCCTGTACATCTTTGCTGTCTTTCCATCCAGTTCAGGGACTGAAATTTCTGGAGCAGTAGTGGGATACGTGACAGGAATATCAAACTCGATGTCAAACTCGTATTTGAGGAGGTCATGGATGTACCAGCATTTTCCAAACCACCGAGTCCCTTCTTTGTTGGACTCCAATCGGAACCAATCGTTGTCCGCATTCTTGTTGTTCTCCACATACCGTATAAGGGACTGGTATTCCTCCTTTAGTCTCTGCACCCATAACTCGCGATCTCGAGGTCCAGCGTTAGTCTTCAGGACAGGGATCTCTGACACCACCCGCCGGGTGGCTTCGTCCGCCATATTGGACCAGGGAACTCCTGCACTGTTTTAACCCAAGTATGGTGCCTTTTCTAAGGTCCTGTGCCTCCTGGCCATGTGCCCAAAGTATGTGGGACAGAGCTTCAAAATCTTATCCTCCATCCAAGGAGAAAATTGGTTTCACCCTCTCCAAAACAGACATATTTGTTTTCTTGGAGGTCCATGGTATGTTCAAGACTCCTCTACAGCACTACAACTCAAAGGCATCAATTCTTCTTCTCTCATCATTAGTCATTGTCCAGCTCTTTGATGCACAGCAAGTAATTGTGAAGACATGGACTGCTAGGAGAACAAACAGGTTTGTCCTGGAGAGGGTGAAGCCAGAATGTTCCCTAGAGTCAAGGATTCTGAAGCTTCGTCCGACATATTTTGGGCATGTTGCAAGGAGGGACTGGTCCTTAGAGAGGGACATCATGTTTGGCAGAGTGGAGGGGCAGCGAAGGAGAGGAAGACCTTTGATGAGATGGATCGATTCTGTGACTAGAGAGGTGGGAATAAGTGCGTTTGAGATGGCTAGGTTGGCACAGGATAGAAGAGCGTATAGAACTCTTGTACATAGGGTCGCTATGAGTCGCAAGCGACTCTATGGCACATAACAACAACAACACAACACATGGATCAGGCACACCTTAGTCTCTCGGACATCATTGCTTCTCGGTACACTAGAGAGGTCTCTGATAGCAGATTTTCCCAATGCAATTCGTCTTTTGACTTCCTAACTGCTGGTGCCAAGAATGTTGATTGTGGAGACAAGCAAGCTGTAATTGTTAACAACCTCAATCTCTTCTCCACCTATTATGGTCCTGCCAATGAGCCCAGTGATAAGAATCTTTATCTTCTTGATGTTGAGCTTTAGTTCATATTGAAGACTACTACTGTCCTTTGGGCCCTCTTCAGTTTTCAGCAAGCAAAGTTGTGTCATCTGTATAATATAGGTTGTTGATGAGTCTTCCTCCAATCCTGATGCCACATTTCTCCTTATAAAGCCCAGCCTCCCGAATTATCTATTCTGGATATAGATTGAAAAGGTATGGAGACAGGACGCATCCCTGATGCACTCCATTCCTGATTCTGACCGATGCAGTGTTTCCTTGCTCTGTTCTGAGGACTACTTCCTGATCAGAGTATAGGTTTCACATGAGCACAATCAAGTGTTCTGGGATTCCCATTCTCCTTAAGGTTAGCCATAATTTGTTGTGATCCACATAGTCAAATGCCTTTTGCATAGTCAATGAAACACAGATAGACATCCCTCTTGTACTCTGCTTTCTGCCAAGATCCATCTGACATTGGCAATAATGTCTCTAGGGCCACGACTTCTTCTAAACCCAGCTTGTATTTCTGCTAATTCTCTGTTGATGTATTGTTCTGGTCATTTTTGGACAATCTTCAGCAGAATTTCAGCATGTGTGTGATATTAGTGATACTGTTTTATAAGGATGGGCAGTGAACTCCTAATGCTCATAGTGTAGGAATAGGGTGTGGACTCCTAGGGCTCGTGGTGTAGCAATAGCTGTGGATTCCTTGGGTTCATGGTGAAGAGGTGGGTATATATTCATAGTATTCATAGTGTAGGAATGGAATGTGGACTCCTGTGTTCATAGTGTAGGAATGTGATGTAGATTCCTAGTGTTCATAGTGTAGGGATGGTGTGTAAGTTCTTTCTGTTTAGAATGTAGGGATGTGGTATGTGCTCCTAGTATTCGTAGTGTAGGGATATGGTGTGGACTCCTAGTGTTCATGTTGTAGGATGGGATGTGGATTCCTAGTGTTCATAGTGTAAGGATGGGGTGTGTGTTCATAATTTTCATAGTGTAAAGATGGGGTGTGGGTTCCTAGTGCTCATAGCTTAGGGATGGGGTGTGGGATCGTAATATTACTAGGGTAGAGATGAGGTATAGACTCTTAGCGTTCATGGAGTATAGAGGGGGGTGTGCTCATTGTGTTCATGTTGTATAGATAAGGTGTGGACTCCTAGTGTTCATAGTGTAGGGAAAGGGTGTGTGTTCATAATGTTTATAGTGTAGGCATGGGGTGTGTGTTCCTAGTGCTCATAGCTTAGAGATAGGTGTGGGTTTCCAGTGCTCCTAGTGTTGGAGTGAGGTGTGAACTCATGTGGTCATGGTATAGGGATAAGGTGTGGGCTCTTAATGCTCATAATAAAGAGATGGTGCTTGAGCTCCTAGGGTTCAGTATGCAGGGTTAAGACGTGAGCTCCTAGTTTTTGTGGTGTATGACTGAAGAGGTGTGAGCACATGTGCTTTCACAAAAAGTATACTTTGTAAAGTACAAATGCTCCAGCCTCATTCCACTTGAACTAGTGGATGACCTCAATCTCTTACCTGTCTCTTACATAGCCCCTAAGCAGCTGTAGACAATCCCATACCCAGAGCCCTCCAATCAAGATGACTCTTGTGATCACATGATTTCCCGTAAAGGGGGATTACTTTGAACCTCAATACTCAGGTAAGGAGAAAGGAGTGGGGCACTCGGCTTGAGAGAAAATTTAAGAAGAAACTAAAACCTCAATAATCCAAACGAATAATATGGACTGCAAAGAAAAATATTTAATGATATTCCCAACTATTAAGTAAAGACCACTAGTCCTGGTATTTCCTTCTCCCTGTGTTCATCCACTGGGGACATGCATGAATAGATGTGTTGATAAGACCAATGCCATTACCATGGGAGACAAGCACATTGCCACCAAACTCAGGAGAAAGACTTATACTTCCCAACTTTCCTTCTAGTCTGGGAACTACTCCATGGTTATTCCTGGGCTGTAACTGTGATCCTTTAGAGAGTCAGCATGTCAGAAAGGGGAAGGTCTGTCGAATCTCTCAGGAATACCCTCCCAGCCTGTGGTTAGTCTCTTTTTCCATCAGGCCAAACCTCAGGACCTCAACCTCCAGAGTGAACAGTAAGAAACTCTAGAATTAAAGGCTGTGCATGAATACAACGTGGCAGAGACCTGAGTCACCTGCCTCAGAGGGTTCTAGATAGGTCTGCAAAAGATGTCTGCCACCCAACTCCAAGTGTGAAAACCCCAGTGAAATAATTTGTGCCATTAGACTCCAGACCAGCAAACTGGCACACCCAGGAAGAACAGGCGAGCCAAGCCTGTGAGTAGAGTAGATAAGGTAAGCAGGGAAAGCTAAGATGCCTGGTGGAGCCCACATATAGTCACACCTGCAATCAGAGACTGGATGGGGGCAAGATTCTGCTTCATTTTAAGCTCTTCAATGTCATGATCGAGTTTTGCACAATCAATGACTTATTCATAGCAAATACCTTTTTTAAGAGGCATAAACGCAGGTTATATACCTGGATTTCACCTGATGGCATGCACAGGAATCAGATTGATTACATATGTGGAAAGAAC
>NW_006399943.1:5666194-5673289 GCF_000299155.1 Elephantulus edwardii | reverse complement strand
CGATTGGCACAGGACAGAGCGGAGTTTAGGGCTGTTGTACATAGGGTCGCTATGAGTCGCAGGCGACTCGACGGCACATAACAACAACAACACTGTAAAGCCCTCAGATCACTGATGGGCCTATTGCCTCACTCTCCCCACTAAATCTGGACTGTGAGTTTGACTATGCTGAAAGCCACCCGTGTGTTCTGCACAAGAACTGAATAGATCTGCACAGACAGCTTGGGGGCCTGGGAAGGCTCTGGCCACAAACCCTTACCCTCCAGTGTCTCACCTTGTGGGGTCTGTACAGGAGGCTCTCAGAGGTCAGGCAGCTGCTGGTCTTGTCACTGTGTGTCCACCTCTGGCTCAGTAGCTCACCTCGGAACTCATTTTCTGAGGGTTGGAAAAACACAGGATTAGGGAAGGGAGCTGACGGTGCAATGTTGCCCTCAGGGAGACTTGAGAGGGCCTGGGCCCCTTTGACCTCAACTGCACAACCTCCTTTCCAGAGACAACACAGCGTGAATGAGGCCAGAGCTTTATAGCTGTTCTGGACACAAGGGAAAAGCTTTTTGGGAAGAAGTACCCCTGAACCGAGACAAGTTTCAGGGCTCAGTGTGTTGCATCTTGCTCATCCTTCACAGAGTAACTCCCTGTCCCACACATGGGCTGCTTCCAAGGCCTCTGGCTCATGTGTAATTCTTCACATGAACTCACGTCCAAGCAGAGGCCACACGCATCACTGGACGTGACAGGGATGTGCTTTGTGCCTATCTCCACACGTCACTCCTGTTGCCACGACAACCACTCTCTCTGCAGCACTGTTTCAAAAGAAGGTCATTAAGTAACCAACAATAAACACAGGAAATGAATATCCTGTATTTTGTTCCTGACCCTCCTGGGAAGTGAGCTGGGCTCCACTAAAGGCCAGCCGGCATGCTGTCAAGGCCATCATCTTGTCCCTCTCATTTGTCTCTGGAATTCCTCTGCTCTCAGACCTAGACAACCTGAGCTGGACACAGCTCCCTACTACTGCCTGGAAATACCTCCATCCCATTAAAGTTACTACTCTACCCCAAGGGAGCACAATCATAGAGGGAACGGTCACAGAGAGAGCAGACATGTATGAGACCAGCAGGGTTTGGGCCCTCCTTTATTCCTTCTTCCCTCCTGGGAACCCCTTTCTTGCCCCCTATGCTGAGCTGTGCATTGGCCTGGGAACCTGTGAATCCTAGCCACTTGGCTGGACTGATAAAAGCCCTTGATGCTCAGGCCAAACAGGGAATCAGGGCCAATGCGAAGCCAGGCCTTACATATCATGGGCATCCAGGCTCACAGAGCAAGGATGAGAACCTGGGTGAAGGTCTTAGAATACACGCAGGGAGCTGACCCACAGTAAAGGCACATCTGAAGGTGAGGAACAAGGGGCCAGCACTGCCACAAGGTAGAAGGCTGAGCAGGTGATGAAAGTAGGTCTCACTGGGCCTCCCTGCATCTCCTCCACAGACAAGGTGGATGGTCTGGAGTCTTCCCAAGGAGATCAGGTGGTATAGTGCATAGAATACTGCATTGCTCACCAGAAGGTCAATAGTTTTTATCCACAAGCCATTCCAAGAGGGGAAGATGGTAGTTTCTTTCCATTAAGATTTACAGCCTTGCCCAGCAACAATAGCAAAGCTCAACAGAGAAGCAAACAATAGAAGCTGGCAAGGTTTGGGAGAGATTGGAACCCTTATTCACTGCTGGAAAGAGTGTAAAATTGTGCAACCACTCTGGAAGGTGGCTTGGCACTTTCTCAAAAACTTGGAAGTAGAAATATCATCTGACCCAGCAATTCCACTCCTGTGAATATACCCTAAAGAAACCAGAGCCACCATCCAAACAGATTTATGAACACTCATGTTTATTGCTGCCTTATTTACAATAGCAAAGAGATGCAAGCAACCAAACTGTCCATCAACAAATGAATGGATAGAAAAACTACCGTATATTCATATAATGAAATACTATGCAGCACTGAAAAACAATGAGCCCATAAAACATTACACAACATGGGTGACCCTGAAGGACATTATACTGAGTGAAATATCTCAGTCACAAATGGACAAATATTGCATAGCACCATTGTTATTAAACAGGTCTGACATGGAGGGGTTGGGAAGAGAATAGGATAAGAGTGGATAGAAAATGAAAATTGCATTGGAACAGATGAAGGGAAGAACTGTTTAAAAGGAATGCATAATTAGGCATTATACGTACAAAAAATAGCCCAGAAAAAGAGGTACACTGCATTTTTCAACCATCCATTAGTTGATGTGCATTAGTAATTAATTATATAAAATACAATGTATATGAATGATTGTATAAATCATCTTGTATATGAACAAAATACAATGTAAATTAAAGATTGTACAAAACACAATATATACACATGAAGTACAATATATATGAATGATTGTATGAAAACCAATAAAAATATGAAAAATAATGTGAGTGGCTAAAAATAAAAAATAAATAAAGCAGTATACAGCAAAGAGGTGAGGGTGGGGAGGTAATTGTGCAATAATGAATTTTTTTAAGTTAACTGGGGGAAGAGGAAAGGAGGGAGAGAGGGTAAAATGTACAGCAATGAATGAATGAATGAATGAAAATCTAACCTTTCTGAGAACTTTCATTAAAATCACAATTAAAATTTTATTTCAAAAATATTTACAGCGTTGGAAATTCAATAGAGGTCTCTGTATTTTCCAAGCCACTTGCAACAGTGGGAATAGGGAAGTCTATAGTGGTCTGAAATTATAAGAGCCAAGAGTCTTTGGAGGAGCCAGAGTATTTGCGGAATCTAGAGTATTTGCAGGGAACCCTTGAGGCCTACTGGTAAGAAGCTTCGCTGTAATCCCAAACGCAGGTGATTCAAAGCCATTAGCTGTTCTGCAGGAGAAGGATGGGCAATCTCCTCCTGTGCAATTGCCTCTGAAAATCTGCTAAAAGTCAACTATAGATTGGTTCCGACTCGATGGTACATAACAACAAAAGAGTCTTTATGGGCCTGGATTGTTTGGGGACCTGGCATCTCTAAGAGTCACTGTATCTTGGAGTAATTGGGAATCTAGAGTCTTTGTGGGGGCTGAAGTCTTTAGGGGACCCAGAGTATTTGAGAAATCATTGGGAGTTCTGGTGACATATTCCATAAGGAGTTGCAGTGCCTCTCTGGTGGTGCAAATCTGCTAGCTGCTGTGGAGGAGAAAGATTAGTACCATCTTCCCTTGTGATCTGTAACAACCAAAAACCCACTGGAAGGCCAGCTATGAGCAGGTTCCAACTTAACAGCAATGAGTTTGAGTTTTTAAAGTTTTTTGGGGCATAGATAGTCCTGGACTCACTAGCGGTCTGAAGTCTCTGGAGGAATCTGAAGTCACTGAAATGCTGAAATCTCTGGGGGCCTGAGTCTCTGAGGTCCCCAGAGTCCTGGAGGGCCCTATAGTCTTTGTTCCTTGAGTGCTGCCTGGTAAGGTCTCAGTCTGGTGGAACTAGCATCTGAGTCACACAGCCTCGAGCATTTGCCACTCAGAGACAACCTTCTCACAAGCTCTTCATGTCAGAATTGAGGGAGCTAGCCAGACCCCAAATTCTGCCAACCCTCTCCTGAATCTCACCAGAATTTGTCTACATCTGACCTCAATCTGGCAGCACTAGGTTGCCCAGTTCCTCTCCTCCCCTTTTGAAGATATATAGTCCTTAGACCTGACCCTCACCCTATCCCTGGAGGTAGCTCTCCTCTAAAGTGCAAAGACCTGCTCCATATAGACTCCTCCTCTAGGGTTTGAGGATCTATCCCCAGTGGCTCTCTCTCAAACCTTTTATTGCAACTCTGTGTGTGTGTGCATTGTGAACGTGTGTGCACATGTTTGTATGGCCACTCTCCAGAGCCCATGTTCACCATTCTGGCACAAGGCACAGTGGCCATTCCATTTGTACGTGAGCCCCCTAGAAGCAAAGCACCCTTTAACTACATATTTACACCCTCAAGTCCATGACCAGGCATAACGTGCTCTCTCTCGCTCTCTCTCTCGTGTGTGTGTGTGTGTGTGTGTGTGTGTGTGTGTGTGTACTGGTTTAATTACAAAGTTCGAATACATTGTTTTTCAAACTGGATCTTTCCAATTTCCTTCACCCCTCCCCTCCCCATCAAATGTGCGACCCTATGATTAAACCCCTCCCCCCAACCATCCTCACCCCTCTGCTTCTGCCCTCTTCCTCTTGGATCCTCATATTGTTCTACAATAAAGGTCTTATACAATATTTGTCTTTATGGGACTGAGTTCACTTAGCATAGTGCTCTCCAGTCTCTCCCAAGTTAGGTAGTAAATTACAAAATCATTGCTCCTGCATGTTGCATTGTATTCCATTGCGTGAATGTATTTCTCAATCCGTTCAGTTGTGGTTGGACATTTGGACTGTTTCCATGTTCTTGCAATGGTGAATAATGCTGCTATGAACAATATTGTACAAGTCTCTATTTGTGCCTCAGTTCTCATTCTCTCAGGTTATATTCCAAGCAGTGTCATATGGAATCTCTATACTCAGCTTTTTGAAGAAGCACCAAACTGCCTTCCAGAGTGGTTATACCATTTTACAATCTCACCAACAATGTATAAGAGTTCCTATATCACCACATCCTCTCCAACATTTATTACTTGCTATCCTGTTAAACTTTGCCACTGCTACTGGAGTAAGATGGTATCTCAATGTGGATTTGATTTACAACTCTCTTATTGCCAGTGATTTTGAGCTTTTCTTCATGTGTCTGTTGGCCATCCGAATTTCTTCCTCTGTGAAAATTCTTTCCATTTCTTTTGCCCATTTTGTAATTATGTTATCAGTCTTTTTCTTATGGAGGCCCTGTAGGATTTTGTAAACTTTTGATATGAAACCCTTGTCTGACATGGTTGCCAAAAGCTTTTTCCCAGTCGTAGGTTTTCTTTTCATTCTGTTGGAAAATGTTCTTGATGGGCACAGATATTTAATTTTCGGATGGTCCCATTCATCAATTTTATCCTCTTCAGATTGTACATTTCTGGCTGTGTTTGGCAGTCTCTTTCTACCATAGACTAAGCTGTATAAGCTTGATCCAATTTGTCTCTGATGAACTTTATTTTATGGTTTGGGACTTTACTCCCAGGTCTCTAATCCACCTTGAGTTGATTTTTGTATATGATGTGAGATGTGGATCCTGTTTCAGCTTTCTGCAGTTAACAGTCCAGTTTTGCCAGCACTATTTGTTGAAGATGTTGTCATTCCCCCATTTGATAGGTTTTATTACCTTGTCAAGTACCAGTTGACCATAGATACCTGGGTCCATTTCTGAGTTCTCAATTCTGTTCCTGTGCCTGTCATTATATCAGTACCATGCATATACAGTAGCTCTTGTTGGATGAATAAGTGAATGAGAACATAATCAAGTTCTGTTTAAACCAGGATAAATTACCATCTCAAACGCTTGAGATATAAAGGCTCTAACTATGGCAGCTAGAACAGTGACAAAGAGAATCATGGTCCCTAAAAGGGAGTAACAGAACTGTCGGGAAGTAGACTTTTGCAGGGAGAGTTGCAAATGAGAACATCCAAGGCCCCCTCCACAACTGACAAAGAGTTGATGCAACATAAACTCTAACCACAAAAGAATATATATATATATATATATATATATATATCAATAAGCACACCAGAAAATGTTTCACGTTGTAGGTAATCAAGGTAAGGCAAGACAAAACCACAGTTAGATATTACTTCATACATACTAGGATGGCTACAATAATATCTTTTAAAAGGCAGGAAAGGGCAATCCTCATGCATTACTAGTGGGAATGCAAAATAATACAACTACCTGGAAAACCAGTCTAACAGTTTCTCAAAATGTTAGACCTAGAATTGCAATTTCATTCTTAGGTAATTGAGAACACACATATACACACTGTGTTATACTCACTGTAGTAGTTTTATTGACACTAGCCCAAAGTAGAAGCAAGCCACATGTCTATTAACTGATGAGTGAGTAAAACAAGATCCAGTAGAATGTTCTTGTTGTTAGGTTCCATTGAGCTGGCTACTACTCAAACTTCTGAAATAGATCAGAGGGTGGATTCAGCTCTGATGGCCTAGTGGTAAGGAGCTGCACTGCAATCCCGAAAGTACACTGTTCAAATCCACCAGCTGCTCTGCTGAAACAAGATAGGCAATCCCCTTCCATGTGATTCAACTGCCTCTGAAACCCTGAAATAGTTCAGAACCTGACTCCATTCTTCACCTCCCTCTCTACAGCTGATATGCTCAAGCCCATTCATTGTTACAGTCACTGGGTCAGTCTATCTCGTTGAAGGTATTCCTGTTTCTCTGACCCTCCACCATTCTCAGAATAATGTTTTTTTCCAAGGACTGGCCCTTCTTAACAACATACCTAAAGCATGAGAGACAAAGATTTAGCATCTTTACCTCTAAGGAGCACCTTGAGTGCACTGCCTCCAAGGCAGACTTATTTGTTATTTTTGGTAGTACAGGGAATATTCAGTACTTTCCTCCAAAACCATTCATTCAAAGGTATCAATTCTTCCTTGGGCATCCTTATTCATTGTCCAACTTTCACATGCATATGAAAGAACTGAAATACCATGACTTGGACCAGGCACACCTTAGTCTTTAAACTGATATCCTTGTTTTTAACACTTTGGAGAGATCCTTGACAGCTGATTTTCCCAGTACACTTCTTTTTAAGTGATTCCTGCTACCATGTGTGTTGATTGTGGATCCAAGTAAATTGAAATTGTTGACAACTTCAAACTTTTTACCATCTATCCAGATGCATATTGGTCCAGGGGTGAGGAGTTTTGTTTTCTTGATGTGAAGATATAATCCATATTGAAGACTATAGTATTTTATTTTCTGTAATAAGTGTTTCAAAGGACAAAATATTTCAAAAGGCAGCTTAAGAGGCAAAGATGTTGTTGTTGTTGTTGTTGTTATGTGCCGTCGAGTCATTTGTGACTCATAGCGACCCTATGTACAACAGCCCTAAACCCTGCTCTATCCTGTGCCAATCGCACTGCTTCTGACACA
>NW_006399943.1:5613040-5665504 GCF_000299155.1 Elephantulus edwardii | reverse complement strand
CACTTCTCCTCATAGAGTCCAGCATCTCAGATAATCTGCTCTGCATACAGTTGAAAAGGTATGGAGAAAGGACACATCCCTGGTGTACACCCTTCCCAATTTTGAACCATGCAGTGTTACCCTGCTCTGTTCTGACGACTGCCTCTTGGTCCACGTATAGGTTTTGCATTAGCACGATTAAATGTTCTGGGATTCACATTCTTCTGAGAGTCAGCCACAGTTTGTTATGATCCACGCAGTCAAACGTCTTTGCATAATCAATGAAACACAGACAGACATTATTCTGGTATTCCCTGCTTTCAGCTAAGATCCATCTAATATTAGTTACAATATCCCTAGTACCATGACCCCTTCTAAGCCCAGCCTGGACTTCTAGCAGTTCTCTGCTGATGTGCTGTTCCAGTCGTTTTTGGATAATCATCAGTAGAATCTTGCTTGCATGTGAAATCAATGATATTGCTCTATAGTTTCCACACTCTGTTGGGTCACCCTTTTTTGGAATGGGAACAAATATAGATCTCTTCCTTGGGCCAAGAAGAAAAATACAATCTACACAGGAGTTCTACAGGACACATCACCTTCCTTTTGGAGACAGTACAACTAAACTTAAGAGACACTGGTCACAGCATAAAAAATTGTCAGCAGTTGATGTGTTTGGAATCACAGAAGCCAAGAAAGCTTCAGATACAAGCTGTCAGATCAAGGGTTGGACAGTGGAAGATAAATTCTGAAGGGATTTGGTAGAAGTGAAGGGGTATCCTGGTGGAGGATGGACCTGGGAAATAAGTGGGTCAAGGCACTGGACTAAAGGCAGGGACAACACTGTAACTAATGGTTAACTCCACAATGAGGGATTTATCTTTCACTGCTCCATAAATTGTTTGTCTGTCAGATACTCCTCTAAATCTGAACATTCAGATTAAGACAGACTAGGAAGAAGGATTGGCCATCCACTTCTGAAAGCAGGCCTCTGAAAACCCTATGTACAACAGAACACATGTAGACTAACAGAAAGGGCAACCTAGGTAGAACTTTCAAGTATGGAAATTCAAAGGAAGAGGAACAGTTGTAAGCAGACACTAGTGATCGGAACATGGAATGTGAGAACCATGAATGTAGGAAAGTTAGAAATTGTTAAAAAAGAAATAGAACACATAAATATTGACATACTAGGCATTGGAGATATGAGATCGACCGGCATGAGGCATTTTGAGTCAGATGATCATATGATATATTACTCTGGAAATGAAAAGGTGAGAAAAATGGGTTTGCTTTCGTAGTTAAAAAAGGAATTTCTACATCCATCCTGAAGTACAACATTGTGAGTAACAGGATTATATCCATACGCTTACAAGGAAGTCCAGTGAATACCACTATCATTCAGACATACGCACCAACAACCAGAGCCAAAGAAGAAGAAATAGATGATTTCTACCAACTTTTACAGTCGGAGATAGATCGAACATTCAATCAAGATGCATTGATAATAATGGGTGACTGGAATGCAAAAGTTGGGAACAGAGAAGAAGAATCATTAGTTGGAAAACATGGACTTGGTGACAGAAATTATGCTGGAGATAGAATGATCGAATTTCGTACAATGACTTATTCATTGCAAATACGTTTTATAAGGAACATAAATGCAGGTTATACACATGGATTTCACCTAATGGTATGCATAGGAATCAGATTGATTACATCTGCGGAAAAAAACCACTGGAGAAGCTCAATATCAGCTGTGAAAACTAGGCCAGCAGCTGATTGTGGAACAGACCACCAACTACTCATATGCAAGTTCAAGCTGAGGCTGAGGAAAATTAAGCCAAATCCACAGGAGCCAAAATATGACTTTGAGTTCATCCCACCTGAATTTCAGAATCATCTCAGGAATAGATTTGAGGCCTTGAACACTAATGAGCGAAGACCAGATGAGTTGTGGGAGGATGTCAAATGTATCATCCAGGAAGAATGCAGTCATTACAAAGACAGAAGAGGAAGAAAAGACCAAAATGGATGTCGGAAGAAACTCTGAAGATTGCACTGCACTAGAGCGTAAAGAAGCCAAAGCACAAGGAAGAATTCAAGATACTAAAGAGCTGAACAGAAGATCCCAAAAGGCAGCACGGGATGACAAAGCAAAATATTACAATGAAATGTGCAAGGAGCTAGAGTCGGAAAATCAAAAGGTCCAAACTCGTTCAACATTTCTTAAGCTCAAGAAACTGAAGAACAAATTCAAACCTCGAGTTGCTATAATCAAGGATGCTTTAGGCAGAATATTAAATGATCCAGGAGGTATTAAAAGAAGATGGAAGGAATATACTGAGTCGTTGTATCGAAAGGAATTGGCAGATACAGAAAAATTTAATGAAATAACATTTGAGCAAGAGCCTATGGTGATGAAGGAAGAAGTTCAAGCTGCTTTGAAGGAAATAGCAAAAAGTAAGACCCCAGGAATAGATGGTATACTAATTGACGTATTTCAGCTAACAGATGCTGCCCTGGATGTGCTCACCAAGTTGTGCCAAGAAATCTGGAGAACAACCACATGGCCAACTGACTGGAAGAGACAAAGATAGTGTAACAAAATGTGCAAAGAGCTGGAGTTAGAAAACCAAAAGAGAACACAGTTGGCGTTTCTCAGAGTACTGAAGAACAAATGTAAGCCTCAAGCTGTAATACTAAAGGATCCTACAGCAAAATCTTGGTTTTGTTTTTGGTGGGTTTTTGTGGGGTTTTTTTAAATTTATTTTTCTTTCCCTGTTGTGTACCATCGAGTTGGATCTGACTGGCACAGGAGGAGATTGCCCCCCACCTCCAGCAGAACATCCGGTGGATTTGACCCACACACCCTCAGTATTGCAGTCCAGCCTCTTTGCCACTAGGCCACCAGACCTCCCCCTATGGCAAAATCTTGAATGATGCATGAAGCATCAAAAGAAGATGGAAGGAATACACAAGTCATTGCAAAAAAAAAAAAAACTGGTTAACACCAAACTGTATCATGATCAAAAACCAATGGTAATGAAAGTTCAACCTGTACAGAAGGCATTGGCAAAAAATAAGATCCCAGGACTTGATTAAATGCCAATTCTGTTTAATGAAATAGATGCAGCCCCAGATGTGCTCACTAGCCTATGCCAAAAAATATGAAATTAAAAGATCAATATTTATATTTGTTTCCCATTCCAAAACAAGGTGATCCAACAGAATGTGGGATTGACAAACAATATTGTTAATGTCACATGCAAGTAAAATCTTGGTGAAAATTATTTTTAAATGGCAGGAAACTGCCAAAAATCATTAATGCTGATATCAGGTGGATGTTTGTCAAAAGCAGAGGAAGATGTTTCCTTGTGTTTTATTGAATGCACTAAGGTATTTGATTGTATAGATCATAACTAATTACAGATAACATTGAGAATAATGGAAATCCCACAAAACTTGATTGTGCTCATGTAAAACCTATACAGAAGTCAAGAAATTGTTGTCTGAACAAAGAAACAATGCATGGTTTAAAATAAGGAAAGATGTGTATTAGCGTTGTATCCTTTTTCCATACCTATTCAATCTGCATGCCGAGCAAATAATTCAAGAAGTTGGACTATAGGAAGAAGAACATGGCATCAATATTAGAGGAAGAATTATTAATAACCTACATTGCATAGATGGCACAACCTTATTTGTTGCCAGTGTAGAAAGCTGGAGACAGTAGAATAGTATTCAGCAATAAGAATGAAGGAAATACTGATACTAGATTAACCTTGAAAACATTCTGCTCACTGAAATATTCCACCATATGAATGTCCAGAAAAGGTAAATCCATAGAAGCAAAAGTGGTTAGGGGATGCCTGGGGCTGGGGCAAGGGAGCTGAGGAGTGACCACATGGGCATAGGTGATGAGAATGCTCTACACAGCTCAACACAGACTGCACTGCTCTGTGTATCAGGGACTGTGGAGATGACTAACTCATAGTGACCCCGTGTGTATCATCCCACAACTATGCTCCACAGGGTTCTGGTGGCTGGTTTTTTCAAATTAAATTTCCAGACTTTTCATCAGAGACATCTCTGGGTGAACCTGAGCCTCCAATCTTCCCATTAGCAGCAAGCATGCTAGCCATTTCCATCACCATCCAGAAGTGCTTATCTCATTCTAGCTGAGAACCACTGAGCAATACATCTCTAATGGGTGAGTTTTGTGATTACCAGTTACAGAGATTTAAAAAAAAAATAAATCATATGAGGGACCCCATGTGTGCAAGTCCTCCAGTGGGGCTGTATCCACGGTGAATAGCAGCAATTGCCCAGAGAAGTCAGGCCAAGACCCTCAAACCATTCTCTACCTTAGTCACCAGTGACGTATCTGGTTAGCATGAGCACTGTCACTGACTGATCAAATCAGCCAGAGCAAAAAGGAGATGAAAACTCCATGCTCAAAAGAGGACCAGGAGGTGATATGAACCAGGAGGGCACAAAATAGCCTTCCAATGTACTGGCCAGCACAGGGCTACAGCTACCATCTTACAGATGCCCAGTACTCAGCCCAGTTTGCCTGATGAACCCATGGCCCAGGGCAGGTTGGAAGGGCAGATCTTCTAGGTAACTTACACCCGCTGCAGAAGAAAATGCTGGCAGCACGGGGTCCCTGCCCCTCACAGATCTAGTCCTCCAAAGCCATATCTTGAAATGTCCACACCAGCAGCCAGCCCTGCAGCTGCACAGGAATGTATATCTTGCTGTTTTCATGGGAAAACATTTGCCTTTCATCTCGGTCTCTGAATCATCCCTTCCTCACTGTTACTCAGGCATGATCCAGTGACCAGGAAGACAGAAGGGAACGTTCAGAATAGAAATAAGATAAGCAGCCACAAAAAGTGACCTGTAAGCATTTGGGAAGTACTCTTAACCCAGATTCCACTTTCTGCATCCAAAAAGGTCAAAGGACAGGGCATGGTACCCAGAGATGGGACATTGAAGTGTGCAAAAAAATACCTCTCTGTATCAAGAACTTTGAGGAGTGAACCAAAAACCTGCACTCTGCACTGAATGGACTGGTGGGGGAGTGAATAGATGTACTAATGGGTAAGTAGGTAGGTGGGTGTATGGACAGTAGGTGGATAGATGGGTAGATGAATAAGTGAATGGGTAGATGAGTGGATGGATGAGGGGGTAAATGAGTGACTGGATGAGCGAATGAGTAGATGGGTGAAGGTAGATAGGTGGGTGGATTAATTAATTAGTTGGTAGAGGGATGAATAAGTAAACAGATGAACAAACAATCGGGTGAAGTTCATTCTACCTACAGTGCAGACAACAACTTGGAGCATAGCGGGAGCCTAGAAGAGTAGGCAATAATAGTCCACTTAACATGGAACAGAGTAAAGAGATCAAGCTGGATAGAAGATGGAGGTCAGGCAGGAGATGTTTTGGACACCACAATACAGTTATGTTGTCTTCTCCAATTGAGAAATACAGTGTAAGGCCAAAATGAGACATCCAGTAGGTGAGCTGGGGACCTACTGGAATATGAACAAAAAGGCAAAGTGACAGAAATCAGGAGGAAATACTAGATAAAGAGAGAGTTTAGCACTTGACTCAAAGACTCCAGAAAGAGAAACTGATACATTAACTAATGAAGCAAGATTTCCCAGAAATCAGCATTTTCAAAGACCCATCAGTGGCTGAAAAACATCCACTTGCAGTTATACTCAGCACTGTAGGGCTTTAAAACACTAGAAACCAAGAGAAGAACCTAAAAGCCTGACCAGAAAAGGCCATCACCACCAAAAGAGAATATCAGAAAAGCACCAGTATTTCTACCAATAAGGTGACGCTGAGCGACAGTGGATGAGACAAGACCTCCAATGTGAAGGGAACTTGTTTCCAACTTCAGGGTGAAAATCAGCTTTAGCACCTTCTATAGGCAGAATTAACACCATCAAAAGAAAGAGAGATAAAAATATTTCCAGATGTGCACAGTCTAAAAAACATGTCTCCCATGCCCCCTATATCAGAGTGGAGGGTGAGCTCCCCATAAAATGATGGTGTAAAGCAAGGCTGAAGACGACGCAGAGTCCAGGATTGGGAATCCCTTAGTTTATGCCATAGGATCATACCAGGGGGCAGCGTAGACTCTGAGGGACACAGATACTGCTTGGGTGGCTTCCATCAGACTGAGTGGCATCAGATAAACAATGATCATAACCTACCAAATGAAATAGGAAACCATGAGTCTTTTCAAATACTGAGAAAGGAATAAAATGAGAACATGGCAAAGAATAGGACATCCCCCAAGCACTGTGGCATTTGGACAAGAACAAACTGGGAGGAGGGTAGAGAGAATAGTGCAACAATGAATGAGTGGAAGCCCAAAATCTCTGTAAATGTTTATGAAAATTAATAAAATATAATTATAGAAAAAAAAAAGAAATATCACAAAAAAAAAAAAAAAAAGAATAGGACATCCCCATAGTTGGAAAGTGTCAGTGTAAAGGAACCAGATTGCATCTCTATCATGCAATCAAGGTAGCTCATCAGCTCAGGAAGATTGGCACCAGGGCCCCAGTGTAACCCAACCCAGTGTAGGAAACAAGTAAACCCGAGATGAAGGACATTCCACAGGGCCACTGAGCAGCAACCTCGAGATCACTGAAAATAAGGAGACAGGGAACATTCCAGACCACTGAGGAAACCACCGAGGCACATGGAACATGTTGACCACCACACTGAATAATCTTCTTGTGTGAAGCTGGAGACATTGGTGAGGAGTAAGGTGATGTCACAGAAAGGTCTGGTGCTCTCTGGCCATACAGAGTTTCTAGGACCAAATCCACTCATTAGATAATGGCGTCACACCACACTTACTTTTAGTCAAGGAAAAGCAGCCCTTTCCTGTAAATTCAGGGTTATTTCAAGGACAGAAGAGTGAACGAGATCATGGCCCTGGAAGCCTCAGTAAGGAAGATGAGTTGACCCCAGTGATGAGCCCTGGGCCAGAGTGGCCAAGATTTCAATAGTATTCACGGTGTCCACAGCACACACAGTGTTCAGGGCCTACAGCATCTACAGGACAGCACCCACAATATCCATTGTCCACAAAGTCCAGAGTCCACAGCATCCACCGTGTCTAGTGTTCACACTGTCCACAGCATCCACAATGTCCACAATGCCTATGGTGTCTTTGGTCAGGGAGAACCTAGCTCTGCACCCAGAACTTCATGACTAGAAGAATAGAGGTCTCTGCGAGCAGATGGGGCCTAAGGAAGCCCTGAGAATCCTGTGCCATACACAGAAGCAATGGATTCCACTGGGGAGCAATAGGGGCTGAGAGTTCCCTGCCAGGCAGGCTCAGGCTTCCTAATCCTTGCCCTGGAGGCACCTTCTGCAACCCCTTCTGGTCTGTGCAGTGGGCAGGGACATCATGGAGTAGGAGGCCTGCAGCAACCTCCTCACCAGAACAGTTTTGACAGAAAACACAAGCAGGGCCAAGGAGGAAATGAGGGCAAGGTTTGCCCTTTTATCTCCTTTTTTTAGCTGAAAATCAGGCATCATTATGGACTTGCTGAGTAGAGCAGACAGACCTGCTTCTGCTGAGTTTAGGTGAAAACAGAAGAAAGGATGGGGGCAGGGCTGGCAGCCACAGCTTTGCACATTTCTCTTGTTATATTGCTTCTAAACCAGGCTTGCTGGTACTTTCTCTATTCAATAAAAGCCAAATGCAAGCCATGTCCCTAATCTCCCCAACAGCAGCTCACTGCTGAGAAAATAATACAGATGTAACTTCCCTCAGTACACTCTTGCTTTTCCATTTATATGCAAATGTAACCTCTCACCCAGCCTGTCTCATAGACGTGTTCCCTTAAACATGCAAATAGCATGTTGCAGGCAGTTTGTGCTCTAAGCCTTTTTTATTTTATTATTATTATTATTTCTTTACCCTAGCCAGCGCTGTAAAAACAACAGCTAGCTGTTCAACAGTGATCAGGACTTTTCAAGCCAGTGCCTGTCTCCCAGGATGATGTTGGGGGCAGGGAGAGGGGTCTAAACCTATAGACTAAGAGGCCGCACAGCTGGCCCCAGGATGCCCTTGCAGGAACTCAGAAGTCAATAAGGTGTGGGATGACCTGGAGCAGAGGGGAAACTTCCAGAGAGAGGGAGCAAAAGGGGACACTGAGAGAAGTGGGCACACATCCAACAGCCCACTGTCCATGCCAGGCCATAGCAGAAGTGAGGTAACACAATGGCCCACCTGCTGGCTGGTCCCTCAGGTTGCCTTTCAGCCCCTGTCTGTCACCCATCTCCATCTGAGCTGACCTTCATATGCTGCCAGAGAAGTTCCTGAAAGAAGGGGATGGTAGATGCAGGGACCTCCTGACTCAAAGAAGCTGACCAGTCAGAGGGATCACTTCCAACAAGGGTCTCAAATAGGGTGCAGACAAGAGTAGGAGAGAGCTGAGCCGGTAGGAGGGGCCTGTGGACTTGTTACCTAGCACCCCTCATTCCATTCTGGGTTCCTGCTGTGGCTATTTGGGCTATAAAAAAGAATCCTCTGGAATTGTGTTCCTATGTCTGCCATCTCTGGGTATTGGGAAGTTCTCTCCATCAGAGTCGCCATCTCTCTAGCTAGGGAAGCAATGACCCTACTCCAGTCCTGGGCACCACACTCACCAAGACCAGCTGGATGATGGGTAAGATGCTTGGAAAACTGCCCCAGGCCTCTCTGGGCTCTTACACAGACCTGAGAGACTGGGTATCCCAGGCCACACTTTCCCACAGAACCCCTACCCTTAATGAAACCTCAGCGCCCACACTGGTCACTCACTCACCTGCCTCCAGTAGGGGGCACCTGTAGGCTCATAAATTCTGGGGAGCAAAGATCTTTCCCAGCCTGGCCTTGATGGTTCAGCAGTAGAGTTTGAAGAAGCATCAAAGTCACAGCATTTCCACCCCTGGCAAATGGACCCTGCTTCACAGACAACCCTGAAGGACAGAGAGAACCACCCTAGAGCATTCTGGACTATGATCTCTATGGATGCTAACTATGGCGCTTTCTCTCACCAACTTTGCCTTTTGGGCCAAACACTTGACCATGGCACCATCAGGGCTCCTGGAAAAGGGTAAAAGCATCCAACAAACAGGTATTGCAGGGACAGAAAAGGTGAGAGCAGGAACCTCGGCAGTGGTCAGATGTGTGCAAAGCCACCATCTCTCCCAGGAAAAGCCCGCACCACACGTTCTCTGGCCCCTCTAGAAGCAAGTTTGCACACAACTCACTGTCAGGATCTCGGGCACACAGGAGCTGAAGACCAGGCCTGGCTGAAGTCTCTGACCATCTAGACACCAGTGTGGCTAGTCCTAGAGGCAGGAGGACAGGAAGCTCCTCCTTCTTGTCCTCAATCAAACCTACAATGGTCTCTTTCCTTCTCTCTCCAGTCTAGGGGTACTGAGAGGCAGACTCTACTCCCCAAGACCTAGAGGTCCTGCTTGAGGCATTTCCAGGGTGCTGTAGTATGCATTTTACACACTCCAAGCCCTTGTCACCAGAGTGGGGCCCCTTACAATGACCTCAACTGATGCAGCAGCAGAACCCTAGAGCAGCTACACAAAGATGGGGCCACCCAAGACAGAAAACAACCACAGTGCAGGGAGAGTGGCAAGAAAGACCTGTATTACTAGACTGTGTAAAACTAAACTATGTACAAGTGAAAATTGACTTTCCTTTCTCAAAACATGATGTAGACCCACTAAACAGACATCAGAAAGGGCCGCTGACAGAGGCAGGACTAAGAGTCCTTCAACTGTTCTTCAACATCAGAGGGTGAGGAGTCTGCCTCCCTCCATAGTCCAAAAACTCTTGAAAATCAGGTCCACACCGAGCCTGTGGCAAGATCCTGGGGCATCCCATAGTAGCAGGACTGCCAGGTGGGCCTTCAGCAAGATCAAGTCAGCCACATATGAGTGAGAGAGAGAATGGAGAAGGGAGACGGGCACATCCACCAGGGGTCTAGGGCTGACCCAGCTGCAAGATGGAGAATGGCTTAAGTAACCAGGCAGGTACGTGGGCGGGTGAACTGGGTGCAGCCTCCTTTGTCTGGTCACAGGCGATGTCCACCACACTGGAACTAATGAGAGGTAGGAGGACTGTGGAATCCCACTTAGAATAGCTAAAACTCCAAAAATGCCTTCATGGCCCATGTTGGAGGCCCAGAGCCCCCAAATTCCACCTGTAGACCAGTGATTAACACACCAAGTGAACAGCCGGTAACACCTGCCCTGAATCCAGGCTGCTGAGGAGTCAAGACTCCAAGCCCCTTTCCCTGGCCATGAGCACTGCCCAAGCAGTGAGAGTCACCATGACACTCCAAGAGAGTCGACTCCACGAGAGTCTCCCAGGCAACCCAATGGAAGGGTGATCTGGGATAACTTGTGCTCAAGACACCAAGTCGTCAGACCTGAGGACTTTTGGGGAGAGCAGAGGGTAACTTCAGGGTTGCTGGTGATAGGCCTAGGTCGCTTAGACTACAAAGGAGCCTAGCCAACGTGGTCTACACTCAGAGGCCTCCTCACACCTCCACAGGGGGAGCCTGAGCAGAGCCCCTTCTGCCCTCGGCAGGTGCCCCAGCTCTGACTCAGGGTGCTATGTCGGGGCTTGCGGAGCCAAGTATGATCCAAGCATTCAAAGGCTCTGCTGACCACGCAGTGCCAGTGCTTGCTTATTAGACAGAATAACGAGAGACAGACTTGATGCCCACCCTCAGCAACAAGAAAAGGCCATGGTGGGAGCTAGATGTAGCGAAGGTGGGCCACCAGCCAGGTGGGCAACCACATCTCCTCATGTCTGTGGCTGCATGTACATTCTGCCAGCCACCATAACAGCTCCGGTCATAGCCTACTGCCCCACAGCCACACTGCTAGCCTGGAGCCAAAGCCAGAGTGGACAGGGCGAGGTCATGACGGTGGGCCTAACAGCAAGGGTCAGTCAGTGCAGGATGGAGAGGGGATGAAATGGGTTAAGTGCTCGCACATGCAGTCAGACTGACTCCAAGCGTGGCAGATACCCGACCTCTGAATTGTTCTTTATCCCACTGGACTAAAATGACACTGCTTTCCAAGCGCAAATTTTAAAAGATAAGGAGGAGGGGAAGGCCCCCCCCCTATTAGAAGCCAGGTGCACCAAGCACAGCAAGAGAGGCACTTGGCCCAGCTAGGAAGTGAAACTATCTTCAGAAGCCAGCTCACAGATGCTGGGATCAGGGCACTGATGATGGTAGATAGGCTTCCTCGCTGATTTGTTATGAGTTACTCAGTGATCGCTGGGGAGCTCAAAGACCATCAGAGACAAGAAGACCCCAGTGGACCTTGGCGAGGGTTCTCTAAGAAGGGACTGTCAGGTGTCCAGGGAGGCTGCTTTCACCCACCCAGTCGTGTAGCGTACCTATCCCTTCAGGCTGACTCAGCTCCCAGTGATATTGCCTCTCAAAATTGTTCTCTCTCCCGTGAACAGGGCATCTGGAGGCAAGGCGATCCCTGGGGCACAGGAGACACAGGGCCAGTGATGTAAGCTGTCTTCACTGGAATCTTTTGAGAGGTTTCAGAACATGGGCTCTGTGCAGGTCAACAGTACGGGTGAGTGGATCCAGGATGAAGAGCCCCATGTCCACCTCAATATCCCACCTTATGGTAACCCTTCATAGGGAACCACAAGGGGCCTAGTGCTACCTGTAACCCTGAAGGATCCTCCAGCCCCCTCCCTCTCCCGGACAGTAAACCATCATCCACCCCTCTCTTCAGGGACACTGCCAGAAGGCACTCAGTCCCGCCTCCCTTGTGGTGACAGCCCCAGCACCACAAATTCTGTCATCTTGCTACTCTTTTGTTTACCACTAATTAAGGGACCACATGGAGGAAACAAGCACCACACAGAGAACCACCGAGGGATGGATAAGGGAGCCTAGGAGAGGTTTCACAGCCCCTCTGGCCAGAGAGAGATAAGAGTGAGCCTGAGAGGGCTGCAGGAGGACCCTGGGAGCCGGCTGGCAGCCTGGGGCTCCCCTCCCTTCACCAGACTAGGCGGCCAGGAGGCCTTTGTTTACTTTGCTGGCCTGTGAGACGCCCTCAGGCTCCTCTGCTGTTTAAGCTGCCAGGCAGGATTTCTCACCCTTCTCTCCCAAAAGGGGCATTGTGACAATCACTGTCCTTATCACTATGATAGCAACACAGGTGCCTGAGACAGCCCCTTCTAGAAAAAGGCTTCCAGCCTTTTCTCAGCAACTAAACACCCAACTTCATCCTCCGCTGAGGTTTAGGCTCAAAGACAGGCCATGGCAAGACAGCAGCGGCTCCAAGGGTGAGGACAAGCCCCCCCCCCCCAAGAACAAAGCAGGTGCTGGTTGGTCTGTCAAGTGAAGGGGTACCTGAGGGGTTGAGCCATGGGTCAGAGACATGCCCCAGGAGCAGCAGTGTTATGCTGGCCAGGGCTCAAATGACTTCTTGCAATCCTCAATTTTCCATTTTCAGTGTTAAAATCCAGTTTCTCCAGTGCCACCAATAGGCCCTCAGCCCCAAGAATGCAGAGCAAGTAGCTGATGTTGGTCTGCACGCTGAGTTTGGATGAACGCGCACACAGGACGCAGGCTCTCAGGATGCGGCTGGTAGTACCTGGTGGGCAGATGGGTGTCCACGCGAGTCCCTCTCTGTTTCTGGAGTGAGCATTTTCAACACGCAGCCCCAGCTCCGAGGAGCAGACACGTCTCATTCTCCCTCCTGAGATGCGCATAAAGTTTCTCCTTTTGGCACGGGCTCTCTGGGCTGAATGTCTTTCCCTCAAATGCCTAACATGTCCACTAAGGTCCCAGAAGGGTTGAGCAGGCTGGGAGAAGACCGAGGAGAAGCAGCCTGTCCCCTGACCCGCTCCCGCAAAGGAAATCTTCATCCTATAGGTGGGCCCTGCTCCATAGCCTCCCCAGTTTGCCCCAGGTGAAAAGCCTTTGTCAGCAAAAGAACACAATATTGACTTACCTTTCCCCACAGCTATTGTCTGTCCTCTTCAAAATGACATCATGGAAAGCAATCATGAAATTTACATGGGGTGCAGGAGCCGGGAGAGAGGCAGCTGCCTCCTCCAGGGTCACATGTGGGGGACCGTGCGGCTCAATTAAATACCTTCTCCCCTCAGAGTGCGAACTCTGAAGCCAGCTCAGCGACGTCTCATTTACTTAATGACGGCGCTCATTAGCAGCAGTGGCACGGGCTGGCGAGAGGCGGCTTTGTAAATACGCTACCCATGAACCCTTGGGGCTCCAATATATCTGTTTACTCTCCGAGGTGAAATAAATTTACAGTACAGCATCAGAAAGATGGATCTGCCGACTCTGGAGCAGGCGGCGCCCCAGCCAGTGGAAGCCTGGTCTCACGACCAGAGCTGCATCCAGCAGCAGGGCCTGCACTTGTCCACACTGGCTCATAATTAATATGCAGCATGATTGGGGCTCTGTTATGCAAAACACACAAAAGGGCAGGGCGGGTTCCAGCCGCCGCGCGCACCCCCCTCCGCTTCCTCTGCCAGTGGTTCAGTCCAATAATTCCTAATAGCAGCGGCTGGATGACAGATGCCTGGGTGAGCTGCCCACCTCGAAGACACTTCACAATATTTATTAGTGGTTAGGAACACGACCTGCCGTTGTAAAGAATGGACTGCAGGATTTATTCCCAGATGGATCAGGATTACATGTTGGCAAATCTGAATAGTCAAGCACTTAGGCGGGATGGGGTTTTTAAGCGCACAAAAGGCACCTGCAGCCAGAGAGCTTAGCAAGGGATTCATGCAAAGAGTAAGTTATTAAAAGATACCCTTTCTCACTATCCCTTTTTGTTTTGGTTTTTAAAGTTACAAAATCATCTCACATAGTAGTTTGATTCCATACCTGGTAGACATTCTGTTCCCAAAATCGTTCATCTCACCTTGAGTTCATCTCACCAGAGGGAGACACTTCACTCAAGTTTTCTGTCTTTTACCACAAAGCCTGAAATGAGCTATCCAATGAAGACAGAGAGAGGGAACTCCATGATACACACAATGGAAATCTCCACCCACCCCAAACAAGCCCCACTGTCCACTTTCTCCTCTTTGACTCTCCTCACATTCAGGAACAAATAGAGTCATTTCCTCCTAAAAGAATTGAAAAGCCAGGACACTCCCATTTGTTGTCCAAACTCCCTCTTCTTCCTGACAAGTCAGGCAGAGTTGTCCATTACCATCATCAGGAAGGTCGGGAATACACTGTGAAACAAGGCAACGGACTGAATTTCAGATCCTGAAACGATGCTGCTTCCGCAGCTGCAAAGACCGCTTGGTAGCCCTGAGAAATCCTAAGTACTGAAGCCCGTGCAGGGACCTCAACTGGTAGTAAGCGTCATTTCTTGGTAAATTATGCAAGAACACAACACCCCCAACTGAACTGGCACAAAGGAATCGGGTCACCAAAAACACGAAGAAGAATATATTTTGCTTTTGCCAAGAGAGCATGTTCTGGAACATCGACTAAAACACTTCTTTTGTGAGCATCTCCTTTTGACACAGAGTGTGGGTTCTCCACATAATACATAAACTTTGGTTCTTGCAAGTACACATTATCCTCAACACACAGAATACACAATCTACACAGAGCAATTGCCTAGAATGGGCATATCGAAATGAGCACAAAACGACATGGCCAAACTGAGAATGAAATATTAATTAGCCAAGTGAGGACAGCTTAAGGCTTCCACAGTGACCTATCATCTTTTTCATTCTTTCCTAAGCTCATACCATTAGCATAAAATAGCATATACCGCTGAAAGCACTCTTGAAAAGCCATTTTCCATCTCCTCTGGACACGCTGTGAGAGCTGGGACATTTTACTTCCTAAACCTTTGGTGTTCAGAAATTCTATTAAACTCTTATCTGCAGGCTGCAGGCTTGGGGCAGCCCCGTGCCCTATTGTTGTGGTAAGAAGATAGAATCAAAGAGAGATTGGTGCTGAATCAGCCTTATTCCCCAACAATAGCCAGTGCTTTGTGGAATTGTCAAACTTTAGAGTCAACAGCAAGCAGAGGTGACACAGAGAGAAATAAATATTCACAACAAAACGACCTAGGGTGATATAGTTACTTTTTCAGGTAATAGAAGTTGTGTTTGTGCAAGCCTAAGTCTTTCAGTGGTTAATGTTTTCTCTTTGTATAACAATAAGCTTCTCAAGGTATGTGGTTTAGAGGAGATAGGGCCCTCTGGGGCTTAAGTCTACCTGTATTCAGAACCCAGGCACATCCTGGACCCCTCTGGGTGGTGAAATTGTGCAAGAGGATGGTTTTGATGAGCATCAGTTCAAAACTGTGAACTGATACATCAGACAAAGGCATAGTCTCAGGAAATGGATGGGGGAGGGGCGCTGTGCACTCTTCCTGGTTGGCCGTCCCTCTGTGTCCACTGGGCCTGAGCGTGGACGAGAGTGGGGAGAATGTCTGGTTCTGATCAGCACTCTGGACAGCGCTCCTCACGCTGCCGCCCTTTGTCCTGCTGGACTTCCTGCAGTCACTAAACTCCAGACAGGAGAGGGAGGCATTGCCGACACTCCCGGCCTGCTCCTGAAAGGCAGATAGAATCTGAAATGTCTTTCCTTATATGAAGTGAAAAATTGTTAAGGTTTCTCAAATATTAAGCTATTTTCTTTTCCGTAACTAGGCAAGGAACGTATGTATAGTCTCTTGATGTGTCGTTTACTAAAAAATCTGTGGGGGAATTACAGGTGATTTCCTGTTTTCACTCCTAGGTGAGGTTCTCCGACTTCACTCAGACATTGAAGTGAGATTTGTCTCGAACCCCGGCTGCAGAGGCACGAAGAAAACGCTTTTTGTAAGCTGGGGAAGTGGGAGGCAACGGCTTAATGGCTGCTTAGCTGGTAAGATCATTTAAAATAAAATGCAATTACTTGTGCAAATCTGCACATAGACATTCCAAGCGTCAGTTCATTTGCTTTATAAAAACTCTTTCAAATAATTTTGGTCTAAACTTTCTGCATCTGTAATTGGCACCACCTTCTCCGGTGACCAGCTGGGGGTGAGAGTTTTCTTGTTTCTTTCTAAAAGCTTCCCCGCAGATGGGCGCCTGCCTTGGTGCTGCAGACTACAATTAGGGCTGTTGTGTGCGCAGCGAGATGGTCAGCATTAATATTGTATACGAACAGCTGAGGGCTGGGGGGGGCGCTGCCCCAGGCAGCCCCAGCAGATGGGAGCAAACAAAACCAGAGCCGCTTCACCGACACCCTGGGCTGACTTTGTCTGTCTCTCTCTTGCCCGTGGATGTGCATGCATACCCTGCTCCTGGGTTGTGCGACCCTCTCTCACCTACCCACACGTATGCAGGTGGGCCTGCACACGAGCTCTTTGGTCATATTGTTCAACTGTTTCATGCTGAGACCTCAAACACCAGCCCCTCTGTCTGACGATGTGTGATCAAGCCTACACAAGTGAGGACAGCACATACACACACTAACCCTCGATGAGGGTAAACACAGCGGGGCAGTGAGCCCAGCAGGTGGCACTCCCTCTGTCACAGGAGCCCAGATCAAAAGTGGACTCTCCCCACCTCACTGTAGGAGCCTGTAGCCCCAGCCTCGGCTCCACCCGGCCTGGAGCAGGGCCTCCCTTACCTGAAGGGCAAGTGAGGCGCTGGAGAGAGGCCTTGGCAGACTGCCCACCCCTCCAGAGCCCCACTTCAATCTCTTGAGCGCGTGCGTGGGCGGGACCGTCCTTGGCATCTCCAAGCTCCGCGATTAGAGGAGCCTGGCCCGAGGGCCTGGCCCCAGCCAAGGAGCAGTCTGTCACCTCCGAAGCAGCTCGAATAAAGCGCACGAAGCGCAGAGGGGGCGGGGGCGCGCGGGAAGGGGCGTACGCACCCAGAAAGGTCCCGCAGAGCGTCATCCTGGCTGGGACTCCACTGCAGAGCTGGGACAACTCCCTCCACGCTGGAAAAGTTTCTACTCAAACTTCTGAGAGCCAGAGCCTGGGAGTTCGCCACAGCCAATCAAACACGAGCGGACAATCCCGAGGGTGCCGAGCAGCTGCCGGTGAGGCCCCGCCCCGCACAACGGCCAGACAATGGGCCCCGCCCGCGGAGGAAGGCGGAGGCTCATCCTCCACTAACGGGGGACTGACGTGAGCCGAGGCTCTGTGCCTCTCCTCTGGGCTCCCCTAATCAAAGTTACACCACAGGCGTCTGTTGAGGGTGATGTCAGATGTGAACCAGGCCGGAATATGGGGGTGAAAAGCTCAGTTCAAGGAAAGCCCTGACGTCCGAGGCTGAGCTAAGACTCCCAAGGGAAAGCTCTGGGGGTGCTGGGAGAGTGGGGCAGGGGATGGTACATAGGGGCCTACTTTCGCTCAGCCTGAGTAGAGAGGAATGGAGTCACCGAGGTCTGCACTCCCAGCAGCTGGTCCAGTTTGGGAGGGGAGAAGAGAGAGCACAAGGCTTAGAGGTGAGGCTGTCGTCCTGAAGAGATGCCTGCCTCACCCAAGCTAGCTTCTTCACTGTCCATGGAGCCAACACAACCTTGAACTTGACCAAGGCGAACACTGATGTCTGGATTAGAATGTATGACAGGGAAGGACCCCCACAGAACACAAGACAGCTGAGGGCCCCACCTCCAAGGGACATTTTTTTGTCCTGAGGCCCCCACAGCCCTAACTGTGGCGATCTAGGAAGGAATTCCAACTCTTTGTCTCAGAGCAAGCAAGGGGGCACTGCTGGTCAGTTGTCATCTGCAGCCAAGCTGGGGCACCACACACACACTCACTTCTTTCTGGGAAAGAAATAACTCCAGGACAAGGGGACCTAAAGAGGCCCCCCATAAAGCAAGAGGACACGGAGTTGCAGCCTAGACGTGGCCTCTGTCCTTGATAGTCTGCAGGATGACTCAGAGCTTCCCGAAGCCCTGCAGGGTGGTGGTGGTGGTTGTTAGGTGCTATCCCGAAGCCCTGCAGGGTGGTGGTGGTGGTGGTGGTGGTGGTGGTGGTGGTGGTGGTTGTTAGGTGCTGTCAAGTACGACTCATAGCGACCCTATGAACAACAGATCTGAATCCTTTCCTCTGTTATCTTCACCATCTCTGACACACTTGAGCCTATTGCTGCAGTCACTGTGTCATTCTATCTCATTAGGGGTCTTCCTCTCTTTCACTGACCTTTCCAAGCATGACATCTCTTTCCAAGGAATAGCCTCTCCTAGCGGCATGTCCAAAGTATGAGAAACAAAGCTTTGTCATTCTTGCCTCCAATGAGCATTCTGCTGCACCTTTTCCAAAATATATTTGCTTGTTATTTTGGCAGTCCGTGGAATATTCAGTACACTTCTCCAACCCAAAGACATCAATTATTCTGTTATCTCTATTAATTCTCCAGCTCTCAGATGCATAGCAACTGATTAAAAAGACCATAGTGTGAATCAGAAGTGTGTTAGTCATCAAGTTGACATCATTGCTTTTCAGTGTTTTGGAGAGGTCCCTGACAGCGGCCTGGCCTGAAGCAATATGTCTCCTATCAACTGACTGCTGTTACCAAAGGTGTTGATTATGGATCCAAGTAAGATGAAGTCATTGACGGTTTCAGTTCTCTCCCTATCTATCATGATGGTGTCTATTTTATTAGTCAAGTGGTAAAGATCTTTATTTTTGTGACATTGTTGTTGTTATGTGCCTCAAGTCATCCTAACCCTAACCCTGCTCTATCCTGAGCCAGTCTCACTCACTCCTACATACCTATCCCCATTGCCCCAGTTATTGTATCAACCTATCTCATCTGGGATCTTCCTCTCCTGTGCGGACTGTACCTCCACCCTTCCAAGCATGATGTCTTCTTCTCCAAGGACCGGTCTCTTCTGGCCATGTGCCCATGGTACGTGAGACAGAGCTTCAAGGGGAAACTTGGTCTTATTTGTTTTTGGCAGTCCATGGTATGTTCAAGACTCTGCTCCAACACCACAACTCAAAGGCATTGATTCTTCTTCTGTCATCCTTAGTCATTGTCCGGCTCTCTAATCCATAGCAAGTAATTGTGAAGACCATGGCCTGGTTTTCTTTTTGTTGAAATGTAATCCATTGTATTGTTGTTCTTGTTGTTCTTGTTCCGTGTCATCAAGTCACTTGCGACTCATAGCTACCCTGTGTACAACTCTGAATCCTGCTTTATCCTGAGCCAATCTTACTGCCTCTGACACACCTACCCCAGTAACTGAGTCAATTCATCTCATCTAGGATTTTCCTCACAGTCTTTGATCTTTGACAGAAGATCACCTTTACAGAGGATACACTTCAGGTTCTCCTCACTTTCAGCAAGTAAAGTTGTTTTATCTGCATAACATAGATTGTTGGTGAGTTTTCTTTTGATCTTAGTGCCACATTCTTCTTCATAGAGTCTGGCTTCATGAACTATTTGCACAGCATACTGTTTGAATAAATATGAAGAAAGGATACAACCCCTTTATGATTTTAACCCATGCAGTGTTTCCCTGTTCCATTCAGATAAGTGCTTCTTGGTCAATTAAGTGTTCTGGGATTCCCACACTTCTCAGTGTTAGTCAAAATTTGTTGTGATCACAGTGTCAAACCTTTGCATAGGCAATAAAACACAGATAGACATTCTTCTGATATTCTCTGCTTTCATCCAGGATCCATTCAACATTAGCAATGACTTGGTGCCATGACCTCTGCTAAGCCCAGCTTGAACTTCTGGAAATTCTCTGTCAATGTGCTGTCCCAGCATTTTTGGATGATCTTCAGTAACATTTTGCTTGCATATGATATTAACAATATTGTCTGATAATTTCCACATTTTGATACATTGCTTTACTTGGGAATGGGAACAAATATGGATCTCTTCCAGTCAGTCATCTAGGCAGCTGTCCTCCAAATATCCTAGCTAGCATAGACTGGTGAGTACATCCAAGGTTGCATCTCTTAGTTGAAACATGTCATTTGGTATCCCATATATTCCTAAAGCCTTATTTTGTGCCAGTTCTTTCAGTGTGGCTTTAACTTTTCCTTTGTTACCATTGGCTCTTGTTCATCCGGTACTTCCTGAAAACCTTCAGTGTTGTCCAATTCTTTTTGGTACAGTGATTCTGTGTATTCCTTCCATCCTCTTTGATGCTTCCTGGATCATTCAAGACTTTGCCCATAGCATCCCTCAGCATTGCAACTTGAGGCTTGAATTTGTTTTTCAGTTCTTTCAACTTGAGAAATGTTGAGTGAGTTCTTCCCTTTTTACTCTCTGACTCAAGCTCTTTGCACATTTTCATATAATACTTTGCTTTGTGTTCTCAAGCTGCCCTTTGAAATCTTCTGCTCAGTTCTTTTACTTTAATTCCTCTTTGTTTTGGCTCTCAACACTCTAATGAAACTTTCTTCTGACATCTATTTTTACTTTTTCTTTCTCCTCTGTCTCTGTAATGACTTTTGGTTGTCTTCAAGGAGGAGATCTTTTATTTCATCACACTATTCCTCTAGTCTTGAATCATTGGTGATCAATGCCTCAAACCTGTTTTTAAGAGTGAACTGGGGAGGGCGGGATGGGCAGGGAGAAAAGTGTTACAATGAATGAATGGAAATCCAAAATCTCTGTAAATGTTCATTAAAATTAATTTTAAAAAACTAAAAAAAAACCAACGACCGGTCTCTCCTCACAACATGTCCAAAGTATGTTAGACGGAGCCTCAGAATCCTTGCCTCCAAGGAGCCACCCGGTTTAATCCTTCCCAGGATGAGTCTGTTTGTTTTCCTAGCAGTCCATGGTATTCTCAATACTCTTCTCCAGCACCACAGCTCAAAGGCATCAATTCTCCTTCTATCCTCCTTGGTCATTGTCCAACTCTCTGATGCATAACAAGTAATTGTGAAGAACATGGCCTGTATCAAACACACCTTAGTCTCCAGAGAGACACCCTTGCTCTTCAGTACTTTGGAGAGGTCCCTAACAGCAGACTTTCCCATGCCAATGCGCCTTTTAATTTCCTGGCTACTGATTCAGTGACTGGGATAATCGGGATGGGAGTGTCAGAGACAGTGTGATTGGCACAGGACAGAGCAGAGTTTAGGGCTGTTGTACATAGGGTCGCTATGAGTCGCAAGTGACTCGACGGCACATAACAACAACAACAACAACAAAAAAAAACAAACACCAAACAAATCTGTTTTTAAGATGATTTTTTAATTCAAGTGGTGGCCCTCTGGTATCTACTAGCACCAAAGACCCAGCTAAGCCACTCTCAGATAGCCCCAACCAGGACTCTATTCTGTCAGCACCATGATGGGCCTCAGTGGGGGCCAGAAAGTGGTGTCCTGCATCATGATATTTGTATGCCTGATTGTATTTACAATTTACTGTTAGCTGTACAACACTTATTTGTCAATTCATTATATCAGAGATTGATTTGCATGCTGCTAAGTACTTTATAGCTGGGTGTCTATATGCTTGCTTGCTTACTGTTTGCTGCTTTTAGTACAGCACTTGTCTCTCAGTCCACTGTATTGATGTAATATGTGGGTTGCTATGATGCTGAAAACTATGCCACTGGTGTGCCAAATGCCAGAAGGGCCACACATTGTGAATAGGAGCTCCTAGATAAATGCAGGCTAGAAAGCAAGACTGGCCTCTACTTCTGAAATGACAGGCTTTTGAAAATTCTGTGAACAACAGAGAAACACAGGGAGCATAGTTTTAGAGGTAGAGGTCAGATGGAAAGTCACTCAAATATGAGGAGAGACAGCTACAGAAAAGCATTAATAATTGGAACATGGAATGTATGAAGTATAATACAGGAAAAATGGAAGTTGCTAAAAATAAAATGGAATGCATAAAGATCAACATCCTAGGCATTATTGTTGTTATGTGCTGTCAAGTCACCTGCAATTCCTAGAAACTCTATGTACAATGGCTCTGAAGCCTGTCCTATCCTGAACCAGTCTCACTGACTCTGACACACCTACCCCCATTGCCCTAGTAACTATATATCAATCCATCTTATCCAGGGTCCTCCTATCCTACACTGTCCCTTCACTCTTCTGTGCATGATGTTCTTCTCCAAGGATCCCTCTCTCCTGGCCACATGCCCAAAGTATGTGAGACGGAGCTTCAAAATCATAGCCTCAAAGGAGAAACTTGGTTTTGCCCTCTCCAAGATAGACCTGTTTGTTTTCTTGGCAGTCAATAGTATGTTCAAGACTCTTCTCCAGCACCACAACTCAAAGGTATGGATTCTTGTTCTGTAATCCTTAGTCTTTTTCCAGCTTTCTGATGCATAGCAAGTAATAAACGGGCTGGCATGGGCTACTTTGAATCCGACAATCATACAATCTATTTACTATGCCAGCAATGGGAAACTAAGAATGGTAGTCATAATTAAATGTACGATTTCAAGGTCTATCTTGCAGGGTAAAGAAAAAAAAAAATCTATCTATCCCTGTCCCTTAGACTGCCCCATATGAAACAGAACACTCCAATGACATGGGAGACTAGGGATAGGAGTGTAGACCTTGTTGTCCTTTCATGGGGCCTGAGGGGGCAGGTCACATGACCACTGTCCTGTGTCCTGTGGCCACCCACTGTAACAAAATCCCACATGCTGGGGTTTAAGCCCTCAGACACATCCTCTCTCAGTTCAGAGGCTAGTAGTCCTAAATCAAGGTGTCAGCAGGGCCGGTCCTCCTTCTGTATTTCCAGAGGAGAATCATGCCCTGACTTTCACAGCTTCTGGGAGCTCAAGGTGTCCTTGGCTCGTGGCAGCATCTTCCAGCCTCTGCTGCATGGTCACATGGCCTTCTCCCCTGTTGCCTGTGGACACTTAGTGTTACTCCATACTGCCAACGTCCACAAAGACTGCTTCCAGACCAGTCTACACTCACAAATTGTGTTGGGGTTGGGACATATCTGTGGGGTCACTATTCAACCTGTAGGAACCCTGCTGGTGTCATACCTAACCTGTGGGGCTGGTAACCCAAAAGGTAGCCATTGCAATCCACCAGTTTCTCTGAGGGAGAAAGAGAAACAGTTCCCTTCTATGAAGATATCTTTCCTTGGAACCCCAGTGGAGGGTCACCTGGGTGAGAACCTGTGCTCTTGCAGGTCAGTTTTGGTTATTTGACCTTTGATAGTGGCCAGTGGTCAATTTTGGGAGCAGAGAAAGGCCATGTGACCCACACTCGTGGGGATTAGGGTTCAACACCACACCCTGAAAGGGGCTAGACGTTTTTCTTCTTTTCTCTCCTTCCCTCTCCTCTCCTTTCCTCATCTCCCCCCACCCCCCACCTCAATCTCTATCTCTCTGTCTCTATCTCTGGTTTTCTGTTACTCTCTCTGTCTCATTTTCTTTGTATGTCTCACTGGCTTTCTCATTCTGGCTCTTGCTCGGGCTGTACTCTATTTCCCTTGTTCTCTCTATCTCTTCTTTGTATATGTGTGTGTTTCTGATTCATTCTGTCTCCTTTTGCTGTTTTTGTTTCTTTGTTTCTGCCTCTAATCCTCTGCCTTCTCCCACTTCTGTTTCTCTTTCTGTACTTCTGCCTCTCTCTGTCTCTTTATCTCTCTCTGTGTCTTTTTTTCTGCGTCTCTACCTTCTCTCCTTGTCTCTTTTTCTTATCTCTCAATGTGTGTCTGCCTCTGTCTTCTGACTCTCTGTACGTGGCCTTTTCTTTCTCTCTGTCTCTGTATCACTTTAGTGCACGCTCTCTCTCTTTCTCTGTGTGTGTGTGCATCTCTACGTATCTAAACTAAAGAAGGTTAAATCATATGCACAAGAATCAAAATCTGACCTTGAGTCTATCTCCCATGAATTTAAAAACCAACTCAGGAATAGGTTTGAGGCCTTGAACACTAATGAACAAAGACCAGAAAAGCTGTGGGAAGATATCAAGAATATCATTCATGAAGAATCCAGAAAGTCATTAATAAGAATGAAGAAGGAAAGGCCCAAATGGATGTCAGAAGAGACTCTGAGTACTGCACTAGATTGTCGAGAAGCCCAAGCAAAAGGAAGAAATCAAGAAGTGAAGGAGCTGAATCGAAGATTTCAAAGGGCTGCTCGGGAAGATAAGGTTAAATATTATAATGAAATATGCAAGGAGCTGGAGTCAGAAAATCAAAAGGGCCAAACTCACTCAGCGTTTCTTAAGCTGGAAGAACTAAAGAATAAATTCAAGGCATGAGTTGCAATGCTTAAGGATGCTACGAGCAGAATATTGAATTATTCAAGAAGTATTAAAAACAGATTGAAGGACTGTACAGAGAGAGTCATTGTACCAAAAAGAATTGGTTGATATAGAAGAATTTCAGAAACAGCCTATAAGCAAGAGGCAATGGTGATGAAGGAGAAAGTTCAAGCTCTTCTGAAGGACTTGGCAAAAAATAAAGCCCCCGGAATTGATGGAATACCAATTGGGGTATTTCACCAAACAGATGCTGCCCTGCATGTACTCATCAAGTTGTGCTAAGAAATCTGGAGGACAGCTACTTGGCCAACTGACTGGAAGAGATCTGTATTTATTCCCATTCCAAAAAAGAGGTAACCCAACAGAGTGTGGAAATTCTTGAACAATATCACTAATATCATACACTAGCAAAATCCCGCTGAAGATTATCCAGAAAAGACTTGAACAGCACATTAATAGAAAACTACCAGAAATACAGGCTGGTTTTAAAAGAGGTCGTGGCACTAGAGACGTTATTGCCAATGTCAGGTGGATCTTGGCAGAAAGCAGAGAGTGCCAGGAGAATGTCTGTCTGTGTTTAATTGACTATGCAAAGGCATTTGACTGTGTGGATCACAATACATTGTGGCTAAAATGGGAAGCTCAGAACATTGATCATGCTTATACAAAACCTATACTTGGACCAAGAAGCAGTCCTCAGAATGGAGCAAGGGAGCATGGCATGGTTCAAAATCAGGAAAGAAGTACATCAGGGTTACATACTGTCCCCATGTCTTTTCAATATATGTGCAGAACAGTTCATTCAGAAGACTTTATGAGGAAAACTGTGCCATCAAGATTTGAGGAAGACTCATTAACGAACTATGATATGCAGATGACACAACCTTACTTGCTGAAACTGAAGAAGACCTGAAGCACTTGCTGCAAAAGGTCAAGGACTGTAGTCTTCAATGTAGAGTGAAGCTCAACATCAAGAAGACAAAGATTCTCACCACTGGTCCAATTGGCTGCACCATATTAGATGGAGAAGAGATTGAGGTTGTTAGCAATCACAGGTTGCTCAGATCCACAATCAACATTCTTAACACCAGCAGTCAGGAAATCAAGAGACGAAATACATTGGGAGAATCTGCCATCATGGACCTCTCCAGAGTGCTGAAGAGTAACGATATCAGTCTAGATACAAAGGTGCCTCTAATCCAGGCCATGGTCTTCTCAATTACCTGTTATACTTCAGAGAGCTGGACAATGACTAAGGATGACAGAAGAAGAATAGATGCCTTTGAGTTGTGGTGCTGGAGGAGAGTCTTGATCATACCATGGACTGCCAAGAAAACAAATAGGTCTGTCTTGGGGAAGGTGAAACCAAGTCTCCTTGGAGGCTAGGATTTTGAAGCTCTGCCTCACTTACTTTGGGCACATGGCCAGGAGAGAATGATCCTTGGAGAAGGACATCATGCTCAGAAGGGTGAACAAACAGTAGAGGAGAGGGAGACCCCGGATGAGAAGGATTGATACAGTAACTGGGGCAATGGGGGTTAGTGTGTCAGAATTAGTGAGGCCGGCTCAGGGCAGGGAAGGGTTCAGAACTGCTGTACATGAGGTCACTATACATCGCAGGTGACACAATGGCACATAGTAACAATAATATACTATAACAGGGTTGGAAACAGGAGTGCCATCCACTTCCCATATAACATGCCTCCGGAAACTCTTATGAACTTTGATAAATGTTGATAGCTGTAGAGGGGACTTCAGGCCTTTTGTTCATAGGGTCATTATGAGTCATGCTCAACTTGAAGGCAATCCACAACTTTATATCTATCTCTGTATCACTCCTCTGTCTCCATCTCTTGTCAATGATGATGTGGTTGCATCCAAATGATGATCCCTCCCCTTGCTCGTCCTCTTATCATCTGTAAATTGAGGATGAGGTTCTATCCACACGGGGCTCCATGAGAGGTTGACATCCAGCATTAACTTGAGCCCATGTACTCTTGATACCATCAGACTACAGGCATCAGATAGTAGGTGATCCAGATGGTTCCCACTGGTCCCCACAAGGGTCTCCTTGTCATCGGGGGGTACCCTTCAGATGGCATTAATTAAGATTTTGTTATAATGATATGGAACACTAAGAAATCAAGCAAGACTTTTGAAAGAGCAAATGGCTCCCGGGCCATCATCTGAGAAGGTCTCTTATATACACTTAAAACCAGGAGAGATCAAAATAGGTCACTTCTTCAAAGGCCCCTCGAGTTTCCCAGACTCTCAAAGCCATTAATCCACATGTGGGTGTGCAAGGTCTTCATTGGAAACTGTCTGGTGGTCCCTCTCAAGTGTATCAGATAAGGGGTTCTAGTTCTCCCCTTAGCCCCCCTTGTTCCCTCTATTAGTATGTGGGACCTCAGAAAGGTCTGCAAAGGGGCCTGCCACAAAAGTGGATACTCAGCATTCCTAGGCTTCCTCTTTCTTAGCAGAGTGAGAGCTCTGAGCAGATGGCTTGAGGCAGGTACAGGGTAAGCAATTCCCCATCCCCCCAAAGGATGCCACCTTTGGATGCAACAGCCTGCAGCCCACACAGGCTCTGAAGCAGGCTGGATCAGCCATGAGACAGACTCAGAAAAAGAGATAGAGTCATAGACCCCAGTATCCCTGGGCTCAAACGTCCTCTCAAAAATGTCCCCAGGCCAGCCTGGTTCAGGAAAATCAAAAGAGATAAACTCACATGACATTTCTCAAGCTGAGGAACTGAAGAATAAATTCAAGCTTCGGGTTATGCGCAGAATAGTGAATGATCCAGGAAGCATCAAAAGAATATGGAAGAAGTACACAGTCCCAAAAAAGAATTGATTGACACAGAAGGCTTTCTTGTAAGGCTCATTAGCAACCTGCATTATGCAGATTACACAACCTTCCTTGCTGAAACCAAGGAGAATCTAAAGTGTTTGCTACAGGTCAAGGATTTCAGCCTTTAATATGGATTGCATATTAACTTCAAGAAAACAAAGATTTTCACCACTGGACCAACTGATAGCACCATGACAGATGAAGAAGAGATTGAGAGGGTTAACAATTTTTACTTACTTAGATCCACAATCAATACTCTTGGTACCAACTGTCAGGAAATCAAAAGACAAATTGTGTTAGGAACGTCTGCTGTTCAAGAACCTCTGCAGAGTGTTAAAGAGCAATAATGTCATTCTAGAGACTAAGGTTCACCTGATCCAGGCCATGGTCTTTGCAATTTCTTGCTATGCATCAAAGAGCTGGACAATAACTAAAGATGACAAAAGAAGAATCAATGCCTTTGAGTTGTGGTGCTGGAAGAGACTAGAATATGGACTGCCAAGAGTACAAACAGATTTATCCTGAAGGAAATCAAGTTGCACATGTTGCCAGGAGGGACCAGACCTTGGAGAAGGACATCATGCTTGGAAGGTGGGAGGGTCAGCACAGGAGAGGAAGATCCTGCATGAGATAAATTGACACAGCAGCTGAATTATCGGAGTAGGTGTGTCAAAGACAATGAAACTGGTTCAGGATAGGGCAAGGTTCAGAGCTATTGTTAATAGGGTCATTATGAGTTGCAGGCCACTCAATGGCCATAACAACAACAACAACAACAACAGGCCAGAGGGCAGCTCCGCTGACAGCCAAGAAAGTGGTTAGTGTACTCCCAAGTCAGACTTAAGAAGCAGAAAGAATAGCCTGTGGGGCAGGACAGGGGATTGTGAGGCTAAGGATGGGCTAAGCAAAACCACATGCACCTGGCCAGTCTTCTGGATATAAGCTCCTAATGGAAAGTCTGACCTTGTCAGGGCGTCAACCCAGAAGACCGCAGGAGCAGGAGATACTAAGCATGTATGCTTAGTGTTTAGAATGAAGGTATGTGACCTGGGGATCAGAGGTAAGGCTCAGAGAGGGAGGGGCTTGGCTTAGAAGGGGTGGGGATCAGTGAGGGGAGGGGCACAGAGAGAATGGGGCTGGTTCAGGGAAGGATGTACCTCAGGGAGGGGGGCGGGTCTGGGCTTAGAAAGAAGGGATTTAGAGAAGGAGAGGCTCAGAGTGGTAGGAATTTAGATGGAAGGGGCACACAGAAGATGAGGTTCGAGGAAAGAGGAGCTCAGAGAGGGGTGATCTGCAGCCCTTCCTTGGACATTGGAAACCCTGAAGCTGATAACAAGATTTGAAATTCCTACATTGGCCTGGAACTTCTGGACCACCAGGAGGAGGGGATGAATTCCAAGAGCCCCTTGAAAACATAGTCCTGCCAAGACAGGGGCCTGAGGAAGAAGAGCCTGGATTCTCAAGACAGGAGAGAAGGCAGAAAGATGAGACTCGAGGATTAGCGAGAAGGAGATTGAGGTAGAAAAGCGAGGAAAAGAGAAGGCACACTGACCACCCACCTTGCACAGGGTAGCAGGAAGGGGTGGTCGTTGGAGGCGTGTCTCGGATTTCTTTTCTATTCATGCCCCCTGCTCTGCAGAGGTCCCTCACCTGTGCGTATGTATAGTGCGTGCATATCGCACACGCACATGCACGAACAAGTGCAGAGGGCTTACCACCCCCCCACCCCCGTGCTCTAGGCCTGTTTAAATGGCTTCAGGATTGTACTGGGGAACAGATGGCCTTGGAGATAAGCCGCTGGTTGGCGGGCGGTTGCCATGGCGGCAGAGCTGGCAAGTCGGGCCTAGGGGGCGGGGCGCCCAGACCCCCACACAGAGAGCCCTCACCAGGGAGACACCCCTCGCTGGACTGACTGGCCACTGAGTAACAAAACTGAGCTCAGCAGAGGTTTGCAGATCGCTACCCACTGCCTTGATATCATCCCACAAATCATCCGGTCTTCTATCATTGGTGTTCAATGTCTCAAATGTTCCTAAAATGATCTTGAAATTGAGATGGAATAGATTCAAGATCATATCTTGATTTCATGTAGATTTATTTTCACTTACTTTGGCCTCAACATGAACTTGCATATGAGTAATTGGTGGTCTGACCCATGGTCCGTCCCTGGCCTAGTTTTGACTGCCGATAACTAGCTTCTCCGATTTTTTCCACAAGTGTAGTCAATCTGATTCCTATGCAGTCCATCAGGTGAGATCCATATGTAAAGTTATCTTTTCTGTCTTCTTTACTTGCAATAAATAAGTTCTTACCAATACAAAATTCAATCATTCTGTTTCCAGTTTCGTTTCTATCACCAAGCCCATATTTTCCAACTACTATTCATTCCTTCTTCACTGTTTCCAACTTTGCATTCCAGTCACCAATTATCATTAATACACCTCGATTGCATGTTTGGTTCATTTCAGACTGCAAGATTTGGTAACAATTCTCAGTCTCTTCCTCTTTAGCTCTAGATGTTCTTGGTTGTTGTTGCTGTTGCTGCTGTTGTTGTTGTTGTGTGTCATTGAATTGTCTGTGACTCATAGCAACCCTATGTACAACAGCCCTAAACCCTGCTCTATCCTGTACCAGTCTTGTTGTCTCTGACACACCTACCACCATTACCCCAGTCACCGAATCAATCCATCTCATCGAGGCTCTTCCTCTCCTGCACTGTCCCTTCGTCCTTCCAAGCATGACGTCCCTCTCCAAGGACTGGTCCCTCCTTGCAACATGTCTAAAGTGTGTCAGACAAAGCTTCAGAATCCTTGGCTCCAAGGAGCAGCCTGGCTTCACGACAAACCTCTTTGTTCTCTTAGCAGTCCATACTCTTCTCCAGCACCAAAGCTCAAGGCATCAATTCTCCTTCTAACATCCCTAGTCACTGTCTAGCTCTCTGATGCAGAGCAAGTTATTGCAAAGACCATATCCTTTATCAGACGCACCTTAGTCTCCAGACTGACACCGTTGCCCTTCAGTACTTTAGAGAGAGATCTCTAACCGCAGACTTTCCCATCGCAATACATCTTTTAATTTCCTGGCTGCTGGTGCCAAGAGTGTTGATTGTAAAGGCAAGCAAATGAAGGCTGGGAACGATCTCAATCTCTTCATCACCGATCATGATGCTGCCAATGAGCCCAGTGGTGAGTATCTTTGTTTTCTTGATACTGAGCCTCAATCCACACAGAAGACTGCAGTCCCTGACCTTCTGCAGCAAGTGCTTCAGGTCCTCCTCAGTTTTCAGTAAGCAGGGTTGTGTCATCTGCATAATGCAAGTTGTTGATGAGTCTTCCCCCCACCCCCTCACCAAACAGGTACCCTGACTAAGAAGCCTATGTGCAGAGCAAGGCAAAGTCTGCAATCCTTGGGCAAGGCTGGGAGGCAGAGTGCGACATGAGAGAGAAGTTCAGGGGAACAAGGAGGCACAGGAACTGGGGACTCACCTTCCCCCCCACCACCAAACAGACTCTAGATGTAGGAGCATATATTTCAATAATAGCTATATTAATGCATCTTCACAGTATGCATACAGCATCATACTTCAGGATAGAACTTGAAATTTACTTTTTTACTGTGAAAGCAACACCATTCTTCTTCTGTTTTTCATTCCCAGCATACTATAACATATGATTATCTGATTCAAAGTGGCTAAAGCTAGTCCATCTCATCTCACTAATGTTGATTTTCATGCGTTTCGTTTTATTTTTTACAGTTTCCCATTTCCTAACATTCAAAGCATGTACATTCCGTCTTCCAATTATTAAATGATGTTTGTCATTGTTTTTCCTCATTTCAACTGATTTCCAATCTGGTCTCTACCACTAAACTATTACAACTATTCATATCCTTCTAATGTACGTAGGGTTTGTCTATTTGTGCTTTATTGACTACGCAAAGGCATTTGACTGTGTGGATTATAACAAGTAGTGCCTGACAACTTGACAAGTTGAAAAGAATCAGAGTCCCCCCAGAGGCGCACGGTTCAAATCCAACAGATGCTCTGCTGGGGAAGGAGGGACAATCTCCTCCTGTACCAGTCAGATCCGATTTGACGGTACACTCACACAAAAATAATAAAATTTAAAAAAATAAATAAATAAATAAATAAAAAGAATCAGAGTCCCCGAGCATTTAATTGTGTTTATGCGAAACCGATACCTGGGCCAGGAGGCTGTTGTGCAAATAGATCAGGGTAACACTGTACGGTTTAAAATTAAGAAAGGAGTACGTCAGGTTTGTATTTTCTCTCCATACCTATTCAGTCTGTATCCTGAGCAAATTATTTAAGAGGCTGGAATCTATTGAAGAGGAATGTGGCACCAGGTTTGGAGGGAAACTCATCAATAGTTTGTGTTATGCAGATGGCATAACCTTACTTGTTGAAAGTGAGGAGGACTTGAGCACTTGTTGCAGAAGATCAAAAAATGCAGCCTTCAATAAGGATTGCATATCAATATCGAGAAAACAAAGATTCTTCTCATTGGACCCATAGACAACTTAATGATTGATGGATGAAGAAGAGATTGAAACTGTAAACAACTTCATCTTACATGGATCCACATTTAACACCCTTGGTACCAACAGTCAGGAAATATGGAGACATATTACACTGGGCAAGTCTGCAGTCAGGAACCTCTCCAAATTACTGAGGAGTAATGATGTCACTTTGAGGACTGAGGTGCATCTGATCCAGGCCATGATCTTTCTGATCACTAGCTAAACATCTGAGAGCTAGACAATGAATAAGAATGACAAAAGAAGAATAAACCAATATGAATTGGAGAGGGTGCAGCCATAGTGTTCTTTGGAGGCAAGGATGATGAGGCTTCGTCTCACATACTCCGGGCATGTTGCTAGGAGGAGCTATTCATTGGAAAGGGACATGATGCTTAGAAGGGTGGAGGGCCGGCAAAGGAGAGGAAGACCCTCAACCAGATAGATTGACGTGGTGACTGTCACAATGGGCTCTAGTGTGTCAGAAAATATGAAGATGATGCAGGATAGGATGGGCCTCAGGTCTGTTGATCATAGGGTGGCTGTGAGTCATACTCGACTCGACAGAACCTAACAACAACAACCCTCTGCCTGGTCTCACTGGGACAAACATTTTTCCTAGACTCCATCTCAAGATAGATCTCACCAAGGGAGGAGGCTGCAGCCACAACATATCACAGAGGAGCTGATATAGGTGAGTGAAATCCTCACCAGCCCACAGCCTCACTTTCAGGCTCTAAGGAAAACCCATGCCCATCTGGGGGCAAAGAACCCAATATGGGGTGAACACAGACTTCACTGTGGCTCCTTGTCCTCCCCACAACTTGAGACCCAAAGCCAGAGTTTGATCAGACCACAACTCCCTTCACAATTCCACCCTTTGGTGGCCTGGTATTGAGAAGCTGCGCTGCAATCCCAAAGGCTTGCTATTTGAGATCACCAGCTGCTCCACGGGAGAAGGGTGAACAATCTCCTTCCATGCAATTAATTGCCTCTGAAAACTTGCTGGAGGGTCAGCTATGGGTCAATTCCAACTCTATGGGACACAACAACAACAACAACGATGGTTCTGCCCCAAGTGGAAGGAAATTCCTCAGGATCCAAGAGCTCCTGCATCCCTCCAGTCCTCTCTGCAACCCTGTGAAGTATCTGAGACATTCCAGGAACCCAGGACCTTTGCAGCAAAGCCAGAATCGAGTCTGTCTGCATTACACAGGCTCCTTGAGCAGGTGAGCTAGTCTCTGGGTAAGAGGACTGTAAAGACCTAGGTAGGAACTGAGCAGCATCTCGTCATAGTCTTGACCCTTTAAGTGAGCAGGAGGCATCAAATGAGAACATGAACAAAGCCTGGGGAAATGGTTAGGGGAGGGGCCTAAGCCACACCTGATGGACACACCCACAGGATGACAAGATTTCCCTGGGGAACATCCAGGACCTTGGGACTGGTCAGTCTGGAGCTGCCCAACCAATCAGTAGCTGGAGTCAAACCCCACCTGACAACTTTATCCTCAATCTCAAAGCCACACCTTGACCTGGACCCCAACATAATTCAAGTTCCAGATATCTCAATTTTGCAGGTGGAAATACTCCAAATCCCAGAGCTCTGTGACCTCTCACACACATTACACACACACTCACAATCCCTAGGTTCTGTGCCTTTGGGGTGAGGCTGAAGCTGGAATCCTTAACTTGTGCTCAACTTTGCCAGCCTTCAAACTTTCTGAATCAGGATGGGTGGATGGATGGATGGATGGAAAAATAAGTATGGAGGTTTTTGTTCAATATAGCTTTTCTAGCATGGATGACTGACTGACTAGGTAGGTTTATGGAGGGACTATGTAAAGGGGGCATGTTGACTTATCTACCATTCCGCAAGAGGATTGGCCAGTCTTAACAGTACACAAGAGGACTGGCTAGTCTTGTCAATAAACTTAATAGCTCTTGCCAGAAGAATCTAAACTCTCCCCAGTCAGAGAAGAGAGACCTGCTTAACCCTGGTGAAAGAGCCAGGAAAATATAAGACACACTTTGGGACAGCAGCAGCAGCCGTTACCAAATTGGAGAAGTGACACGAGATGGGACTTTGGAGGAGTGAGGGCAGAAGCCAGTATTGGCAGGACTGAAAACTTTGTTGGACACTTGGGGGAAGGAGTCAATATTAGCAGGGCACAGAACTTGGGAACATCATGAGCCTCATGGCTGAGGTGCCTGCATGGACATTTCAGGAGCTGTCTTGACTATATTCTGTTTAATCTGAATTATAACCTTTTAACTTCCCTAATATGGTTCTATGTGGTCTGTGGGCTATCGTATCAGATTGTGGACCCACCAAAGCAGTAAGACTGGAGTTGAGATGAGTAGAAAGAAGTACAGGAGCATGGGGGACATGTCTGACCTCATGGGAACTGGTTTTGTGTTATTGATGTGGACAGGGACAGTTTCCCTCTGTGAAGTTGATAAAAGTCAGATATGGCTCTCCCCATGGGGTCATTGCTCTTTTTACAGTGAGTGGAATAGATGGATGGGTAGATGAAAGAACTGGCAGATGGATGGATTAAAAGGTAAAGGTGGAGGAGTAGATGGTATTGTTGTGTTCAGCTGTGGGAGTCAGAACCAACCCACAGCTGAACCTCCAGCACATTTTCAAAGGTAGTAAATATGGAGGGAGAGTGCCCTCCTTCTCCTGAGGAGCAACTGGTGGATTCAAACTGCATGCCTTTGGTGGATTAAAGGTGGGTAAGTGGGTGCACAGAGAGATGGTTAAACATTCATAGAGTGCTAAATGGGTGAATGGATGGTTAGATGTTAGGACTAACAAATAAATGGAACAAATAGGTGTAGAGAAAGACACTGCCCATTACCGTCATAATCTCAGACCCCTGAGAGTCTCATGCATATATTCACAACCCCCAGTGGGTCATCAGTGAGCCCATCAGAGCCTGGGATGTCACTACCCCACTAAGCAAGCAGACCTGAGTCATTTGCATCTTAAAGGGCAAGTGTTGGGTGACATGTCCATTACCTACTTATTCACAACAAAACACTCAAGACTAGTGGTAGTCATTTAGCACTGCCCACATGCTATTTGCTTGTAACTTTGTGGGTTGGCAGTTGAAGCTAGACTCAGCTCTTTGACTTTTTTGCTGATCTCTTCTGCTGCCACACATGTAACTGAGTCAAGAGGCCAGTAGGTTTGGTCCCCCACTGGGACAGCTAAGCTCCAGCAGCTTCCCTGGGCTTCACACAGCTCCCCTACTCCAGCCAAGTAGAGTTAATGTCAGTGGGTCCGCAGAGCTGTAAGGGAACCCACACCTGGGTAGAGAAGCAGGATAACCAGAGCTCTAGTGCCCCAGACCCCTCCTGCACTGTCACTCCACCCTTTGGAACCTGACGTCCTTCTCCAAGAATTGGTCCCTCCTGGCCACATGTCCAAAGTATGTGAGAGGGAGATACAAAGTCCTAGCCTCCAAGGAGAAACTTGTTTTCACCCTCTCCAAGACAGACTTATTTGTTTTCTTGGTGGTCCATGGTATGTATGTTCAGGGTTCTTCTCCAGCACCACAACTCAAAGGCATTAATTCTTCTTTGGTCATCCTTAGCGCAGGAGAGGAACACCCTGGCTGAGGTGGAATGATACAGTAATTGGAGCAATAGGAGTAGGTGTGTCAGAATCAGTGAGACTGGCTCAGGACAGGGCCAGCTTCAGAGCTGTTGGACATAAGTTCGCTATGAGTCGCAGGTGACTTGAGGGCACATAACAACAACAGTGCCCCACACTATACACACTACAGCCCTGAAGACATGCAGGCAAAGCAGGGGATGTGGAGGCACATCATTGTAACTCAGTGCTGGGCGGCAGGGAGAGAAGGAAGAGATTGCATGTATGTAGATAGTTTCCCAGCATCTAGCAAGGTGGTCACAACAGGACTTGAGGAAGTCAAGAGTGCTGGGCTCCACAAGCCTCCCAGCTGAGAACTGCCTCCCAAGGATTGGAGGTTCTAGAGAGCAACATTTAAAATCCAGCCCTTCTTATGATGACTCTAGTGATGGGAACCCACAGAAGGAGCAGTCATTGGCATCAGGCTCCAAGAATTTGCACCTCACTTGGAATAAACCCCAAAGTCTTTAACAGAGACAGTTGTGAAGTTCAAGCTAGGTCAGGAGGTCTCCTGCTCACTGCCAGGACCCCGACTCCAACATGCACACACACACACACACACACACACACACACATACACACACACACACACACTGGGTGCACACCACTGCTCATATGCAGGTTCTGGGCTTCTCCTATACTCTGAAACCCCAGTGATCCATGATCCTGGTACCCCAAGGCCTTGTTGAAAAGCATCTCAGCCCACTGTTCAGGAGTCACAGGGAAGCAGCAGGGAGGTGAGACCCAGCTCAGAGTTATCTGTGCTCCCAGTCACACCCCCATTTCAGCTAAACCTCCAGCAGCACCTGCATGCAAATCCCATGGCAGATCATGAGGGAGGGGCAAGAGGTGGCTAGAGCAGGGACGCCCAGGGGGAAGCTGGGACCAGAAAGCAAGCATCAGGTTCTGAGAGGAGTGGTTCTGACCACTCCACCCCACAAGACTGGGATCCTGTGACCCCAGTACCCCCTCACACTCCTGAATGAGCAGGACAAATAAGTAAGTGCAGCGGCAATCATGGACAGTTTGCTGGCTGTCCACACAGGCACTTTTGTCTCCAGGCAGTACCATGCTGGATCCTTGTGGGCCAAAGTGGAGTCAAGGCCACAATCAGAGGAGAGGTGAGACCACCCACTATCCCACTGCACCCTCACACACTGGAGGTGAGACAGCAGGCACAAAGACATGTGTACACATGCATATATACATGCATGTGCACATGGCTCTCTGCAGTTCTCTGCAGCTCTGCCCCGGTGTTCCCTCACCTGCCTCAAGGTGACATCAGGCTGACTCCTACTCCACATGGGATCCACATGAGGTCAGCATCAGGCCAGGCCTAGGTCAGTGTGAGGTGAGTGTGAGATCAGCTCACCGGGGTCCTGCTGCCAGAGGCTTGGCAGCAATCGTAGCCATGAGAGGGAATAAAACTGTCACACTGTACCTTTCTTTATCTGGCACTGCAGCCAAGTCTGGGGGCTACTGGGCACCAGGGAAGTGATCCTCATTGGCACCTGCTCTGCTTGGCCCTGACACAAGGCCCCGATGTGAGGACAACACTACATGGCCACTGTTGTGAGCAGTCCTGCCCTCCAGACAGGGCAGTACCTCCGCTGACATGTTGAGCCTCTCTGTGCCTGTGAGTGGAATAACAAACCCATCCTCATACAAGTCATAAGGGACAAGAAGAGGAGAGTTAAACCCCAGAGCTCTGCCCTGAGACACCTTGGGACATGACAGTTCTGACACCACCTTGAGGCAGGTGTGGAAATAACCAGGGCAGAGCTCCCGAAAGCCAGGTACACATCCACGTATACACATTCTGTGTGCACATCTTAGTTCTCTGGTACTGCTGTAACAGATACAAGAGGATGGCTTTAACAAACAGAAATATACTCTCTCACAATTTAGGTGTCTAGAAGTCCAAGTTCAGGATATCAGCTGTAGGGCAAGTCACTCTCTCTGTTGGCTGTGGAGGGAAGGGTTCGCTTTCTTCAGCATCTGCAGGCCCAGCCCTCCCTGCAGACCTACATGTGTTCTGGCCCTCCCCAGTACCAAAGAGCTTCATGGTGCAGGGTCCAGGACACACTGTGCTCCTCCTGATTGTTTCCTGGTGGTGCTGAGGTCACCCCCTTAGTTCTTTCATCTCTCATTTTACCTCTACTAAAATAGAGAGTATTACAGGCCACACTCATGGGAAATCCTATACATTGGATTAGAGCTGTGATGGATTAGGGAGTGTTGCATTCCATTCTCAATCTTCCTACAATTATTCGGTCTATCAGAATCATAAGGGATTATTAGATAGCTTCCATACTGGGACACAGTTCCACCCATGACAGCATGTCTGTGTGCAGGTCTATGTGTGCACATGCAATGTGCATATGTATCTGTGAGTATATCTTTATAGGCTCATCTGTGTATACATGTCTGTAGGTACACACCTGCACATTCATATCTGTGTATGCATCTCAGTGCATATATGTATTATTATGTCTGTGTATGTACACCTGCATGTGCACATCAGTGTTTACATTTCAGTGTACACATGTTTGTATGGATGCAAATGTGTACTTATCTGTGTGTACTCGTTTCTGTGTGCACACATTTGCATATGCATATCTGTAGAGGAAGAATCTCAATAAGATAGAATGATACGGTAACTGTAGCAGTGAGCTCCAGTGTGTCAGGATGATGAGGGTGGAGGATGGGGAAGCATAGGATAGAGTCATTGAGTCACACTCAATTCAATGGCATCTAACAACAACAGCATGCACATCTGTGTGTGTACATTTGTATGCACAAGTGTGTGCATGTGTCTGTGGGCACATCTGTGTGTGTGTACAAAAGTGTACTTGTGTTTGTACACATGAGTATATGCACATCTGTGTGTCTGTGTGTGCAGTTTGTATGCACAAGTGTGTACATGTGTCTGCATGTGTGCACCTCTGTGTACATGTCTGTGCATGTACATCTATGTGTACACATCTGTGTGTACAGATGTGTACATGTCTATGTATACCACTGTATGTGCCCTTGTGCATGTACTGGCCATACCTACTACCCAAGGAGCCAGCTCAGAGTCACAACAATTGTAGGTGAAACTGATCATCTCCCAGTGTAAGGAGTTTTCCTGGGTTTAAGACAATTTCCTTCCTATTGGGGTAGGGGTGGCACACATTGCTGTTGGGGTTGGTTCTGGGAGACTATCTCCCATCCAGCTGCCTCTCCACTCCTCAGGGATGGTTCTAGTCTGTGAGTTTGTCCCTGTCCTCAGCAAGGACCCACACTGGTGGATGGGTACTACAAGGCTTTGTAAAAATCGGATTCTCTTTGTTCAAAAAGTGTGCCTCCTCCAGCCAGGCAGACTCCCAAGCATGCCCCTCTGCCACATTGGTCCTGTCCACTGCCACCACCTCACACAGAAAAACTGGATGTGTGAATGGCCCCTGCACCCACATGATAAAATACCCTGCCTGCTCAGTGTTCTGTTGCCCTTCTCTATCTCACAGTCCTGCTCCACACTGGGCTTGCACAAGTCACTGGACCACTGTGTGTCCTAGAAGGCCCAGTGTGGAGCCCACCCAGGAAAAGTTCCAGACAGATGGGTTGTATGTAGAAGAGAGGAAGGAAGGAAAGATAGGGTACTCCATGGACATCTGAGGGGCCTGGGCCACAGCTCTGCAGAGGCTCTGAGAACAGAACTTCTTTGAGAGCCTGGGGGAATGAGGAGGGGCAGAGCGGAAGATATGAGGGACAGGCAGCCCCACACAAAGGGCTGTGTCTGCAAAGCCAGCAGTCCTGCACCTGCCCTGTTTCAGTCCGTGTGAGGACCAAACCCCCTCCAGCAACAGAGGCCCAGGCCAGACAGAGGATCTCAGCACTCCCACTCAGGCAGAGGGTCCGCAAAGGTCATGACCCAGAAGCTGGGGTGCAGGCATGGTGAGAACACGCTTAGGCAGCACATACCTAGTCTGTGCCCTCTCCGGAACTGGGGGCTTCTGGACATTGCAGCAGGCAGCAGGACCATGTCAGATGAAAAGTCTTTGGGAGAATGAACAGTATGAGTGGAGGTGGACAGTGAAGCCAGAACCCTTCCTCGAAGCAGCTGCTGGGGGTGGTGGAGACAGGGCATGGTCCAGAAGAGAGAGGGAGCAAGCAGTAACTCTCTTAATTGCTCTAAACTTGTACTAATTGAAAACAGAGTCTTTGCTGGGCGAGGGGACTGCTCAGATGTCAGAGCCCAGCCCCCTTGTTCTGCTCAGGGCCAGGGACCAGCCTGAGCCTCGCATCTTGGTTTGGGAGTGAGGAGCATGGTAAGAGGCACCAGCTCAAATCCACAAACCAGGAAGAGGATACAACAAGGCAGAGACAGAGTGGTACAGAAGATCTCCATCTCTGACAGCAAAACTGCTAATGGCTCGGTGTGTGTCTGCCACATGGGCCCCCAACCTGCTTCCCCTGGCTCACTCCACAGTCCTCAGTATGCTGTGTCTTTTGTGCCCACCCCATGGCCATGTGGTCATGATTGAAGACACCAGAGCAGACTCAGGCCATACCCACTCACAGCCCTTGAGGGAGGGGCCATCGAACACAGTAAGGTGTTTGTTCAACAGGTGGAGATGCAAATGTAGTCATGGGACCCCTTTCTCCAATTTTTGTGTGATATTACACACTAACAGCAAGCACAAAGCAGGTTCTTAAGTAGCCTCTCCCCTGACATGCCCATCAAGTGTCCAAAAGTGCTGGACTCTACCAGTCCAGAAGACAACTTACCCGACTCACGTTCCAGTCTAGAGTGGGAAGGGAGCAGCACCAAGTGTCTTTTCACTCTCCAGGCAGTGCTACTCCAGTCATGGACACTAGGCATCGCTGTTGGCCATGAGCCCTGCACAGTCCACTTGAAAGTGTTCCTTGCTCTACTGGATCCAATCGCTGCTCTGCTTCAGCCAGGGACATATCCAAGGAGTATGACCTTGGAAGTCCAGCACTAACCCCTTAGAGAGCCAGAATCTCATCTTCCAGCCCCACAAGCACCTAGATCCGGTGCTGGACCTTGGCTTTTCCCTGGAAAACAGAGGATGAAGGGGCCTTGCTCTCCTCTCTCAGCAGCCAAGTTGGGCCAGGACATTCCCTGCACATAATAGAGGCACTAAAAATCCTGGGTCTCCATGTGAAAGGGTCTGGTAGTTGGAGGATGGTCTCTTTCCTCCTTCCTGGAAGACCTCCTCTTGTCCAGCAAAGAGCAGGAACTTTTCAGAGGGTCTGCACAAGGAAAATGTTCAGCCAACCTTCCCTGTATCAAGGGGATGTGGGAATCCCAGTATATGCTACCTAGAAGCTTTCATAGCCGCTCTCAGGTCAGAACCAAGATCTAGACTTCCAGTGGCCTAAGGGAAAGATGGTGTCAATAGACCCTTCATGACCATTCCCTTCCTGCAGGAAAATCTAGGGAGACTCAGATAATAGATATGTCTGAACTTGGGCTCTGGGAACCTGCTTTGCCACCACGCCTTCCGTGTCCCAGTGGGCCCTTGCTGTCACGTGCATGTACACATTTGCATGCACACATGAGTATGTGTGTCTGTATATATGTATCTGTACCACATGTTTTGTATTCATACATGCACATGCACTACATATGCTATATGCCAGCACATGTATGTTGTGCACATACAAACACATGTACGCGAACCACACAAATGTTTGTTCGCACATGTGTGCACTCGTGTGTGTGTGTGTGTGTACATGCATGTGCAGCACATGTGTGTAGTCACACATGCGGTCCATGACTGAGATAGTTTACACATATGCATTCATGTTATCCCACACGTGTACATTTATGCACACCGAGATGCATGCATGCATCTGCTGTAGGTGAGCCATCACTACAAGCCAGTTGTTCATATCTGTGTCATCATTGCTGACTCCTGTCCTCAGGGGGTTGGGGTACAGCACAAATCCCTAAACACTGCCAGGCTCTAACAGCATCTACCCAGTTTTCTCTCCCCTTTCCAGTGCTGACAGCATCTCATAGCCCCTCCCAGGCCCCTGTGAAAACTTCCTAAGGACATACACACACGCACCAGCCACATATGTGTGCATACATACTCATATGTGTATACATACACACAGCTGCACATAAACCAAACATAGGCACATAATAAACACACACACCTAGTTCTACACTATGTGCTTGTACACATTTATATGAAGATGTTCATATATGTACATATGTGTATCATAATACATACCAACGGACACACATGTATCTGTGCATGTATATATGCACCACTCTGCATAAGTGCATACACACATATATACAACTAAAACAAACAAAAAATAAAGACATTGAGAATTTCCACCGCCTTTTGCAGTCTGCAATCTATCTAACATGTAATCAAGATTCATTAATAATAACTGGCAACTAGAATGCAAAAATTGGAACCAAAGAAGGACAAGTAGTCAGAAATTACAGAATTGGCACCACAAATGAAGCTGGAGGTAGAATGGCTAAACCTCATACAATGTTCTCTTCATTGCAAATCCCTTCATTATGGTAACTACACACATGGACCTCGTCAACTGCACAGGAATCAGATTGACTACATCTGTGGAAAGAATCACTGAAGAAGCTTGCTATCAGCAGTCAGAACCAGACCAGGTACTGGCTGTGGGATAGACCTTGAATTATTCAAGCACAAGTTTAAATTGAAACTGAAAAAATTAAGATAAGTCCGTAAGTATCAAACACGAGCTTGAGTCTATTTCATTTGAATTTAAAACCATCTCAAGATAGATTTGAGACCATGTTTCCATCCCTCAGTCAGATGCTTCTTATCACTTGGCCACCAGAGCTCCCCTAGGCTTGCTGGTGAGCTGTAGTCAGCTAGACAGCACATAACCACAACAAAACATGTATATGTATATGTATATGTATATGTATATGTATATGTATATGTATATGTATATGTATATGTATATGTGTATGTGTATGTGTATGTGTATGTGTATGTGTATGTATGTGTGTATGTAATGTGTACATATGTATGTGTATATATGTGCAAGTGCATATTCCACTAACAAAGACACAGGAACATCATGTACACACATAATGCCTGTGTGTGCATATGGGTACACATGTGTCACTCATTAATTTGCCATATGTGCACATATATACGTATTGGAACTCACAAACAACAATGCTCCAATTTTGGGTGTTCCTGATAGTGCAGCATGTGGGTCCCAAGATTCCTCTGGATCCTACATCACCTAATACCTGTTGTCTCCTTGAGAGGGTCAGATGTCCTAGGAACTGGTTACTGAGTGAGGTGTTTGTTCCTCCCAGAGAATTACAACCCAGGCTCAACACAGGCCAGCCTTGAGATGACTCTGAACAGGAGAGACGGGACAGAGGCAAAGGAGTTGTGTAGCCCCTTGAAGTTACAGGCTCAGAGAGTCTAGCAGGATCACACGTGTCCAAAGAGGACAAGTGTTCAAGGATGTTTGTATTAAACAATGAACAGTGTATGAACAAATGCTCCAAGAATTCACAGAACACCATAGGAGGGAGAGCTGAGAGTCTCTTGGGAAGTCAACGTTGTGATGATACGAAGGAGCAGGGGCTGAGTGTTAGGGAAGCTAGGGAAGAAGTTGGATATTGGGGACACAGACAAGTTCTCTGAAATTCCTAGTGGGGCATGCAAGGAGAAAGAGTGGGAGAAAGAGGGAGGGGGAACCGCAGTAAAGACTCAAGGTGGGGAGGCAGCACCAAAAGCCAGAGAGAGTGTTCAGAGTCAGGTGAGGTCCTGCGCCATCAGGCATCCATGCAGCAGAGAGAATGGGAAGGGGCCACTGCTGGGTGAGTAGGCTGGACTGGATGCAAGGACACTCCCAGAAGGGCCGGGGCACCACAGTGAGTTGACCCTGGAGAAGGGCAGCAAGTATGGACTTCAAGAAACAGCAGGACTCTGGGCAGCAGCTGTGGAGTACTGAGAGAAGTAGCTGCATGATGAGCTGATTGGCAAATGAGTAAACAGCAATGGCTTGATAAAAAAATGTTAATGATGCAATTAGCAGCTGTGCCATAACTGAAAGTTGAACTATATCTGTTATCAACTTGTTGAACCCCAGGAGAGGTTCCTACAATCAGGCCACCTACAGTCAACTATCTTCCACAATGCCTTCTCCACAACACATGTTAGTTGATGCTCAACTCTAAGAAGCCCCCTACCCATTGAATCCTTTGGTCCCTATGCCCAGCCCCACCCTGAGCCAGTGCTGATCTGAAAGACCTAGGCAAAACAGAGAGGAGCAGAACTGGTTTCTCCCTGAACAGTACACAGCCTCTGCCAACAAGATGATTGTTCCTACCGTGTGGCCCAGATACGTCTCCCCACCGGCACACAAGACTTCTCAATGTCACTTGTTTGCCAAAGCTAACTCTATCTTGATCTGACTCCCCCCATCTCTCCTCCAGACCCAGGGTCAGATGCCAACAGAGGGGTCCCACACAGGCCCTTGCACTTGGCCACATTCAGCCCAAAACCAGAACCCCCTGGACAAAAGGGAGCCTTGAAGGAGGCCAGGGGGGATGGGGGAAGGGTGTTTATTATTCCCTCCCTGCAGGACCCCTCTCTCACGGTCAGTTCATGAGTGGACTGACCAACAGGGACCTCACAGAGAGAAGGTGAGCAGTTGGGCCTCCTTCATGTTCTCTAGGCCCAGAGTGTTTCTGCACTGCCCACATCTCCCTCTCTTCATCCCACTCTTCCTGAATTTCCTAAATGAGCATCTGTCTCTCCTGACACAGACCCTTAGTTCAAATCACGTACCAAAATCATCCTTAATGGATCAAAATTTCGAAGTTTAACAAATAACCCAAAAATGTACTGGAATAAAAGAAAAAAAAATTATAAATTCACAAAGGCCAAATCATGGGAAAAAAAAAAATTCATTCTCTAACCCTTTCTTAAAAAACACTTTTGAGTGGACTTAATGTGAAGAGATGGGAAGTTAGCAAACATATTTTTTAAATGCACTAAGAAAAATAACACCAAACATTGTTCATGAAAAAAGGAGCCAGGTGCTAGTTTACAATGAAAGAATGTTCTCGTGGAGATACTGTAAGGCTAAGTCAGTCCACTTCATTTCTTCCTCTTTAACAGATTCTGTAGTGTCACCCTTGTCTTTCTCAGGTTCTGGAAGTTCATTCAGACTTATTTCAACATCCTCACAGGGCAGCTTGTCTTCCCGTCAAGCATCATCAACCAAATTCTGGATCCTTCCATCTCTCTGTACCTTATTATTCATTCTCCAGCTGTTTTGATCTTGTCAGATCAGCATCTGGCCTATGCACCACCCTAACTTTGTAAAAGTTCTACATGGCACAATGATGTTCAGCCAAAAGTTACGTTATAAACCAGGAAAAATATTTGCAACTCATACCATAGACTTTGGGATACAGACCTTACTATATAAAGAGCCTCTTGTCAATCAATAACACAGTATTTAATTTTTAAAATAGTCCAGGGATGTAAACTGTTTTTCAAATGGGAATTACTAGTAATCCAGCAACACAAGTGCTTGGTCCTTTCTCGTGAGCTAGGGTGGGAGTGCATCCTCCAGAAGCTGAAGTCTCCTCCCAATAACTGTGAGTGCAGGCTTGGTTTTCTTTTTCTTTCTTTGTTTATTCTCCCCATCAGTGGAACCACATTGAAGTAGAGTAGGTCCCAACCCTGAGTATATCTGGGTTATAAAAAGAGCTGTATAGACAGACACACTGAGGGAAGAGGCCCTGGAAAGACAGACACACAGAAGAGGCATCTGTTTTTAGGTGCCACCCAATCATCTTCAGCTGTTAGTGACCCTATGAAAAACAGATTTGAATTTTGTCCTATTTTGCACCATTCTTATAATCTCTGATACACTTGAACCCATTGTTAAAATGCCTGTGTCAATCCGTCTTGGATTTTTTTTCTTTGTTTTTTTTAAATAAAATTTTCTTTTTATTGTGATTTTAATGAACATTTACAGAGAAGTATTTTCATTCATTCATTACTGCACATTTTATCCCTTCTCTTTCTCCCCTTCCCTTCCCCCAGCTCACTTTATTTTTTCAATAATGGTTCATTGTTGCACAATTACCTACACCACCATCACCACCCACCTCACCCTCCCACCCCACCCCCTGTCCTCTTTGCAATGATGTATCTCTTATTCTGGGCTGTTGTCATACCTGTAATGCCTAATCACATACTCCTTTTAAACAGTTCTTTCCTGCATCTGTTCCAATGCAATGGTCACTATCTATACACTCTTGTCCTATTCTCTTACCAACGCCCCATGTCAGACCTGCTTTATAACAGTGGTGTGATGCAGTATTTGTCCTTTTGTGACTGAGATATTTCATTCAGGGTGATGTCCTCTGGAGTCACCCATGTTGTATGTTTTACAAGTTCATTGTTTTCCAGTGCTGTGTGGTTTTTCTATCCATTCAAATACAAAGGCCTTCCAGGAAGTGGTGTTGACTCTAAACAAGATCTTAAATCAAAAATAGCCAAACATTCCACACTACCCTCAACCAAAACAAGAGAGCCACCTTCCAGAGTTAATATTTAAATCTTGGAAAACATGGCTAACCTTCCACCCTGAAGTTCATCCTCAAGCCTGATCCATGAACTAAGACTGGGACCCATTACTCTGATGTGTTGGGGTCACCACACCGAAGACATCAGCCAGGTCTGAGGCTGAAGGCCCCTCTTCATTGCAGCCCGTGAGACCCTATTAGAGCTTTCTATAAACTCTCCAGATATGTCCACATCCCACAAATGTTATCAGTAAGACCCCAGTGGGAAGGTGCCCAGGAAGGTAAGCATGAGGAAATGCTGCCACTATCATAATGTCCTGGAAGTTTTGGAGGATACCAGAACTCTCAGGACCCTGACAAACCCTCTCACCACCTAAAAGGGGAATGGAGGTCACTAGGTGACCTAACTTGTAAAGATCACTGAGCGGTATGTGTGGCCTACACAATGCATGCTGACCGTGCTTGGACAATGGGAGCACAGCTAGTGCTGTGGGTGAGGATCTGGACAAGGAACGTGCCCCCAGATCATAGTACATCTGTCCTGAGATACACCCACCCTCCAGCGAGTCTATATTGCAATACATCCACTCTCCATCATATCTACATTATGATACATCGACCTTCCAGGGTGTCTATACTCTGATTTGTCCACCTTTCAGTGAATCTTCATGCAGTCTTCACAAAACAGTTATCTGCCCTGTTCACCAGTGGCATCCCTAATGCCCAGCTCAGAGTGTCTGGTGCCCCTGTTGTTATTTATTGTTATGTGCCATCGAGTTACCCACAACTCATAGCAACCCTATGTGCAATAGTTCTGAACTCTGCCCTATTCTGAGCTTTTGACTCTGACACACTTAACCCCATTGCCCCAGTTACCATGTCAATCCATCTCATTCAGGATCTAAAAGAATGAATGAATGGATGGATGGATGAAAGTGTGGGTGGATGGATGACTGGATAGATGAAATGTGAACAAATGGGCATATGGATGGATGGATGGATGGATGGATGGATGAAAGGATGGATGGATGGATGGAAGTGTAGATAAATGGATTAATGGATAGCTGGGTGAACTGATGAAGATGTGAATGAATGAATGAATGGGTAAGTAGATGAAAAGATGGATGGATGGATGGATGGATGGATGGATGGATGGATGGATGGATAAAAGTGTGAATGACGGGGAGAGAAGTGCAGCAATGAATGGAAATCCAAAATCTCTGTAAATGCTCATTAAAATTATTTTAAAAAGTGTGAATGAGGTGCACGGTTCGAATCCACCAGATGCTCTGCCGGGGAAGGAGGGACAATCTCCTCCTGTACCAGTCAGATCTGATTTGACGGTACACGCACACAAAAATAATAAAATTAAAAAACAAACAAAAAAAAGTGTGAATGAATAGAGAAACTATTCATACTTGGGTAGATGGATGAGAAATAGATTACTGGGATGATGGATAGATATATGGGTGGATGTATAGATGAACAACATTTCTCAGACTTTAGGACACTTAACACACCATTTTCACTCATTCTGCACTCATTATCACAAAAGTAGGTCTTGCTTTCCCCATAAAACATCATAAAATTGGGGTGCCAAAAGGTGATGTGTCTTCTTCAAGATGACCAAGTTGGAAATTGACAGATCTGAGATTCCAGCCCAGATCTCCTTATATCAGATCCTATCATCAATCTATCTCCCAGTCATCCATTATCCTCCTCTAAATCATGTCCCTCTGTGTTCAATTGGTCACCAAGACTTGTCTGCTCCTTCTCCCTCTTATGGACAAGTGGAGGCCCTAATTGTCATTAGTCTTTATTTCTCCACCTCTTTTTTATGATCCTAACCTAGACCTAGACCAAGAAGCTACTGTCCTAAAAGGGAACACTGGTGGCTTAAAATCAAGAAAAGTGTGCTTCAGGGCCATATCTTTTCCCTATACCTAGTCAATTGGTACACTGAGCAAATCATTTGAGAAGCTGGACTCAATTTAGAAAAAGGCAGCATCAATATAGGAGACCAATCAACAATCTGCACTGTACAGATGACAGGACCTTGCTTGCTGAAAATGAGGAGACCTTGAAATGCTGGCTGCAGAAGATCAAAGAATGCATTCTGTGATGTGGATTGCATCTCAACATCAAGAAAATAAAAACCCTCATCACTGGGTCATGAGGCAACATCTTGACAGATAAAGACTGAAATTGGCAACAATTTGATCTTGCTTGGATCCACAATCAACACCCTTAATCAAAGTAGTCAAGAAGTCAAAAGACATATTGCATTTTAAAAATCTTCTGTAAAGGACCTCTTCAAAATATCCAGGAGCAATAATATCAAGGTGCTCCTGATTCAAGTCATGGTCTTTTTAATTATTTGTTATGCATCTGAGAGCTGGACAATGAATAACAATGACAGAAGAAGAATCTATGTTTTTAAGTTATGGTGTTGGAGAAGAGTACTCAATACACTGCTGACAAAAGAGCAAATAATGTGTCTTGAAAATGGTAAAGTTAGAGTGTTCCTTAGAGGCAAGGATGGCAAAGCTTCACCTCACATATTTAGGGCATGTTGTCAGGAGAGGCCATTCCTTGGAAAGGGACATCATGCTTGGAAAAGTGGAGGGTCAGCGAGAGGAAGACAATCAATGAGCTAGACTGGTACAGTGACTGCAGCAATGGGCTCAAGTATGTCAAAGATGAGAATGGCACAGGATCAGACAGGGTTCAGATCTGTTGTCCACAGTGTCACTATGAGTTGTTCTTGACTCAGTGGCACATAACAACAACACTCTCCCATAAAACAATCAGAATTATTGTTTTGGAACCTGAATATGACAATTCTACTTCTACACCTAGAACCCTCAATGGCTCCCACTGGCTATGTATGGGATGAAATCCAATGTGCTCACCATTCTTTGCCTCACATAATAGTTTACCTGGTATGATTGTTAATATTGTGTGTCAACATAGTCCATAACCCTCAGCATAAGATAACTTTCCTTAGGTTAAAAATTCTAAGCTCCGCATTATTAATGAGTTAGATAGAATTAGAGATGGTTATGTAAATATATGATCAGCCTTATCGGATGAAGAGGAGGTCTCCTTGGGCATGTGATCTGTGCAAGATATGTATATGGATCCTCTGACAAAGCTAAAAAGTTTTTTGCCCAATCTTACATTTGCTCCTTGGAGGCAAGGATTCTGAAGCTTCGTCTGACATACTTTGGCGATGTAGCTAGACGGGACCAGTCCTTGGAGAGGGACATCATGCATAGGAAGGTGGAGGGACAGTGCAAGAGAGGAAGACCCTCAATGAGATAGATTGATTCAGTAACTGGGGTAAGGGGGGGTAGATGTGTCATAGACAGTAAGATTGGCACAGGATAGAGCAGGGTTGAAGGCTGTTGTACACAGGGTCACTATGAGCCACAGGTGACTTGATGGCACATGACGACGGCAACAACAGCAACATTTGGCTATCTGGTTTGTGTTCTCCAGACTTAAACCAGTGACCTTCAGTACTTAATGATTTTGGAATCATCAGTCTCCAAAATCAGCTGTCTGCCCCCTGCTCCTCAGTTAAGATCTTGGATGTATCACCCTCTGGATCTAGCAATCTGCAAAGTCAAAGTCTGAGACTCTGCTTCCTGCTAATCACTTAGCCTCCCCAGATGTCTCTCTTGAGGTCTAACTTGGACTTGCTAGCCTCTGCAAGCATAGAGTCATTTCCTTGAAATAAATATCTCCTCATCTCTGTAACTATTTATCTCTATCTAGAGAGAGGAAGAGTGTATGATTTGGTTATCTAGCCCATCGAGAGTTGCACTGCTAATCCAAAGGCTTTGCCTCTCTAGTTATTCAAATCTACCAGTGAACTGCATTGGGAAAGTTGGGACCTTTTGTGAGGGACCTCTCAAGAGTACTGAAGTCTTTTATTAGATTCACTCTCAAGTGTCAGTCTGAGTCTCTCTCCTCCACCAGAAGTCCTCTTATGTGTGCTGGGGACCCTCAGACCCAGCAGGGGATGATTAATCCAAATCTCTGCCCAAACTCACCAACAAGTGCAACTAAAGCTGTCTGCAGTCCCATTTTAAAATCCCACTATTTGGACCTCCTCTGATGACCTCCCCCAGGGTGTTCTTTGCATTGTGAACAAACAGGAACAGAAAGGGCTTGGCCTGAGGCTACAGGAGCCCCAGCCCCAGCCTCCATCATTGGCTCTTAGAGCTGAGACCTTGGTCCCATCACTTCTCAGCAGGAGAGAGGACTGACCACTGGGTGTCAGGGTTGAGCTGTTCTCAGCCTCTCAAGCCACCCCACTCCAAGGTGCAGGGGAGAGTGGGCTGGAAGAAGGGGCTACAGACAGGGTCATTCCAGAACCATTCACTGAGCCTCCTATCTGTATGGTCTTGATTTGAACCTTCCCACCACTTATGCATGAAAGTTATCTGATTTTACAAATATGATAAAAGAAGCTTTGAGAGGTTGATGAACTCTCACTGCATCATGCCTGCACCATGACACACCTGGGCACTCAGCACTTGGACACATCACATCTGGGCATCAATTCTAGTTTCTGTGAGTGATCACATCACAAACAAATCTGCATGGGCATCCAGTCTCAGTAAGGATGTTTTTACCATGGCAATCCTAAGACCTTAGAAACTCAGTCTAACAGTGTCTCTGCTTGTGTATCTACGTGTGCAATGTCTTCACATGCACATGCATGTACATGTTTCCATCTGTATATATGTGCATATTTTGTGCATATGTGTGTATGTTTATGTGTCTAGGTTTTGTAAGTTTCTCTGTGCACAGATATGTCTATGTTGTGTGCAGATATGCAGGCTTCTGACTGTGTGTGTGTGTGTGTGTGTGTGTGTGTGTGTGTGTGTGTGAACGTGTGTCTGTTCAAAGTCTCAAGTCCCTGAATATTCAGACCAGGAGGAGGGTGGCTGTCACTTCCAAGGTTGAGTATGGTTACAGAGCCTGCAACTGGGTGTTTGTTCACATAAATCAGGCTCCCTGGCAAAGCCTGCTGGGTGGGCTTCTCTTTCTGCCCCAGGAAGCAGGGACTCTGACTTCCCCTACCTTCATGGTCCCACCTCACCATTCTCCCCTGACACCCACCCCTAACCTCCAATGCCCCATCACCCTACTCCCACCTTCACCATCTCAGTCCCCATCTCCACCACTGCAACCCCACATTTACTGCTTTGCATACATACATGCATGTGTGTACATACATGTGCATATATGTGCATGTATGTGTATGTCTGTATGTGTGCTCATGGATTTGCATACACACCTGCATGCCCATGTGTGTGTGTGTGTGTGCAGTATGCGCTTGTGCACAAATATGTACCCACATGCATTCACGTGCATATATACATATGCATGTGTGTGCACTCATGGACATGTATGTATGTATGATGTGTATGTTACTGTGTCTGCATGTGCGCACTCATGCATCTGTGTACACATCCATATGCTTATATACACGTGCGCATATGTGTGTGATATAGGTGTGTGCATGATAATATACGTGTGTATACTCTTGCATGTACATGTGTCCATACGTGGGCACATGTGTGGGATGTGTGTGCATGTGTGTGTGCAATCCATGTGTGTACACATGCATATATGTAGGCTCGCACATGTGTGGGGTGTACATGTGCATATTAGTGTATTCGTGTGCAGTCATTCGCACACATGTGTGCATATATGTGCTTATGTGTTATTGCCAATATATAGTCTATGCCTATACAAGTTCACATGTGTGTGAGCATGTATGTATGTGCTGAGACTCACATGTACATGTGTGCTCATATACAGGTGTGAATACATGTGGCATGAGTGCAGTGCCTATATGCATGTCTGGCTCTGAGTGACCATGTAAATATGCTTATACATGTGTGTGCATGCATATACACATGTGGAGAGTGTGGGGGTGTGTGCATGTGTGTGTGCGTGGGCCAAGTTAAGCCCATTCCCTTCCCTCTCTCTCCCCAGATAGGCCCTCTTCCCAACTCCCCCATAACTGCACTCCTAGGAGACCTCTTGCTGGCTGTGACTTCAGCATCTCCTCCTCGTCCTGGAGCCGCATCATCAGTGCTGGGGTGTTGGTGTTGCTACAGCTGGGGCTTACCTAGCATAGTCAATGTTTGACAGGGATTCTGATGCTCTCTGTGGAATGGCTCTGAGGTCTCATCACTTGGAATGTCCTGCTTCTTCCAGTCAGGACTCTTCTATTTGCTCCCCGTGCCATGGGTCTGGGATGGACTAGGGAGGGGTGCTGCTGTACAAATTCAAGTCAGAGTCCACCAAGAGTTTACTTGGGATAGCATCAAGAGGCACTGTTAAAGAATACAGAATATACCATAGACTGCAAAAAAAAACTGTCTTACAAGTGTGGTCAGAGTGCTTCTTAGAAGTAAGAACGGTAAAACAACTATGAGATATCATCTCACCCCAGTCAAAATAGCAAAATTTAACAGAACAGCAAGCAATAAATGCTGGCGAGGTTGTGGAGAAACTGGAACCCTTATTCACTGTTGGTGGGAGTGTAAAATGGTGCAACCCCTGTGGAAAGTGGTATGGC
>NW_006399943.1:5581166-5611280 GCF_000299155.1 Elephantulus edwardii | reverse complement strand
GGATGAGGGTGGAGAAAACAGTGCAACAATGAATGAATGAAAACCCAAAATCTCTGTAAATGTTCATTAAAACTAATAAAATTTAATAATAAAAAAAAGACGTAAGAACTGTGAGATTTATCACACACTTTGGACACGTTGTCATAAGAGGTTAAAAATATCACACTTGGTAAAGCTGAAAGCAAAAAAGAGGACAGCCTTCAATAAGATGAACTGATACAGTGTCTGCAACAATGGACTCAAGCAGAGATTGAGCAGATGAGGCAGTGTAAGAATAATGAGGAAGCTTCTTACACCAGCATAGACAACTGTGTGGGCATAATGCTGTGGATAGGAGCATGTCCGTGAAGGTAGGGGCCTGGACACTCTGATACATGAGCATGGTGGGTGCGCATGTGCAGTCATGTATGTGCACATATGTTTAAATGTGTGCGAGCATGAGGACATACTCGTACACTTACACACACATACAAATAAGTAGATACAGATGAAGGGACCTACAAAAACAATCAACACAGTGACCCAGTGACACTGCAGACACACGTGCATACACATGTGTGCATACATACACCAACATTCACGCTAGAGAAATGTTGAAAACAGTGCTGAAGACCAGTAAGGCCCGCCTCCTCCCGGGAGGTGTCAGCTGAGTGGACAGCCTCTCCTCATTCCTTTCTCTTACTCCCACTCTCCCTCATTCCCTTGAGAATGAGCATCTATGGGGACTGAGGTGGTCAGGCAGTACTTATCAAAGGAGGTTCCTGGACAGTCCACATCCACTGAGCTCAGCAATTTTCTAGCTCTGCACCAGACAAGTAGAAGAACTTGCTCAAGACTCAGAGGACTGGGTAACCATGAAGAGCATTTGCAAAGAGACCACCTTGATTTTATTTAGATTGTACATGGCAGGTAAGGGGATGGGGAACTGTGGAAGTATGGGATAAGGGGCTGGGAATACATGGTCTGGGGCTGAAACATTGAAGGCCCTGACGGTTGGGGGATAGGGGATGGATGTAAGGGGTGGCATGGAGGAGTGGGGAATGGGGACAGGAGCTGGTAGCTAGGGGATGAGGGCTGCAGGCTGGGCTAGAGGCGGAAGGATAGAGCCTGGAGGGCTGGGACTTGGGGACTAGGGGCTTGAAGGCTAGGTGCTAGGTCTGGGTTCTGGAACCAAAGGACTGCAAAGCTGGAGACCTGGGGGGCTCAGGAGTGAGGGACTCGGAAGCTGAGTGGCTCGGTACAGATCTAAGTCCCCTCAAATGGTGGTCAGCAGCTACCTCTCTGCCAGAAGTAGCCTGGAAGGGAGTTCAGCCTGGAGAAAGTTGGGGCCCCAGGTGCCTCTCACCCTCCGGCTGTGGCACCTGCCTGGACACAGGGACCCCAGAAGACCTTGAGGCTGCTCGAGGCAAAGACTCCAGCCCAAGAAGGCTCTTCTCCCACCTCACCTGGCAGGACACCAGACATCAAGACTCTGGCCACCTGAGGCCCTAGAGACCACGAAGCCTTGCCTTTCCCAGCCACAGCAAGGGCCCGGGGTACCAACCTCTTCTCAGACAATTGCACCACCCCTGAGCCACTGCCTGAGTGGTAAGTGGCCCTGCCTGTGGTGTACTCAGTCACCCGTGCCAGGGACCTAGCCGGTGACACAACCATCATATGGGTGAAGCTGAGGAGGAGGGCAGCCACTGATGTGTCCTTCCTGCTGCACCTGCTCATCACTGACAGCCTCTCTGTCAGCATGGCAGAGCACCTGCTGCAATGCTGGGGACCTGCTCTGCAAGGTGGTACTGGCCGCTGACCACTACAATATCTTCTACAGCCTCTACTTCTTGGCCACAGTGAGCCTGGACAACTACCTGGCAGTTTGGGCAACTGCACAGTCCTGCTGTGCTCCCCAGCTCTTCCTCCACCCGGCACAGCTCACGAGCCTAGGCATCTAGCTGGCTGTCTCCACCATGGGGCTGCCCTTTCTCGTCTTCGCTGGCATCTACTGCAATGAGGCGCAAGTCACCAGATGTGAGCTAAGCTTTCCCTGGCCTGAGCAGGTCTGGCTGTAGGTCAGCCTCACCTACACTAGTACTAGGATTTGCCATGCCCAGGGGCACCACCTGGGTGCTCTACTCAAGGCTGCTGTGCAGGCTGCAGGCAGCACAGCACGTCCTGGCGCTTAGGCACTGGGCCAGGCCAGGAGGAAGGCAGCAAGGCTTATCCTGGCTGTGCTGGCCATGTGCCTTGTCTGCTGGGTGCCCTTCCACCCGGCCTCTATTGTGCCCCTTGCCATGGACCTTCCTCTGACACCACCAGTCATTGCTTTCTCCTACACAATCACTAGCCTCAGCTACTCCAACTCATGCCTCAACCACTTCCTCTACACCTTCCTAGGCAGCTGCTTTGACAAGAACTTGCATGCACTATGGCTTCCAGGTCTGAGGCCAGCCCTCCACAGACATTCCCTGCCCCACTCTCCACCAGGAAATGTGAAGCCTGTGAATTGCCCACCTGCATGACCCAGCAGAATGTCCTCAGCTTGTACTGCAACTGACAACTGGGCAACTAATCATCCTGGGACCACAGGAGCCCTGACATCATGGTTAACACCCTCTTGACAGGACTAAGAGATGACAGACAACTAGGTGGATACTTCAGAGCAAAGGCCAGAATGTTGAAGGTCATGGGAACCAAATGAGGCCACAGTCTCAAGCCTGAAACTTGGATGACATTTTGCCAGAACACACTCGCCCCCAACCCCATACCCTTCCAGGACCCTTGTGCCCATGGTGCCCTCCACCCCCTCATATCCCCTCATAATCCCAGTAGGGCCTATGTCCCCTCCTACCCCATAGTACCCTCTGGTGCTCCTACATGTCTTGTGATGTGACCACTGCCCCATGTCCTCTTATAGTATACAGGCCATCCTGTTAGAAGTTCTGACCCCTCAGTTTGAGGTCATCTGTCACGTGATAAACCTTGGCTCCCCTTCCTCCTGGCCTAGGACACGAAAGAGCTACAAAGTTGCTTCCATGGCACCTGGACCCCCAGAGGTGACCAGGGCAGGATACCCAGAGACCAGGATCACCAGTGAGGGACCAGGGTCACCAGTGAGGAACCAGGACAGGGACACAGAGACCAGGGTCACCAGTGAGGGACTAGGGTTACCAGTGAGGGACCAGGGTCATCAGTGAGAGGCCAGGACAAGGACCCAGAGACCACAGTCACTAGTGAGGGGACAAGGGTCACTAATGAAGGACCAGGGTCACAAATGAGGGATGAAGGTGACCACTGAGGGACCAGAGTCATCGCTGAGGAATCAGGGACCCAGAGCCCATGGTTATTGATGAGAATCACTTAGCAGGAAGGACCTCACTCAGGCTCCTCACTGTCCACTGTGGTTCCCAACAGACCCCAGCATAGCTGGGTGTGGAGCTGTGAATTCCTCCACATGGTCCTAGCAGCCATGGTCTTTCTTAACTGTCCTTAAGTGCCTGGATAGGATTATGAAGAGCTTGTGTCCCAAAGGGATTGCTTAGCTTCCTAATACTGTGTAAAGAGGAACAGGGTGGGGTCATGCAAATAAGATGTGTGAGGTGCTTTGTAGGGAATGGTTAGTGTTGCTGTCCCTGAGAAAGAAAGGGACACCTCACCACCATTGTGGAAGAGCTAGGAATGGAGCCCATTTCCTGTGTTGAGAACATCTTGATCCTCAATTCAGAAGATAGAGGCCTGGAAAACAAGACAGCATGAAGCAGAAGGAAGCTGGGGCCTCTGAGGCTACAGGGCCAAACAGGAGTGAGGACAAGAGCTCACCGATGTCACAGAGTCCTTCAAGGAATGTAACTGACTCTGAAACAAGCTCTATGCCCTATACTCAACTGGGCAGAGGTCAGGCTGAGGCCCATAGACCAGAGAGAGGCTAGACTTCGAGTCTGCTGCCAAGAGGTGGGTGCAAATGAACAAACTGTGCCAGAAACTTTCTTGTTTCTAGACTGCAACCTGTTAGTTTCCTAACAAACCTTGTGACCCCATGAGGACAGTCTGAGTTCTGTGCATGCCCGGCGAGCTTGCTGACATGCCATCTGAACTGGTGAGGTTTGGAAGGCGCAGGCATGGCTGACTTCAGCCTCAGGAGGCTGATGCTATTCATCTCAGTTCCCTCCCCTGGAGAAAAGAGAGATCAAGCTCCCGCACCCCTACATTTAATGGCTTTGGCATCGCCCTTCTCTGGTTTCTTTCAGCTCACAAAGCCTAACTTGGTCCCTTGATCTAGAAGTCTGGCCAGCCTGTCCAGTTAGCATGCAGAGCCCACTTTTATCTTCCAATGATATTGATGTCATGACTGGGGCACTCTCTTCCCTGGGCATAATCATGGTCCTTCACAATCCAGCCCTGGGGTTTATGGGTTGCTCCTTGACCATATCGTGCCTCCAACCTTGGTCCTGCAATCGCTGCTGTGCCTGAGCCATACAGCGAGAAGGCACCTGACTCTCCCCCACCTACCACAGTCGACCGCAGGTCACCTCCATTCTATGTCTGTTATCCCCTTCTGTGGCACAATGCCCCTCAAAAACTGTAAGGCTTTGAGCAACAAATATTCATCATCTCACACAGGTCAAGAATTGCAGAGTGGGTCAGCTGAGGGAATACAGGCTCAGGGTCTCCCAGCAGCATTTGTTCAGGATGTCAGCAGAGGGAGGCTGTGGTCATCTAAGGCTAAAATGGACTGGAATATCTCCAGATATTCATGTAGTGATTGAGCCTCAGCAAGTCTTTAGCTGCCCGGGGGCTTCCAACATGATGACCACCAGTTCCCAAAGTCAGGTCTGTCTGAGAAGTCATTGGCCCTTCCACCACTCTCATCCCAGTAGAGCAGGTCACACAGGACTGCCGGCTCTTTTTCCATTTTTTATTGTGGAGCAAGGTGTATAACAAAACGTCTGCCATGTCAGCCATTTTTATGTGAACCATTTGGGGACAGCAGTAACCACACACCCATTTCGCACTGAGAAGAACTAGCTGTCCCTGAGATGACTTCTCCAAAGTCACACCTCAGGGAGGGTCACAGCTGCTCCACAGGAGAAAGATGGACAAACTCCTGGCTTGTGACCACTGGGCACTTGTGGCCATGCCTCAAAGCTCCTTGAGGAAAAAGGAGGCCTTGTATTCATAGTGAGAAGCTGGGATGGGGAGAAGTGCAAATGAGCTCGAGGGACTGGGGGGATTGTGAGTAGAGGAAGGTGCCAGGTGGGAGGGGCAAAGACCTGCAACTGACAACTGAGAATTGCCAGCCAGCTGTAATGGCCCAGAAACCCTCAGTCCCAGCCAAGTCTATGAGCCCAGCTAGTCAGTGTCTGGCCAGGGCATGACTGAGTTTCCTCTGAAGACCTCTGAGGACAGACACTTCCATCCATATCTCTGAATGGGAGCTGAGATCTTCCCTTCACTGTCCTGCTGCTGCCACTGGGCACACCATGGTGGATACTGCTGCTCACATAGGGCAGGCAAAGGTTCATAGTGGCCAGCAAGGCCACTCCCCCAGCACTGAGGGTCCACAGGCAGCCAAGAGGGGGGTAGGGGTGAGCTTCAATCTGCACTGGGCCATGAGGGCATTGCCCACCTGGGGACACTGGGAGGAGGTTGATCTCACAGACTCTGGACCCCTATGTGAGGGGAGAGCCCGAACCCTTCAGTCCCCAGAGCCTCATCCCCCCCCCACCCTACCCCATCCAGCAGGGTCCCGCAGGCACCCTGAGCTAGGCCTTCAGTATGTTTACAGCACCCCTAATGGTCAGAATTCAAGTCACAGATGCTCCCAGATCTTTGTATCCCAGACTCCTACCCTCCAGCACTCCAGGGACATCTTCCAGGATCCTGAAGGGAAGCTCTACTATTCCCTTTGATGAAGAAACTGAGACTTGGAGGTTCTCAGTCAAGACAAAGGTGGATAAGGATAGGAACAGAGGCAAAGGGGCCATGGTACGTCAACATGGGAACCAAGGGGCACAGGTTGGGATACAGTTGGGGAACAGGGGAACAAAGAAGAGGGCAAAGGTAGACAAAGACAGGAACACAAATGAGCACATGTTGGGGCATAGTAGACACAGAGAGGGAGCGGCAGGAAAGCCCGGCCCGAGAGGAGAACCTCAGTCCCTCTGACATATTCCACACATGAGCACTACTTTTCCTTGGGGCACAGAGCACATGTCTGAGCCTCAGGATAGAGGCAGAGGCAAACAGATGAGGCTGGAAGTCAAAGATCCTCTGGGATTCTCCACTGGAGCCCCCACCCTCCCTAACCCTCAAGACGTGGCCCTACTGTGGGACCAATATCTGGTCAGCGGCTCCCCAGATTCCATGATCCTCTGGCTTCCCAGGATCTCTCCTGGCTGCCTCCAGGCAATCCCATCTTGTTGCTAAGTTGTTTCAGTGGCAGCTTCTCCAACCTCTAGCTGCTCATCTTTCCAGCAGCTGTGGAAACAAGTCCCTCGGCCTGGCACAGCCTACCAACCCACAGTGTGCTCTCACGTCCCTCTTCAAACTGGCTCAGAGAAGGAGGGCTTGTCAGGGTAAGTGGTGGGATGACAAATGCTGGCCCAGGTCTGGGAACAACCACACAAGAGCCCAGAGACAAGTGGACAAGGGGATGTTATTTTAGGGGAAAGCTATAAGAAAGGAGGGCCAATGGCAAGGACCCCACCAACTCATGACACCTTCACCTGGGGTCCCTCGGCTGTAGACAGCCTGGAAGGAAAGCTGTCTCGCTGATCGCCAACCCTGGCAATACCAGGGAGATGAAGTGGAGTTAGAAGCAGGTGTTTATGAAGACAGGTTCAGCTCATGTACAGGTGAGGGATGCATGCATAAATATATGAATTGCACTATCAGAATCCATGAGTCTCCTGTCCCAGCATCCAGAACTTCCCACATGGGATATTCCCGCAAGACCAGAATGGCAGCTGGGGCACAATGGAGTGTCCAATCCACGCAGGTGCCAGAGGCCACCTGGGCAAGTTCTTCAGACAAAAGTGGAGGCCCAAGAATTCCGTGTCTCAAGAGCTCATCTGGATATCAGGTAGGGACTCAGAGTGACCCTGGTTAATGTCAAGGCCCCACAGTTGGCTCTCAGCTTAGCTCAAGCAAGTTGACCAGTACCCCACCACCCACCCTGAAGGTCAGTGTCTCCAGTGCTGCTTGGGCATCATACACTCAAGCTGCACCCAGAAATCACAGAGACCTGACCGACTCCCCCAGGATGGCACCAAACCAGGAGGGTTGTCACCCTTCCATGGTTGCCAAAGGCCAGTCAGTACACAGTCTTCTTCAGCTGCACAGGTGGAGGAGCAGCGCAGCTCAGGAGATACACCACCAAGCAGCTGCAGCCCCAGCTCTTGGGGCCTAGAGCCTCAGGAATCTGTCTGAGCCCTGGACCTGCAAGCATGCATGCACAGGAGGAGCCTGGGGCTGTACGTGCATGCACTTCTCCAGTAGCCAAACACCCAGTCAGAAAGAGGTCAAGAATGGCTGGCTGTGCGAGGTTCACCCTGCAACAGGAGGCCCTTGTGGTTGCTCTTTTGCCCTGGCTACCCACAATGCCATGGGTTCTGATTACCCTACTGCCCATGGACCAAGCTCTAGCCAAAGAGGATGCCTGTGGGGGCTGAAGTGTTCAGATTCAGCTGCCAGCCTACAGAGCAGTGACCTGTGTGAGCTCCGTGTTGGGCGTAGAAGGGCTTTGCGGGCTGACAGGCACCAGGGGCAGGTCCACGCCTAGTCATGCGGGCCGAGGCACTGTCTCTGAGGTCTTGCAGGCCAGGCCCGCATCTTTGGCGATGCTGCGTACTCGGTCGGACACCTGGGTCTCCCGGCGAAGGGTGGGGGAGCAGCAGAACTTTCGAAAGCAGGCCTTGAAGTTCTCGTCCAGGAAGGCATAGAGCACAGGATTGAGGCAGCTGTTGACATAGCCCAGTGCTGTGCAGAAGCGCAGCAGGGCCACAGCAGCCTCGCTACCAGGCTGCACTCCCAGCCCCTGGACCAGCACGAAGACCTGGACAGGCGTCCAGCAGCCCACAAACACAGCCACCACCACCAGCACTAGCCGTGTGATGCGCCGCAGGTTCCGGTCTTTCTCGCGGGACCCCGAGAGCAAGCGGACTCCACGCAGGCGCCGGATCATCAGGCTGTAGCAGATGGAGATGATGACTACAGGGATGACGAAGGAGAACAGGAAGACGCAGACGGCAAACACCGGCCCCCAGTAGTCCTGTGGGGCAGGGATCTCCACCAGGCACTCGATCTCTGCAGAGAGACAGTGGTCAGTGCACTGGGTCATGGGGACAGTAGGTGGAGAAGAGCCCACAGGAGCCACAGTGGGGAGAGCACTGGGGAGGAGACAGCAGTGAGAGTGGTACAGAGCCCCATGTCTATAGGGCAGGCAAGAACCCAGGGAAGCCACAGGGGGTAGGACCCCACACTGACCTTCATCCTCAACCTGTGCGGAGCCCATGATAGCCACAGGGATGCCGATGATGGAGGCCAGCATCCAGATGGCCACGTTGACGGCCTGGGCTTTGCTGGACGTCCGGACATCGAGAGCACGGATTGGGTGGCAGATGGCTACATAGCGGTCCACACTCATCGCAGTGAGCGTGAAAGTGCTAGTGAACATGTTGTAGTAGTCGATCGCAATGACTGTCTTGCACAGAGCATTCCCAAATGGCCAGAAGCCCAGGAGTATGTCTGTGCCCTGGAAGGGCAGCGTCAGCAGGACCAGAGTGTCTGCCAGTGCCAGGTTAAAGATGTAAATATTGGTAGCTGTCTTCATCTTGGTGTGTCTGCAGAGGGAAGGAGGCTTCACTCAGCACCTAGCTGGACCCAGCACCCAAGACAAGATCAGAGTGCCCATAGGAACTCACAAAATGCAGACTCTGGGTACAACCCAAGGTCCACAGAGTGAATATCAGGGGACAGAACTTGATAAAAACATCCTAGTAAATCCTCAGTCATTCTGACACACACAGAGGGTGCTGGATCTTAAATACTGGTTCATTGTAGAGACATCGAGGTGTTGGGGGCACCAGAGCACAGGAAACCCCCTGGGAGTAAAAGGGTAGGACCTACAAGAGAAGGAGCCTGCCCTCTTCCCGTGTGTCTCCCTACAAGACCTATCCTTGACTAACACTAACTCAGCAGCTGCCAAAAGTTTCCAAGGGCTCCAGAGTCCATACAAGCCCCCTAAAGTTGCCCAGCCACACCAAAATGGAGACAGGAAGTGGTGTCAAGGGTGTTAGTTATGACAAAGCACCTGGAAGAGTGGTTTGGTTTCGAAGTTGTAGATGCTTAATAAACATTTGCTGGATGAGTTGATGGTGGTAACAGTAGTGGTGATGGTGGGGACAGTGGTAGTGGTAATAAGAAGAAACTCTAACTTTTAATATGCAGAAGAAGCTGATCTTTTTTTTTTCAGGCAACACAGCATAGCCAAAATGTACATAAGTAATTAAGTGATGTAGCCACAAAATGGCTATCTTAATTATAATACTATTATGATTTAGCCAAATTTATCCTGCCATAAGGATAAAAAAAGTGGTCATAAATGCCTTATGTCCAAGCTTCTATGTGTCTTAAAGGATAGAGTTCAGATTTGTTGCTCATAGGGTCGCTAAGGGTTGTACTAGATTCAAAAGCACTTAACAACAGTGGAGCCAGACACAAGAATCGTTGGAGAAGCTCAATATCAGCTTTGAAAACTAGGTCAGGTGCTGATTATGGAACAGACCATCAACTACTCATATGCAAGTTCAAAGTAAAGCTAAAGAAGGTTAAATCAAATCCACAGGAGCCAAAATTTGACCTTGAGTCTTCTTGTTGTTATGTGCTATCGAGCCACTTGCCACTCATAGCGATCCTATGTACAACAACAGCCCTAAACTCTGCTCTGTCCTGTGCCAATTGCACTGTCTCTGATACACCCATCCCAATTACCCCAGTCACTGAATCAATCCACCTCATAGAGGGCCTTCCTCTCCTGTGCTGTCCCTCCACCCTCCCAAGCATGATGTCCCTCTCCAAGGACCGGTCCCTCCTTACAACATGTCCAAAGTATGTTAGACGGAGCCTCAGAATCCTTGCCTCCAAGGAGCTGCCCGGTTTAACCCTCTCCAGGATGAACCTGCTTGTTTTCTTAGCAGTCCATGGTACATTTAATACTCTTCTCCAGCACCACAGCTCAAAGGCATCAATTCTCCTTCTATCCTCCTTAGTCATTGCACCCTCTGATGCATAACAAGTGATAGCAAAGGTCATAGCCTGTATCAGACGCACCTTAATCTCCAGAGAGACACCATTGCTCTTCAGTACTTTGGAGAGGTCCCTAACAGCAGACTTTCCCATCTCAATACGTCTTTTAATTTCCTGGCTGCTGTTGCCAAGAGTGTTGACTGTGGAGCCAAGCAAACTAAACTAAACAGTGAACAATCTCAATCATTACCCATCTGCATTTTAAAACCAACTCAGAAACAGATTTGAGGCCTTGAACACTAACAAAGGAAGACTAGATGAGCTGCGGGAGGATATCAAGAGAGCAATACCATTTACAATAGCCAACCACAAATTGAGATACTTGGGAGTGAACCTAACTAGAGACATAAAAGACAAAGAAAACTACAGAACATATCTGCAAGACACAATAAAAGACCTGAATAAATGGGGAAAATATTCCCTGTTCTTGGATAGGAAGACTCAATATTGTGAAAATGACAAGCCTACCAAAAAGCAGTCTACATGTTTAATGCTTTCCCAATACAGATACCAATGCATTTTTCAAAAAGATCAAAAGGGAAATTGTCAAGTTTATTTGGAGAAGGAAAAGACCCCGAATATGTAAAGCACTTCTGAAAAAACAAAAATTAAGTGGGGGGCATAGCACTCCCTGACCTCAAAACCTACTACACGATAGTATTAACAGAAACAACATAGTACTGGTACAATGACAGGAACACAGCTCAGTGGAATGGAATTGAGAACCCAGAAATGGGCCCAGCTATGTGTGGTCAATTGATATTTGACAAGATGATAAAACCTATCAAATGGGGAAATGATGACCTCTTCAACAAACAGTGCTGGCAAAACTGGACTGTTGTTACCTGCAGAAAGCTGAAACAGGATCCACATCTCACAGCATACACAAATACCAACTCAAGGTGGATCAGAGACCTGGGAGTAAAGCCCAAAACCATAAAGTTCACCAGAGACAAACTGGGATCAAGCTTAGACAGCCTAGTCTATGGTATAAAGAGAATGCCAAACACAGCTAGAGATGCACAATCTGGAGAAGATAAAAATGATGGTGGGACCTTCTAAAGATTAAATCTTGGTGCGCATCAAAGATACTTTCCAACAGAGTGAAAAGAAAACCTATGATTGCGGGGGGGAAAAAATTGGCAAAACCATTTCAGAAAAGGGTCTCGTATCAAAAGTTTACAGACTACTCCTCCTGGTCCTCCACAAGAAAAAGACTGATAACACAATTACAAAGTGGGCAAAAGACATTAAAAGAATTTTCACACTGGAAGATACTCAGATGGCCAACAGCTACATGAAGAAATGCTCAAAATCACTGACAATAAGAGAGATGCAAATCAAAACCACAATGAAATACCATCTCACCCCAGTCGCAGGAGCAAACTTTAATAGGACAGCAAGTAATAAATGTTGGAGGGGATGTGGCAAGATAGGAACTCTTATACACTGTTGGGATTATAAAATGGTACAACTACTCTGGAAAGCAGTTTGGCATTTCCTCAAAAAGCTAAACATAGACATTCCATATGACCTAGCTATTCCATTACTTAAAATATACCCCAAGAAAATCAGAACTGAGGTACAAATGGAAATTTGTACACCAATGTTCATAGTAGCAGTATTTATCATTGCAAGAACATGGAAACAGCCCAAATGTCTAACCACAATTGAATGGATTGAGAAACTATGGTACATTCACATGATGGAATACTAAACAGCATGCAGTCACTGCCTAACTTAGGAGGGGCTGGAGAGCATTATGCTGAGTGAACTAACTCAGCCCCATAAGGACAAACACTGTATAAGACCATTATTGTTGAAACAGAAAGATAACTAGTAAAACACGTATGAGGACCCAAGGAGTGGGTGGGGGAAGAGTAGGAGCCTCTGAGGATGGGCAGGGAGGTAATCATAGGGTTGCACAATTTGATGGGTAGAGGGAGAGGTGGATAAAGGAAATGGGAAAGATCCAGTGTGAAAAACAATGTTTATGAACTTTGTAAGTAAATCAGTATAATATAAAAATTTTATTTAAAAAATAATACCCACAAAGAATGTAAAAGGTCATTACAAAAATGGAGGCAAATGCAACAATGAATGAATGGAAATCCAAGTTCTCTATAAACTTTCATTAAAATCTCAAAAAAGAAAATAAAATGGAAGAAGAAAAGACCAAAATCAATGTCAGAAGATATTCTGAATATTGCACTAGAGTACAGAGAAGCCACCACAAAGAGGAGAAATCAAGAAGTTAAGGAGCTGGATAGTAGATTTCAAAGGGGAGCTTGGGAAGACAAAGCAAAGAATTATAATGAAATGTGCAAGGAACTGGAGTCAGAAAATCAAAAGGGCCGACTCACTCAGCGTTTCTTAAGCTGAAGGAACTAAAGAATAAATTCAAGTTGTAAGTTGCAATACTTAAGGATGCTATGGGCAGAATACTGAATGATTCAGGAAGCATTAAAGGAAGTTGGAAGGAAGTGCGTTCTGGTGGTCTAGTGGCAAGAAGCTGCACTGCAGTGCCACAGGTGAACGGTTCAAATCCACCAGATGCTGTGCTGGAGAAAGAGGGACAATCCCGTCCTGTACCAGTCAGATCTGATTTGACAGTACACACACAAAATAATTTTAAAAATAAATAAAAAGAAGATGGAAGGAGTAGACAGAGTCACTATACCAAAAAGAATTGCCTGACACAGAAGAATTTCAAGAAATAACATATGATCAAGAGGCAATGGTGATGAAGGAGGGAGTTCAGGCTGCTCTGAAGGACTTAGCAAAAAATAAGGCCCCAGGAATTGACAGCATACCAATTGACATATTTCAACAGACTGATGCTTCTCTGGATGTGCTCACCAAGTTGTGCCAAGAAATCTTGAGGACAACTCCCTGACCAACTGACTGGAAGGGATCCATATTTATTCCCATTAAAAAAAAAAAAGGTGACCAGACAAAATGTGGAAATTATCAAACAATATCATTAATATCAGACACAAACAAAATCCTGCTGAAAATTGTCCAAAAGCAAATGGAGAGAACTATCAGAAACATAAGCTGGGTTTAAAAGAGGTCGTGGCACACAAGACACTCTTGCCAATGTTAGACGTATCTTAGCAGAAAGCAGAGTACCAGAGGAATGCCTATCTGTGTTTCGTTGACTGTGCAAAAGCTGTAGATCACAGTAAACAGTTGCTAACCTTGAGGAGAATGGAAATCCCAGAACACTTGATTGTGCTCATGCAAACCTATACTCACACTTCACTTTCATAAAGATATGCACACACATACACGCACATGCACACATACGTGCACATGCATACTGGTAGCTTTCTTGTTCACCTTCCTTGTTTTCCAAATAGGAAAATAAACTCCAGAGAAGAAGAGTTGTTCCCAACCAACCAGAGGACAAAAAGTAGGGTCTGTGCACCCTCCACTGCCCATCCTGCCTCTGCCACCACCGTCCCCACCACTAGCTGCTGTGCCTGGGACTATTGAGGCTAGGACATACACCCTAGGACTCTCAGCACTTTCTCCAGCATCATGTCTTTCTGCATCATGCATGTGCACAGACGTGTGAGAACCTGTGTGTGTGATGAATTTCAGATAGGAGGCAGGGGGAGTAGCTAGCTCCTGTTTGGTGCTGACCTGCAGAAGATGTTGGATTGTTCTGCTCAGGGGTATATGCTCCCTACTGCCTAAATTCTCCACCTGGCATTCAAGAGCCTTCACCTGCCCCAGCCCCCGGCATTCCCGCCCATCTACCTGATCTCATGTTCAAGATCCTTCCCTTGTGTTGGGCCATCTCTGTTCGCCACTCACTCATGCCCACACTCCCTTACCTGGCATCTGGTCACCCCATGCCTCAGTCACCTGCCTTGGGCTACCAGAGCTTTCCCTCTTGTGAACATCAGAAGGTCTGGATGAGCAAAATGTCAGCACTGAGTCCCAAGCACTGGAACCAGAACAGTCATGACTGCACACTGCACATCTGCCCACCATGTATAGAGTGCACATTTGCATATATGTACACATATCTATAGAGTGGACTAACAAGACAGCAGTGGTACAAGATGCACTGGGCTCTGATGACACAATCCACTCAGGCAGCTTGGCATAGAGCCTGCCACACCTCAGACAAGTGAAGTCATCAGTGACATTGTAGTGACCGAAATACAGCTTCACCCTCCACCCTCAACAGCCAGTAGGAGGGCCTCACACACCAGACAGGCAAGGATAGTCCTGAGTCTCCTCTCAGACAGGCAAGGACAGTCGTGGGTCCCCCCTCAGACAGGCCGGAACAGCCCTGGGTGCCCCCAGACACTCAGGCACAGCCCTGGGTCCCCCCTCAGACAGGCAAGGACAGTTGTGGGCCACCTAGACAGGCAAGGACAGTCCTGGGTTCCCCTGAGACAGTCAGGGACAGCCCTGGGTCCCCACACACAGGCAGGGACAGTTCTGAATGCCTTCTGGGCACTACCCCCTAGATAAGCAGGGACTCTTCCTTCATGTTTACCGTAAAGAACTGAGTGCCCAGGATCTCCAGACAGGCCTCTCCTGGGCCAACATACCAGGAATTAGATATGGGAAGCAGAAAGTCCCCCACCTGGCCCAGCCAGTCCCCTTCTGTGGCCATGGGAGCTTCCAGTGAGAGCAGGGCCTGCCTACCTGAGGATGACGTACATGACGAGGCAGTTCCCGAGGAGTCCCCCTATGCACACGGCCAGGTAGAGCCCCACTATGGAGACTTTGAGCCCCATTGGCAGGAAGGAGCCATGGCTGGTATTGATCAACAGGTGCGGGGGCAGCAGGCTGTGGTTGGGGCTCAGGAGGGAGAGGTTGCCTTGTAGGTGATCACTGTAGAAGACCTCCCAGAACGGAGCAGGGAAAAGGGACTCCATGCCGCCCCTCAGCTGCTCAGCACCTGTAGTGACACGTGACTGTGGGTTCCACGAGGCACACATCGCACCATGGGACACTTTTAGGTCCCCATGGGGGACATGTGATAAACGTAGAAACAAAGGGAACAGAACAGAGAGGGAGGTGACACACACACAGGGACGCTCATGCATGTGACATAGTCAGAGACAGACAGATGACACAGACACAAGGCGGCATCCAGACAGGTGACACAGAAAGGGGACATGAAGATGAGTGGCACAGGCACAGAGACACACAAACATGTGGCACAGACACATGGGGACAACAGACAGATGACACAGGCAGGGACAGAGAAGTGACACAGGCACATGTGGACATGAAGACAGGCGACACAGACAGGGAGAAATAGGCAAGGGGCAGGGACAGCCAGACATGTGACACAGGGACAGACAGATGACACAAACACATGGGGACAGATGGACACACAGCACACACAGGGATGCAAAGACAGGACATCTAAGCTTGCATAGGAATGTGGCCCGTCTGGCTCATAGACCCACACATACACCGTTTGGTGTGGTTTCACACTACGACTCATGTCCCCGCAGGGATACACAGACACACACACAGCTACCTGCGTGGGCACAGGGCAGGGGATGCAGCAACACATGAGATCATGCCTGTGCACACACAGAGGGGTCCTCAGGGGCACGCAGGCTCCAAGAGATCTGGCTGGGTGTCTGTTCTGATACAAGCAAAGTGCACACACTGCTGCCAGTGCCCAGCTCCTCCTGCCCCCACTCTGCACACCCCAACCCCCCAATGAGCTGTCCGCAGTTCCCTGCCGCATTGGACAGTGACCTCACCTCAGGAACCAGTGCTGGGGTGGTCGATCCAGGCCACAGCTGGCAGGTGGGGCAGGGCCAGGTCAGGTTGAGGGCCCCAGCAGCCCGAGAGAGGCTGGAAGGGAGGCTACTGGCACTGGAAGCAGACTAGATGGGCTGTGGTGGGGGTGGCTCCTTCTCAGCAAATACAGACGCAGCCGCTGTAGCTGTGAGGCAGCCAGGAGCTGGGAGAGAAGAGGAGGCTGTGGCTCTGGTGGGGGAGGGGTCATCACGTGGCAGGCAAGCAGAGAACCAGGGCAACACGGAGAGATGGGCAGGCAGAGACCACCCACAGACACGTACACCTGACAGGCTCAGACACACAGACACTGGACAGACACACTGACCAGTTCCAGCATGAGGACATTGGACAGACACACATGCAAACTAAGACACATGGATGTGGACACAGACACATGGTTCAGGTTTGGAAATACAGACACTGCAGAGATGACAGGCTCATATACATGAACACTGGGGAGACACACAGATACAGGGAAAAACAACATACCGGCTCAGACAAGCAGACACTCACATGTCCCCCACAAATGTCCTCATCAGCCCCAGTTCCACCCATGCCCAGGCCCTCTTGAGGCCTCGGATCAGCTGCTAACCCTGTGCTGTGCCCCGAGTCCCTACTCGCCCAGCTCTCTGCAAAGAGCACCTTAATCCAACAGCCTCCTTACCCCAGGACACAGCCAACCAAGTCCCACAGCACAAGCACTTCACCAGGGTGGTACCTGTAGGGCCTGTTATTAGAGACACATGGAGGACAGCTGGGTGGTGGCCAGCATATGACCACTCAGCACAAAGACAGGGGGGTGCAGCTAACTCCAATGGAATCTAAGGCCAAGACCCCTCAGAGACTCCTGACCTGAGGCACCTGAACTCAGCCCCACAAGAGCATCCTCTTTCCTCAGGTTGAGGGCCTGGTTGCTAGGAGACAGGCAGCAGCATAGCTAGACTATCTGGATGTGGCATGCAGATGCCCAGGACTCTGTGTCCCACACAGCCTCCAGGATTCCTGTCTGCATCTTAGCTACGTCCAAGGCTCAGACATGTGTGGAGACTCATGGGCACCCAAAGGACACATTATGACCATACATGGGTGGGGAGCCACAGAAGTCCCGCACAAACCCATGTGAACAGACATGTGCACACTCTGGAATGCACCATGTGCATGACACACTTACACACCTGGTGTGCATAGGTCATGTGTGCACATGCACAGCCCTGCCGGCTCATAGCATGACTCTCACCCCAGAACCCAAGGGCGTTACTCCCACAGGCCTGGTCAGGGGCCAGAAAGGTCAGAGCAGCCCCAATCCAAGTTCTGAAACCCTGTGGCCTGTGACTACTTCCATGACCCAAGTCCCAGGGCCCAGGCTAGAGAAGGGGACTTGGAGGGGGCCTTAGAGCAGCCTGGCCGAAAGCACCCAGCTCAAGGACTGGGGCAAGGGTGGGGCCACCTCATTCCTCACCATGTGCCCGAGTCACCTAACCCAACTGCTCCTGAAGCCAAGAAGCCGGGGGCAGGATAGAGAGGAAGGCAAAAGGAAGAGGCAGGAGGGGAGGAAAGCAAGGTCACATGTGATACTTATACCAACCATTGTCTACTCAGCTAAGGCCTTCCAGCCCCACGTCCTCCCCTCCTCAAATGTGTCACACAGACGTTGCCCCGAACACACCTCAGTCCCACAACATGTGTCCCAGGCTGTCCCATGGGCCTTGGGTCACAGTTGTGCCCCTCTCCCTCCCATGTGCCTCTTCATGGCACATGTGTCCAAGTGCCCTGTTCCGATGCATGCCTTCATCCGGTGCTGGGCTGCAACCCCTCTTATGCTAGTCTGGCGTGGGCACTACATGCAACAAGCCTGTCAATGAATCTTCCACCAATCCTTATGCCACATTCCTCCTCATACAGCCCAGAATCCCAGATGATCTGTTCTGCATACAGATTGAAAAGGTATGGAGACAGAATCCATCCCTGGTAGATCCCCTTCCCAACTTTGAACCATGCAGTGTTTCCTTGTTCTGTTCTGACGACTGCCTTTTGGTCCAAGTACAGGTTTTGCATAAGCACAATCAAATGTTCTGGAATTCCCATTCTTCTCAGAGTCAGCCACAGCTTGCTATGATCCACAAAGTCAAAAGCCTTTGCATAGTCAATGAAGCACAGGTAGACATTCCTCTGGTACTCTCTGCTTTCTGCCAAGATCCATCTAACATTAGCTATAGCATCCCTAGTACCACAACCTCTTCTAAATCCAGCCTGCATATCTGGCAGTTCTCTGTTGACATGTTGCCCCAGTTGTTTTTGGATAACTTTCAGCAGAATCTTGCTTGTATGTGATATTAATTATATTCAATAATTTCCACACTCTGTCGGGTCACCTTTCTTTAGAATGGGATCAAATATAGGTCTCTTCCAGTCAATTGGCCAGCTGGCTGTCCTCCAGATTTCTTGGCACAAGTTAGTGAGCACATCCAGAGCAGCGTCTGTTTGTTGAAATGTGTCAATTGATATGCCGTCAACTCCTGGAACCTTGTTTTTTGCCAATTCTTTCACAGCAACTTAAACTTCCTCCTTTATCACCACAGGCTCTTGCTCATATGTTATTTCATTAAATTCTTCTGTGTCCGCCAATTCCTTCTGGTACATTGACTCTGTGTACTCCTTCCATCTTCTTTTAAAGCTTCTTGGATCATTCAACATTCTACCCAAAGCATCCTCAAGTATTGCCACTCGTGGCTTGAATTTGTTTTTCAACTCCTTTGGCTTAAGAAATGCTGAGCGAGTTCGGCCCTTTTGATTTTCTGACTGCAGCTCTTCACACATTTCATTAAAGTATCTTGCTTTGCTGCCCCCAGCTGCCCTTTGACATTTTCTGTTCAGCTCTATAATTTCTCGATTTCTTCCTTTAGCTTTGGCTTCTTGGCGCTCTAATGCAATATTCAGAGGCTCATCTGATATCCATCTTGGTCTTTTCTTCCTCGTCAGCCTTTGTAATGATCTTTTGCATTCTTCATGGACAATATTTTTTAATATCCTCCCACAGCTCATTTGGTCTAAGCTCATTGGTGCTCAAGGCCTCAAATCTGTTCCTGTAACAGTTTCGAAATTCGAGAGGGATAGACTTAAGGTCAAATTTTGGTTCCCATGGATTTCATTTTCTTCAACTTCAGCTTGAACTTGCCTATGAGAAGTTGGTGATCTGTCCCATAATCCGCACCTGGCCTGGTTTTCACAGCTGATATTGAGCTTCTCCAGCGATTCTTATCACAAATGTAATCTATTTTATTCCTTTGCATACCATCAGGTGAAATCCATGTGTATAACCTGTATTTGTGTTTCTTATAAACGGTATTTGCAATTAATAAATCACTGAATGTGCAGAATTCTCTCCAGCCTCATTTCTGTCACCGAGTCTATGCTTTCCAGTTACTACTGATCCGTCTTCCCTTTTCCCAACTTTTGCGTTCCAGTTGCCCATTATTATCAATGCATCAATCGATTTCTGACTGCAAAAGTTGGTAGAAATTTTCCATTTCCTCCTCTTTGGCTCTAGTTGTCGATGCATATATTTGAATGATAGTGGTATTCACTGGATTTCCTTATATGCGTATGGATATTATCCTGTCACTCACCACATTGTATTTCATGATGGATCTAGAAATTACTTTTTTAATTATGAAATCAACCCCATTTTTTCCTCATCTTTTCATCCCCGGCATAGTAGATCATATGATCATCTGATTCAAAATGCATTTCCTTACTTATTAAAACCAATACCATCCAGTCAACTCTGAACTCATACTGCTTCATGGAGTTTCCAGGGGGTAATCATTACAGAAACAGACTGACCGACACACCTCCATGCTGAACTGTGCCTTCTACCACCTGTGTTTCTCACACAATGACAACATAATTTCAACTTTCCAATGTTGTTATTATGTGCCATTGAGTCAGCTGTGACTCATAGTGACCCTACAAATAACGGGTCTGAACCCGCCCTCCTATGCCATCCTCACTATCTTTGATTATACTTGGGGCCCATTGTTACAATCACTGAGTCAATTTATCTTCTTGAGGGTTTTCCTCTCCTGATCAGCCTTTTACGTTTCCAAGCATAAAGTCCTTCTCTAAGGATTGGCCTTTCCTAATAGCTACCTAAAGTGTGTGAAATGATATTTCATCATCTTTACTGTCAAGAAGTACCCTGGTCACACTTTCCCTAAGACAGACCTGTTTGTTGTCTTGGCAACCCAGAAAGATGTTCATTATTCTTCTCCAACACCACAACTCAAAGGCACTGATTCTTTGTCTGTCATCCTTAGTCATTGTTTGACTTTCAGATCCATAGTCATAAAAATACCATAGCTTGAACCAAGAGCACCTTAGTCTTTAAGCAGGCATCATTGCTCTTCACCACTATGGAGAGGTCTTTGACAGCATGTTTTCCCATTGTGATACATCTTTTGATTTCTTGACTGTTGTACTAAGGGTGCTAATTGTGAATCCAAGTAAAATAAAATAGTTTTATAATCATTTAATAATATTTATTAACTTATTTTTTTATCCAACAGAGTAAGAAGGAAACTCACAGACTGGGAAAAATTATTTAGCAATCAGATATCTTATAAGGGACTTAGCTCTAAAATGTATAGAATACTCCAGCACGTCAACAAGAAAAAGGCTTCAAAAACTCAATCACAAAATGAGCACAGGATAAGAATAGACATTTCACCAAATAAGACATTCAGATAGCAAACACATGGAAAAAATGTTCAAACTCCCTAGGCATCAGAGAGAGATAAAAATCAAAACAACAATGAGATATCATCTTACTCCATAAACAACAGCAAAGTTCAACAAGGCAGCAAACAACAAAGGCTGGTGAGATTGTGGAGATACCGGAACCCTTATTCACTGCTGGTGTGAATGTAAAATGAATAGTGCAGCCATTATGGAAAGCGATCTGGCATGTTCTCAAAAAATTGGAAATAGAGATACTGTTTGACCTGACAAATCCAGTACTAAGAATATACCCTAAAGAAATCAGAGCCACAACTCAAACAGATATCTGCATATCCATGTTTATTGCTGCAGTAATTCACCATAGCAAAGAGATGGAAGTAAGCCAAGAGTCCATCAACAAACAAATGGATAGAAAAATGATGCTATATTACACAACAGAATATTTATGCAGCTTTTAAAAACAATAAACTTGTAAAACATTACACAACATGGGTGAGCCTCGAGGACATTATGCTGAGTGAAATATCTCAGTCACAAAAGGACAAACACTGCATAAAGCCGCTGTTATAAAATAGAACAGACATGGGTCAGGGAAGAACGGGAAAAGAGTGGATAAATAATGAACATTGCACTAGAACAGAAGAGGGGAAGAACTGACAGACAGGAATATATGATTAGGCATTATATGTATTACAACAATCTGGAACAAGGAGTGCATTGCAGCATGGGCTGGGGGAAGAAAATGTCCAACAATAAAAAAATAAAAATTTTTAAAGTATTTATTAATTTAGTTTTAACACTATTTTCATGCTTGGACATGGTAAACATGTTTTGGACCCTACTCTTTTCATCAGACCTTGAAAACCCCCAGCATCGCAAACACAGAGAAAGGCCAAGCTGACCCTCCACAGATGAGATGTGGCTCTGGTCTCACCCAGTTCACCACAGCTCCCTCCTCCACCTCACCCAGCCTCTCAGAGCCCAGGTGCTCAGGGACTGGGTCATCATATGCAGGGATTGTAGATGTAGAGACAGCTTCCTGGGAAAGCAGGGAGCCTCACAAGACACACTGGGAAGGTGAGAAATGGGCAAAGTTCTTCACTCCCACAAGAGTGTGCAGGGATGACAGTGAGGGTAGTGGCCACAAGGACATCAAGGTAACCATGAACTGCCAGTTGACATCTGTCAGTGGTGGTGGCAAACATTGTTGCTTCTTTGCAACCCATCGACACATAGTCATTATGCGTGACAGTGGCATCACTCCACAGGGGATCTCTTTGACTGTCACCACTATGGAAGCAGTTTTGCCTTTTTTTCCACACTGGGGTGTTGAAGGGTGTGCACGCATGCACGCGCATGTGTGCGCATACCAAAACCCACGCCCACTGCCACTGAGTCTGTCCCCTGAAGAGCAACTAGTGGATTTGAACTGTAGACATTTTTGCAGTGTAACACATGATGCATTGCACCACCAGGGTTCATATATGTGTGCATGCACATATGGACACGTGTGTGCACCTGTGTGGGTGTGTGCACGTGTGGAGTAGATTATCCAAATACAGCTGGAACAAGCACATCAGCAAAGAACAACCAAATGCACAGGTTGGGTTTAGAAGAGATTGTGACAGTAGGGACATCTTAGCCAATGTTAGATGGATCTTGGCCAAAATCAGAGGAATGTCTAGCTGTGTTTCATTGGACTAAGCAAAGGCATTTGACTGTGTGGATCACAACAAATTTTAGCTAACCTTGAGAAGAATGGGGATCCCAGAACACTTAAGTATGCTCATGTGAAACCTATACTTGGACCAGGAAGCTGTAGTCAGAACAGAGCAAGGATCAGGAAATGCATCATCAGGGATGCATCCTATCTCCATACCTTTTCAATCCATATTCTGAACAGATCATCCTGGAGGCTGGAGTTTATGAGGAAGATTGTGGCATCAGGATTGAAGGAAGACTCATCAACAACCTGTGCTATGCAGATGATAAAACCTTGCTTGCTGAAACTGAGGAGGACCTGAGGTATTTTGCTGCAGAAGGTCCAGAACTGTAGTCTTCAATATGGATTCAAGAAAACAAAGATTTTCACCACTGGGCCATTTGACAGGTTCATGATGGATGGAGATTAAAATTATTAAAAGCTTCAGCTTTCTTGGTTCCACAACCAACATTCTTGGCACCAGCAGTCAGGAAATCAAAAGACAAATTGCACTGAGAAGGTCTGCTGTCAGGGGCCTCTCTTAGAGTACTGAAGAGCAACAATGTCAGTCTGGAGACTAAGGCACACCTGATCCAGGCCATGGTCTTTGCAATTACTAGTTATGCAACCAAGAGCTGAACAATAACTAAGAAAGAAGGATCAACGCCTTTGAGTTGTGGGGCTGGAGTGTTGAACATACCGTGGACTGCCAGGAGAACAAACAGGTCAGTCCTGAAGAGGGTGAAATCAGGCTGCTCTCTGGAGGCAAGAATTTTGAAGCCTGTTGTAGAATGGGACTGTCCTTGGGGTTGGGGAGAGACTGAGTAAGATGGGTTCAATAATGTATACTGCACTGAAACAGAGGAGGGAGAGAACTGTTTAAAAGAGAGATGTAACTGGGTATTTCTGTCATCACAGGAGACTAGAGCGAGGGCTGCATGGTGGAGGGGACCTGGGGGAGGGTTTGTAAAACAATGAAAGAATCTTTTCTTTTACTTTTCCATAATTTTTGGACTCATGTACCTATAACTTGTTAGTCAAATTTGTGTCTTCTAGGTTGCAACACCCCCATGATACATCTTGAAGGATATGTACATGTACGGCCAAGCACAATCAATAAGAGTGCATCTGAATTCCAAAATCAATCTCCATAATAGTTTATGTGTTTCCTACTGCCAAAGGGGCCCTTTAGAGTAGTGAGAGAAGATCTTCACCCTGAAACCCACAGCGTCCCTTTTCAGCAGGAAGTAGCTAAGAGAATACGCCGTCCCCTTTTCCTTATGACTCAGGGTGAAGTCTCTCTCAGGGAGGAGTGATAGGGAATGGCAAAGGATACACTGACAAAGAAGCTTAATCAGAACTGGCTTTGACAAGCACTGTGGCATTTGGACAAGAACAAACTGGGAGGAGGGTAGAGAGAATAGTGCAACAATGAATGAGTGGAAGCCCAAAATCTCTGTAAATGTTTATGAAAATTAATAAAATATAATTATAGAAAAAAAAAAGAATTTTGAAGCTCAGTCTCACATAACTTTGGGCACATGGCCAGGAGGCATCAGTCCTTTGAAAGAGATACCATGTTTGGATGAATGGAGGGACAGAGCAGGAGAGGAAGATCCAGGATGAGGAGACTGATTCAGTGACTGCGGAAATGGGATTAGGTTTCTTGGAGACAATGAGAATGGCTCAGGATAGGGCAAAGTTCAGAGCTGATGTACATAGGGGTCGCTATAAGTCACAGGTGACTTGATGGCACATAACAACAACAATGCTTTTTATATAATTTTTCTATAAACCTAAAATTGCTCAAAAAAGTTAGTTTTGTGTGTGTTGTGTTTTTTTGGTTTTTTTTTTTTTAAGTTAGTTTTAAAAACACACAGAGAAAAAGGACAGCGCCTTTCTTGCAGAAGAACAAGAGCCCATGCAGATGCCAGGTCACTGTAAGGAGTCAGCACCCTGACTGTGTGTTCCCCGGACAGGACTAAGGGATCCAGAGGCATCCTGACCCTGCCATATAGACTTCACTTGGGGAAACAGCCCAGTGCCCTGTGGCTGGCCGCCCAGTACATCCCACAAGAGGCTGGGCAGTCCATGAAGATGCCTGGAGGAGGTGGCCTGAACTGTATGCCTCAAGGGACCCCAGGGATAGGTCCTCATAGCTCTGAAATGCAAGTGTGAGGACAGCAGACAGGAGAAGAGGCCTAGCTGGGGCAAAGCAAGGGCATAGTCAGCAACCTCCTGCAGAAAGGCTGGGCCTTGGCAGAGGCCACAACCCTTAAGTCAGGACATCCCCTAGGCTTTCGACCAATGTCCAGAACTGTCAATGGTCTATAGACATGATTAAACGTGTGAGGGGCTGTCTCCCCAGAGGTGCCCACAGCTCTTCCTGTAGACACAGAGCAGCAGCTTCTCAGTCAAGAGCAAGCGTGTGAACTAATGCATTACTAATGAAGAAACTGGTAACTGCTGACACACACTGGAGAACTGACCAATACATTGATCAGTGAATTAGTTATCAATGACTACATTAGGAATCTAATGAATGCAATAACAGATGTGACTATAGACACACTGGGCTCAGGATGTAGAGCTCAGAACAACCCAAGTCAGGTCTTGGGGGACACGGGAACCCTAGAGTCCCAAACTTATCCTGCAAGAGGTGAGGGGCCCATAATGCCACTCAATTCCTCTCTATCCACCAGAACTCCCCAGTGGGGTGGAGCTTCCTTCCAGTGTAGTAGTTGTTGTTGAGTATCCTTGAGTCAGAACAGACCCATAGCTGACTCTCTAGCGGGTTTTCAGAGGCAGTAAATCACACAGGAGGAGATTCCCCATCCTTCTCCCATGAAGTGGTTGGTGAATTTGCACTGTGTAGCTTTGAGATTGCAGCACAGCTTCTTACCAAGAGACCAGCAGAGCTCCCAAACATAGAGGGGACCATAAAGAGACAGTCAATACCCCCAGGCCCCAAAAACCCTTTCCAAGCAGAAATGGAGTGGAGTCAAGAGGAGAAGGGCTGCAGGAGAGGGAGGCGGCAGAGGGTGGCTGCCTCCTGGCACCTTTGGGGTATTTTGTTGGGGTGAGGCTCACTCCCACCAGAGGCCAAGCTCTGACCAGAATCCACCAGAGGGGCTCCCTAACCTGCCAGGGTTGGGGGAGGAGCAGGACTTTGTTGCCAGGTAACCACATCAATAAACCCCAGAGTAAGGACCTCGGCTCAGAAGGTAGAGGTAGGAAGGGCCAGTGCTGGGGACAGGGGAGCTCACCACAGCTGGGATAGGGGAGATTAAAACCTCCCCAGGGTCAAGTCTGAGGCATGATGGGCTGGGGTGGGGTGGGCAGGAAGGAGAGGGCTCGGCTCTAAGATGTCCCTTCATCCCTTCTCTTCCCTGGGATGTGCCCTCCACTACCCATTGAGGCTCAGCAGGGAAAGAGGTCAGAAAGGTGAGTGGCCCCTGTCCAGAGCTGCCCATTAGGCTCTGAACGTCCCCAAGAACTCACAAGAGCAACCCAGATGAGCCACATGCCAGCCCGTCTCTTGTGTCCTCTGCCTAGGCCATAGTAGAGGCTCGTCTCCCATGTCCCCAACCCTGAGTCTTGAGACCCGGGTAAGGTGACAAAGGCAGAGCCAGGTCCCGGTGTCCCCACTACCAGTGGTGACCAAAGACATGGGCAAGTTCTCACCCCTAGATCAATTTAGGGTCTCAGTCAAATGCCCATCAGGAAAGAGATTTCTGGAAACGGAGTCCGTCAGAAAATTCCAGCTGACCACACAATGAACAAGATGGGGCAGGGGGTGGAGGAGGGTCTGGACGGAGAAACTACTGCCGAGACAGAGCCGAGAGCTCCAGGGGACCGGCCCTGAGGCCCAAACTGGAGTCAGGTGGCCTGGGCTGAAGAGGGTTTGAGGAAAGTAGTGCCCCGCTGACGCTGCTCTCCCGCAGGGCCCTATCATGCCGGCCCCGCGAGTGAAGGAAACCGGGTATCACGGGCCGCGGGAGCCACCCTGGAAGAGTGCGCCGGGCTCGGGGGCCCGCGAGAAGAGGGCGCCCGCGGTGAAACCACCCAAGCCTGGCTGGGCGCTAACGGCGGAGGGGCTGGAGGCCATGTGCCCCGCGCAGCGCCACCGCCACCTGCTCTTCGGCGACCTGCTCCAGGACGTGAGCGAAGCTGCCTCCATCTTCCCGTGCGACTCGCCGGAGCTGGTGGGCCGCATGCCAGACCCGCGAATGTGGGCGCAACCACACGAGGAGCCGGCGCAGCAGCAGAACCGGCTCCTGGGCGTCCTCAAAGCGGCCGAGGCCCGCGGGCGGGTTCGCGCCCTGCGACTGCGCTACACCCGCCTGCGGGTCAGCATGAGACCCGCGGTCCGCGCGCGGGGACAGGAAGGGAGGGGGCCCGAACGACTGCCGAGGGGCCCTGAGGTTGGAGCGGGCGCAAGAATGGGGCAGCGGGCGGGCGAACGACTCTGCCTCCTCCGCCTGCAGGCAGAAGAGATCGCGCTGCTCATCCGGCAGCAGAAGTCCGCGCGCGCCGCCCTCCGGCTGGAAATATTTCTGCCGCCGCTGCTGAAGCCCAGGAGAATCCCGGACCCACTGGACCGCCAAGAGGTGCCCGCAGGCTTGGGAAAGGGACGGGGAGGGGTCGGCTGCCCCTCACGCACTCAGCCTCAGCTCCCTGCCCCACAGCGGAGGCGAGTGGAAACCATACTGGAGGAGAACGTGGACGGCAGCATCTTCCCCCGCTGACCGCGACACAAACCGTGGGACTGCCAAGCCCCCACATAAAGTACTCCTTGTCCAGCCGGTCTTCCCTGGTCTTTCTGCTGTCCGTCCTCCCCAGGACCCTGAGACGGAACTGGAATGAGCGGATGCTGTTCTAGGCCGGCCATCACAGACCTGAGGTGTACAGAACACTGCTCCCCAACAAAGCAGGGGAGGGGGAAACAGACAAGGCCATTCATTGGGACAGGGGCACACTGCCCCCAACTCCCACTGACCCCCACCAGTTAGCACCTGCTGTCTGTGGGCACGGAACCCTGACCTCTGCTCTAGGAGTAAGAGCAGCTTCAGGGCCCAAAATGGTTAGTCATTCCAGGGGAAAGGACTACACAATGTCACAACCAAACAGTGGGTTCTCAGAGTCTCCCTGGACAGGGAATCCTAGAGCCTGAAGAGACTCCTTGAAGAAGTCTCCCTTCCCACCCTGTGCCTCTTCTGTGTCCCAAACATAGACATACACACATGGGACAACTGAGCCAGCCCCTGCGGGAGCCTGGACACTAAGCTGAGCCTCTGGCGAACAGACACTTGAACTTTGAACTTCTCTCCCGTTCTGAGCTCACAGGTCCTGGGACTTTTTCTTTTCGCCTCTCCCAGCCCCACCCTTGCTGGAGGCTCCTGTGCCTTGCTGAAAGCAGAGGCACAGGTGGAAGGCAGTACTGGAAGGGGCACATTCTTTCCCCTAGAGGTCCAGTTGTGTCCAGCATAGAGGGCCTGGCCTTCATGGGTGTGCAGCCATGTGGCCACATGAGATTCTCTCCCACCCCCTCAGCCCCTCCTCTTCTCCAAAAGTCCTCCTTTAAAGAGTAAACCTTTCTAGACTTGCTGCCGCCTTTGGCCTTGATCCTCTGTAGGACAAGCCATGCACTTCTAGGGAAATGAGTAGGGTAAGGCATGGTTGTCAGGGCTGGGAGCAGGAACAGGGCAGGGCAGAGGTTGTGGTGCCCTCACCCTGTGTGGAGACAGCCACCCTGACCACTTGGCCTGCTGCCTGTATCTAGGGTCTAGGATTGTGTGCTAAAAAGACACCCTTGTGCTCAATAAAATCACCACTGAACCTTATCTCTTCCTCTCCAAGACAAGGTCACAGGCCTGCTGTGAGGGGTCTCTCAGTAACAGCCCACATCATGAGTGCTCCTTTTAGAAAGGATCCCTGCATCAGGGGCTCTTTTGGGTCAGGTCCCCCCGGATGGGCAAAATCCCAAAATAGGCAGCAAGGCAGATGCTTGCCAAGAGGGCTTAGACCAGTGCTGGGCCAACCCGTGAGTACTTCTGGGTTCCCATGACCGTGAGGGGCTCCAGGTCCAGGAAGAGGGCTACAGGAAAAGGGGGGGGGGCGACAAGTACATTCTTGTGAGGCCTGGAGGGCCTTCTGCCCAAAGAGGGCATTAAGAGAGGCTCAGGTCAAAGCATCTGGAATGATAATGGTTTCAGATGATGGGCAGTCTCAGTCCAAGCCCATCTCCTCAGGCTGGTAGCCTTGACAAGACTTCTCCGATGGTACATGAGGGGCGTGGCCCACACAGGTGGTCTCTTGGTGGAAATCACCTGGGAAAGGAAAGCTGTAGTGTCCACCAGGGTCTGAGTGCGTCTGGTCGCCTGCCTTCGAACTCATCACTAGGGTCAGAGCAGAGGGAGAGCAGACTCAAGGACAAAGCTAGCAGGCTCAGATGGCCAGAAGAGGACAGGGACAGTGTCCAGAAGTTGGAGGAGTGCTGACACCACAAATGTCAGCCTTTCCTCCTGGGAAGAAGGGGTAACAACACTGATCTCTAAGGAATGACTCCTGGGCAAAATAAAAAACAGAAACCTCTGTAAGGTAACTGCCCTCTGATCCTGCCAACACAGCCTCTGTGGGTGTCAGCTCTCTAATGGAACCTAAGCACACTTTCTCCTCCCTAGTCTTCCCAGTGGCCTCACTCAAAGATCCTGATGACCCTGGGTTCTGCCTGCCCCGAGCCTCTCCTGTTTCTACGCTGAGCCCACACTGCCCACAGTAGGCACCCTAATAGGGCCCACTGAATAAGGTGCACTCCCCTGACTTCCTGGCACCTGGAAGAGCCCAGCCCAGTAGGTGGGCATTGGACAGGCACTTGCACCCAGGGCCCTTCAGGGAAATGGTCAGGCCTTCAGGGAAATGGAGAGTAGAGGCCATCGTCAGGGACACAAAGGCATCTTCGCAGTGGCCAGAGGCACGCTGAGATTGCCAGAGGGCTCTGCGATAAGGAACTTCACCCATATCTGTGCTGTGTCCTAAAGGACTGAGAGTTGCCACTGGAGAGATGTGGCAAAGGGCACATGCGGCCTGTACGTCCAGAGGGTCACAAGGGGCTCGAGTGGGCCCTGAAACAGCCCAAGAACCCATACCCCTAGTGCACAGAGGCCCAGGCCCCTACCCTGCACGGTGCCAGCAGGCTTTCCCCATTTAGAGAAGAGGCAGAGTCCCAGATAGGGCGGGTGGGGCTGCTGAAAGCGGTTCAACCTTTTCCAGGGACGTCTTCCGTCCCCAAACGGGTACGCGGTACAAAGCCACAGGTCTGGGAAGCTCTATCTGGCACTCCTACTTAGCCAGGAGCCCGGTGGACGCCCTGTATGAATGGCCCAGATGTGAAGAGCAGGGTCACTACACACCAAAACCACAAGACCAGCACCTTCACTGCAGCCTAGGGGTGGCTGGGGAGGGGGAGCCAGGACGAGGGCGGGCGCCGGGCGCCGGGCAGCGGGGCGGGGCGGGCGCCTCCTGCTCGAGGAAGTCCCAGCCCCGCGCTTTGGGGAAGTGCGGCCAGGGCCTGCGCATGCGCCCCGCGCCCCCTCCCC
>NW_006399943.1:5532750-5581058 GCF_000299155.1 Elephantulus edwardii | reverse complement strand
GGTGAGTGCGCGCGTGCGCGGCCCCGGGGCGCGGCTCCGCTCCTGGCCCGGGGCTGTCGGGGGAACACCGGGACCCCGCGTCCTGCGGCCGCACCCGGACTTTCCACCCCAGGCCCACGTGGACCTGGGCTGCGGCGGGCCTGGACCCCTCCTCGCGAGGGGGAAGGACGCGGCACCGGTTCCCCTTTTTCTGCAGCTCTAAGCTCACTCAGCGATTGCTCAAAGGTGGGGGCCGGAAGGGCCCAGGTTTCCGCGTCTCCCGCCTGCCCTGCCCCAGTGGGGAGGGGCCGCAGCGGGACGCCCTCCGTCCCCGTCCCAGCTGGACCTGGACGCTGCTCAGCCCTGCATTCTGGCGGGGAGGTGCTGCGCCCCCCCCCTCCCCCGGCCCAGCCGATCCAGCCTATCCAGCCTATTGGGTCTCCCATACCGGCCCCCAGACGCCGCAGGAGTGACTCCTGCCGTCTGACCGAGTCCAGGCTGCTGTGCACGCCCCTTCGGAGGCCAGGGTGGGGCCACCGAGAACCTGCCCCTCCTGCCCCCACCCCACCCTAGGGTCGCTGGTGAGTGAGGCGCTGAGGCAAAGCGAGTTCCTTAAGATGGGTGGGGGCGTCAAAAGCAGCTTCTGAGATCTCGAGGGGGTTTGACCCACAATTGTTGGGGCAAGCAGAGAACAAGAAGGTCTCCTAGACTTGGAGAAGGCCAGGCCGGGGCTCCCCCAGCCAGACTAGCTGGAATGGGTAGCAGGTAGGAGAGGCCTGGGTGGGATCCGAAGGAGTGGTTCCCCCCAAAGACTATAGCATTTGTTTCTGGGATTGTCACATTTTCTTACTCTTTTTTTTTTTTTTTTTTTTGGACTGAGCAGCTCAAAGCGTTCCTTTTCCTTCTGTGGCTTGGAGCAGAGACACTCCCAGGGGACACTGGTCCCCAGGGTTGGGACTGGCTGCCTATCCACGCTCTCCATCTCAGACTAGGGGCGTGTAGACTGGGGAAAAGGGGAGTCCTCCTAACACCAGAGGAGACAGGAGCACCCTAACTCAGACTCCATGTCTTCACAGACAGGAGATATCTCAGGGCATCATGGATGCCCTAGGAAGTGGGGAACCTCAGTGACCTGGGAGGCCACAGAGCCACGTTTAGGGCCAGACCAAGGCCGTGGGAGGCAGGAACTTGGATCCCATCATCTAGCCCTGCGCTCCAGATAGACCCCCCCCCTTCCCAAGTCCATGCAGGTTGGAGGGAAGGGAAGGGGGACAGGACTGGGCTCCCTCTTAAAGTGGGGGTGGGGTGGAGGAGGAAGTCAGTGCTGGCTGGGGTACAGCTGCAGACCTCAGACATTGCCACACTCCTTCCCCCTAGAATCTTGACCCCAGAGAGAGCAGACTCTTTACCCACCAGGACTGGAGGGCCTCCCTCTCCAAAATTATTAAAGTCAGGCATACAGTGAAAATCAAGGCCCTAGAAGACCCTGTGCCCTCAGAACCCATTCTTTCTGGGCTTACCACATACCAGGCTGAAGAGGAGCATTGTACCTAAGTGTTGCCACATGAGGCCAAGCAGAGGCCCCAGAGGTAGTCTTGGAGGTCCAAGAGACCAGTGTGGGAATGGGACATCCAGTGAGAAAACAGTGAAGCAGGCGAATGCAGTCATGGTGGTGTGGGCAGGGGTTATTTAAAACCCATCCTGTGCAGAGAGTTTGGGCTCTTTGCATGAGACATGGGTGTGATAGCCTCCCCTGTGATAGCCTCCCACTCCTGCCACCACCATCCACCCCTGCAGTGATGCCACCATCCAGCCATGTACCACTGTCCAAAGTACAGACCACACAGGCCAGAAGAGCTGGCTTGGGACCCTGTGTTCCCCAGAACCCATCTGAGCTGGTCCACCCTATACCAGATCAGGACTCGACTGACAGCAGGCGTCCCCTCCCTGGGCCTGGCACCCCAGCCTGGCACACCCTGTGGTAGAGCCCTTGCCATAGTGGTTTCCGCTGCCTGTAAGAGGCAGGTGGGCGGGGGTGATGCAGAGATACTGGGCACAGGCTAAGAAGGCAGTACCATGGGGCAGGGAATCCTGGGAAAGTGATACTCAGAGCCTAGAGTGAGAAAGTGGGGGCCAGGACCAGTTCTTCCGAATGCTCACCCTGCCCTACTTCCAACACCCCCCAGGAAATCCAGCCTCACTTAGTCCCTCCACACACAGGCCCAGATGCACCCAACACCATCCCCATCCACAGGAACTTCTAGACCTGAGGCAGGTTTGGGACTCTTCATGGGGAGCAACCCAACCAGCCTCCACAGTCTGGGCAGAAAACTCTGGATGGAGGGAGCTGGAGGGCTCTACAGGCTGCCACCTCACAACTCTCGGGGCCCCAGCCGCCATGGGGAGGGGCAGAAAACTGGAAACCAAGAAAGAGGAACCCAGGCTTCCGGCTTCCAGGGACTATGCTTAAAGGAGTATCCTGTAACCCAGGCCGAGAGAGGCCTCCTCTGGGGCTCAGGGCAAGGATGAAACCAGCTGCTACAGCCCTCTTCCCCACTGGCCTGAGCCCCCAGTCCTGGCGTATCTGAAATTAGGGAGAGCCAGGGCTGGAGGTGAGAGGCAGAGAGCTCTCAGGGCCCACAGGGGCTGGCAGGGACCAAGGTCCGGGTTCTCAACCTCAGCCTCTCTCCCTAGAGGCCCAACAGTGGTGAAGGCCCTGGAGCAGGCAACACAGAGCCCAGGGGACCTTCCTGTCCCACCCATGCCCACCCCGCATGAGGCTGAGACACAGGTGGGACATCACTCCCTGGTTGCAGTGGGAGGGCCCAAGTTGGGGCAGGGTCACATCCCAGGGGCCACAACCCCCAAGGGAGGGACCACGCTGGTGTGTGTGTCCTCGGCTGAGCCATCATCTCCCACAGCACGCCGGGCCCGAGGAGGCGGACCAGCCGCCTTCCATGTCCAGTCATGGTGCTGCGCCCACAGCTGCCACTCCTGCAGCCACCCTTGCTGCCCCCAGCCGCAACCCCTGCTGTTTGTGTTGGTGCTGCTGCTGCAGCTGCTCCTGGTATGTGGAGGGCAGGGTGCAGGGGCTGGGGTGCACGCAGTGAAAAGCAGGAGCCCAGGATACAATGAGAAGGGGAGGTGCAGGGACCTGGAGTTACACAGGGTGGAGCAGGAGCCTGGGATGCATGAGGGTGTGTGCAGAGCGGGGCATACACAGGTGAGTGCATGGGGTGAGGTTCACAGAGACTGCACAGGGGTGAATGCAAGGTCCTGGGAGGACCCAGAGAAGATGAGGGGTGGGTCTCAGGGGACCCTGAGGTTGGAAGAAGGACTGAGAATGAGCTTAAGGGTGTGCAGTGGTGATGACCAGGGTCAGAGGTGCATGGAGGCCTGAACAGGGCTACCCCAGCCCCCTTGGCCCATCCAGAGGTGCAGGCTGTGGGCAGAACAGCCCTATCTTGCCCAAATCCCTCCAAGAGACTCAGGGCGCTGAGAACATGCCTATGGACAGGGACCAGGCCCACACCTGTGACCATGTGCTCAGCAGACATTTATCAACATCACTGGGAGTCAGGCCAAGCGGGGGTCATGAGGCAGGGGCACAGAAGAGTACAGGTCTGAAACTCAGACCCTGGGCCGTGGAGTGGGCATGGTGCTGGGGTTCAGGTGAACTGAGCCTGGGAAGATGAGAAGGAGCTTCTTCAGGGGCAGAGGTCCTGGGACAAGATGGTGGTTTTAGGTAGATTAGCAACTGGACAAGACACTTGATGGAGGGAAGAAGAGAGCAATTAACAGTAACTGGACCCTCTTCCCAGGCAGGAGGTAAAGGAAACAAGATACCAATGTCTTGTTCCCTCAGCCAGCCCTGTTCCCTCAACCCATGTCTACCTATGCACCTCATCCTGTCCCCTCTCACCTGTGTCTGCATGTGCACTTAGCCCTGCCTCAATACCTGTGTCAATGTGCACCTGGTCCTACTGCCTTACACCTGGTGTCTGCTCACGTGTCTATGAGCATAGGCTTTACTGGGTCCATATACTTGTCTGTCCTGAGGTTTGTCTGTGTCTGGCTGTGTGCTGAGAGCTCATGTGTTTGTGCCAAAGGTCCACATGCCCCTGTGTGTGCATGTGTCCTGAGCCCAAGCAGTCACCTCTTTTCTGGTGTTAGGAACGAGGAGAGGCGGAGAGCTTGGCGGGCCTCTCGGGAGACCAAGCTGCAGCCCCTCCCCAGCTGTGAAGCATGGTGAGCGCCAGCCCTTGTGTGCACATGAGGTGGGCGTGAGTGGGTGTGGACATGTGAGCATGTGTGTGCATCCTCAAGTCAGGGACGGAGGGCTGGGAGCAGCACCTGGCCTAATAGCTGCTGCTCGTAGCACTGCACCGAGCCCTGAGGAGGTGCGCAGCTGGGCACAGTCCTTTGACAAGCTGATGCACAGCCCTGCTGGTCGCAACGTGTTCCGTGAGTTCCTGCGTACAGAGTACAGTGAGGAGAACATGCTATTCTGGCTTGCCTGCGAGGAGCTCAAGGCCGAGGCCAACCAACATGTGGTGGACGAGAAGGCACGGCTCATCTATGAGGACTATGTATCCATCCTCTCCCCCAAGGAGGTGCGTGATGCCAGGGCAGGGCAGGGCGTGGAGGGTGGGCATGCCAGGCCCTGACCCTGCGCCACCCACAGGTGAGCCTGGATTCTCGTGTTCGCGAGGGCATCAACAAGAGGATGCAGGAGCCATCTGCACACACTTTCGATGATGCCCAGCTGCAGATCTACACTCTCATGCACAGAGACTCCTACCCGCGCTTCCTCGGCTCCCCGGCCTACCGTGCTCTGCTGCTCCACGGGCCCACCGCATCCTGTTCCGAGGCCTGAGTCGGCCTGAGTACCAGGACATGCGGGCCACAGATAGCCTTCCATGGAGGTTCAGCTACTGTCTCCTGGCTTAGTCCTTGAAGCCAGGCAGGGACTCCAGGCATCCCAGCTCCAGCAGAGGGAAGAAGGGATATCTCCCTCAGCCTAGTGGGCAACACATCCCTCTCTACCCCAAGAAGGAAGACCCCTCTCCAGGGGCACCTCTAGCTGGGAGAACTTTTGCTGGATAATAGAATTTATACTCTATTGTCATGACTCGTGGTGCCCCAGACTCGAGGTGCCCTGCACCCCGGGTTCAGACAACAACCCCAGAAGAAGGCTGAGGCAACAAGTGTTCCCTTTTATTTTGTTCAAACACCTGAAAGCTGGAAGTATCCTGTGTGTTCTACCAAAAAAAAGGAAAAAAGGTGTTCATATTTATCTCCATGCCTAGCTAAAAGATGTCTTATTACTGAACATATTTTTAAAGCAAAGACTTGTGCCTCCTTCCATTGTTCCCAGGTGGGGCAGCAGTTGTCTCCTCACCATGTGTCAGCCAGGCACAGGTACCACGACGCAGCAGCCTGGCCTGGACCCTCTCCACACAGCCTCCCCCAGTGTGACCTTGACCCAATGTACTGGGTATGCTTCCTCCGGCCACTCTGGGACCTTTAGTCATCTATCCCTCCAAGGAGCCAAGCAGTTCAGAACTGACCCGTGCCTTGAGAAGACTCCCCACGTGGGGCTTGCCCATTGCCTCTGAGGAAACACCAGGGGAAGGAGCAGGGAACAAGAGAATGAGAAGCCACCCAGGAGGGTGCGTCCAAGGGAGCCAGGTCCAAGCTTCCAAAACCCAGGGCTGGCAGGCAGGTAGGATGGCTGTCTGTCTGGGACTCTGTGTGGACATGTCCCCTGCCCTGGCAGTCACATGTCCAGCTTGGCCTGTCACACACACACCCCTGGGTGCACAAGCCATGTCCACCTCCATGTGCAGGCCCTCAGCAATCCCTCTGAGGTTCATCAGCATTCCCTGGCAGCCACTGTCCAAAGGGTTCCCAGATTGGGAGAGCTGTCCACAGCAGTGGGGACATACTGGATGTGGAGGACAGGGACATCAGCGAGATGTAAAGAAACATTTAATAATTTGGACTAGTGGGGAGTGATACACACCAAGTGTGGGCTCCCTGGGCAATGAGGCAGCCCTAGGGGAGACAGTGGCAGATGCAGGCACGTACACAGGTTCAGCAGAACTGTGGGGAGTCAGGCATGAGACTTGGGCCCTACCACACTAGTAACAATGCCTGACCCAAATACCCAGGTCCTGCCCACCCCAACCCAGGCTTAGCCCACCTTCCAGCGGTTTCCACACTCATTGCAGACAACAAATGTGGTCATGGGCTCATCAGAGCTTCGAGTCTGCACCTGTGAGGGGAGTAGGGCGAAGAGCTGCACTTACAAGGGAGTGTGTGGGGATCTGCACCTGTCGGAGGGATGTCTAGGAGCTGTACCTGTTGGGGGAGGTGTCTCTAGGGGCTGCAGCTGTAGAGGGGAGGTATCTGAAGGGGCTGCACCTGTTGGGGGGATCTGTAGGGGCTGCACCTGTGCGGGGGGGTTTTTGTAGGGGCTGCATCTGTGGGGGGGATGTATGTGAGAAGCCCCTGGACCTGCTGCTTAGGGTGGCCTCTGACTCACAGGAGGCTTGGAGGGAATGCTGATGCCCCCAGGTGGCACCTTTAATTGAGGGCTGTGCACCATAGTGTGGGCTATAGAGAAGAGTCCAGGGGAGGGGGTGACTTTCCATGAACTACTGGAGCCCATATAGCCCCCAGAACACCTCCGAGTCCATCCACTACACCTCACTTCTAGAGTGACTGCTGTACCAGACAGGGTCCCCAGCCTGAGGACACTGCTTTCTCGAGCAGACTCAGGGGAGGCCCACCTGGGTGTAGGTGCAACTCTTCCTCCTGCATCTGTTGCAAGTGAAGAGGTCAGTGTGGGTTCCACCAGTACGGGCCATCTGGTGTTCACGAATGGCCTCCCTGGTCATGGCCTTTCGGATTTCCTTCAGCTCATCACTGGCCATCTCCTGGGGAGTCACAAGTCAGTTAAGCATCCCTGCAGCCCTTGGTCCCTGAAGGCCCAGCGGCTTACCTCCGAGGTCATCTCAGCGATGCGCTGTGGTGCAATAGAGCCACAGAGCACGCTCCGCCGCAGCCCTGGGTTCTTGGCGTCCTTCAAATTGGAGATGCGACTTCTTACACGGTTCTTGTACTTGACATCTGTACACCCCACGTTCCGGAAGATGCGTGCACCGCTAAGGAGCCTGGCTGTCCCGAAGGGCAGGGCTGAAGCGGGGTCCCCATGGACTTCCCCTCCCCGCAGGTTAGGACAGGTTCCCCATGGATGTCCCCTCCCCATGGGGACATGGAGACCTGAGCTAGGATAAAGAAGCCAGCTCTACCGTCGTGCTCTGCCAACATGTTAGGACAGGCCCCTTAATGCAGTTGCCTGCTCTGGCCTGGAGAAGAGTCAACCTAACCATTCCCCCCTGGAAGGATGTGGCCACTCTGCCCAGACAGATGGCTGACCATGACAGCTGATGACCACGAGGGGGCGCCAGACCCACTAGGCCCCAGGTGCATTTGGAAGGATATAGTCCTCTATCTGGGCGGACAGGTGCTCACAGTCTGCGCCGATGGCCACGTGGTCCTCTGCAAGAGGTAGTCCTGATCAGCTGCATCTGCTGACCTCCACCCGCCCAACACCCAGGTTGCAAAGGTGACATGGTGTCGCAAAGACCCTGCCAGCCTCAAGGACCCTCTAGAGCATGTCCAAGCCCTGGTAGGAAGCCAGATGGACACCTGGGCATGGCCAAAGACACTCACGGTCTGTTTGCAGGGCAGTGGCCAACATTTGGCGGCACTTGCTGCGCACAGCATCGCAGGTAACAGGTGTTGGGGGAAACGTGGTCATCCGAGGGGTCACGGGAGTCCTGGGCAGCTCCAGCCTATTGTGGCTAGCCAGGGAATCACAGTGCTCAAACACAGGCCCCGGTGCACCCCTACGTTGCACCCAGAACTGGAGGCTGGGATGAGACAGCGGTGGTCCAAGGACTGTACCGACCACAGCCCCAGCCACCCTAAGGGAGATTCCCCCACCTTGAGAAAGACCCCACCCACCCTCCCTTGGGGAGAACCCACCAGAGGGTTCTAGCCACCTGTTTTGTCCCAAAAACAGGATTGGGACTTCCAAGGCTAGCTCCCAGGTGACTCCTCCAGGTACAGATCACAGGCTCTCATGTAGGGCCACCAGCATACACACTCTTGGGGAGGGCAAGCTGCTCCAGGCCTCTCCCCACTTGTCCCCTCCCCACAGGCCCCTACATAGTTCAATTGATGCCCTCATCTGCCCCTGATTGCCTTCTCCACAGCAGCCACCTGGCCCATTACCCAGCTCTACGCCAGAACAGGAGTCACAGGAGGGCTGAGTAAAGGAGGGGCAAAACCCTTCAAGAACATCTCCTTTGGAGGCCAAAATGTGGGAACTTGGGGGGTTGAGCTGGAACAGGTGCCCCTGCCCCCTAGGCGCACCTGTGGGACTTTGTCCTGGAGGCATCCTTCACCAGCGATGAGGCCAGGGGCTTATTCCTCAGGTCCCCAGCTTTAGTGTTTGAAACATCTGTGGTCCCCAAAAACAGTGGGAAGGAGCTGAGCAGGGCCATCCAGGAAGCCAGTCACACTGCAGCTTCATCCCCCAGGTCACATCTGGCCTGGAGGCCATCAGGAGCTCCCAGGGGCTCCTTGTTAACACAGCCCTCTCCCAGCCCCCTTCACCTCTATGTTCCTGTCACTCAGTGATGCCCCTTCCACCAAAGGCCATCCATCATCACTCCCCATACTAATTCCTGCAGCCTCTTGGGACGAGCCCAGAGTGCCACTGAGCTTTAAGGACCCAGCAAAGTGGTAGCAGTGTGCTCAGAACACTGGCTCTGAGCACGACCAGCAAGGCACTGTCTCGCTTGGACCAGGAGGGCAGAGCACAAGTGTACACAGGAGCCCTCTCTCTCTCTCTCTGCGGAACTCTGGCTTCCTCCTTGCTGGCCTTCATGGCCTCCTGACATGACTGGGCTCTTGCAGCACATGGCCCTGCTCTCTCCCCACATGCCCTAGCTCTCCAGGGTCTCCTCTCCCACAACTTCCACCTGCCTAAACCCCTGATGGCCTGACCCCAGAGCCCAATTGTCCCCAGGGCCTGACCGCACCCAGGAGTTTCTTCCAGGACTTGATGAGCGACTTGGCTAGGGCAATAACCTCTTCATCCGAGCTCTGCTTTCGAAGAGCATTGACCGACATCCCAATATGAGTGGACTAGGGAAGGAGAGGGATCATCACCAGAACCCACAGGGCAGGGCCTGGGTCAGTGATTCCCAGACCCAGTGCCCTCCAAGCCCATCCCAGGCCCGGGCACTCACTTGCAGCAGGTGTAGGGTCATGGGCATGGTCTTCAGCTGCCGCAGCAAATCCACAACTCCTTCCTGGGGTGAGGAACTTCAACTCAACACTCTGCATGGAAGGTCAGCAGGACCCCCCCCCCCTCTTCTCTTACATATCAAGAGCCCACACCCAGAAGCTCAGGTCCCGGGACTTCCTAACCTCCCATGTCCACATTTCATCATGTCACCAACCCAGGCCTGGAGTGTTACCTCAAGGAGCAGGTGTCAGACCATCTCTACCTCCTAACCACATGCCCTGGGGTGGGAGGCATCTCATACAGCGCAGGAAAAGTAGAGCTGCCCCCCACGACAATATCTCCCAGTTCCAGGTCCCCTTCTCACCTTCTCGAGTCAACCCAGGGCCAAGCCTAACGTACCTCCACACATGGACCATGTATCTGTCCCCACTAGTCTCCCTTCACCCTGTCCATGTCCAAACCCAAGGCACAGAAACTCCTCCCCATCCCTACTGTCCCCAGGCATGCCTGGCAGCCCCAGAGCCTTTGTACCTCACTCCTCCCTCAAAGCTCACATAGCACCTCCTCAGGGACCCTTCTCTACAAAAAGCATGTCCATACCCAAGTGGTCCCTGCTCCTATCATTCTGCCCTCTTAGAGGAATCCTATCACACCTCTGATGTCTCCCATACATGAGGGATGAGCAACCCACCCATCAGCTTGGGCCACATCTGGCACCTTCAAGCAAGGTCCGCACTTCATCCTACTAAGCAGGTCCTGCCCTATGGGCTACATACTGGGGCGTCAGAGGGGACAAGTGGCTCCTATCCCTGCTGTGCCTTCCCTGCATTCACCCAATCTTTGGGAGATGCCTTTACTCAGCCTGCGGTACTTTGAAAGTTCACGGGGAACTGGCCCTCAGGCTCCTGGAATGTAGACAACACAGGGCCCGATGCTGAATGAATGAATGAATGAGGTAGCTTCTTCTTGGAGGAGGGCCACAGATCCCAGACAAAAGTTACAGTCACCAGAGATGCAAGATTCCACTTCACTTTCCACAATCACATGTATATGCCAGTGTTTCCACACCATGGGCCCCTGTCTGAGGGTGGGCAGTCTCTTAAGAGTTATTGCAGGTTTTAGGGCTCTGACCATTTGTTGTACCCTGCTGGCAGGCTGTGCACCAAGAATGCTTTTCCTGTAGGTGTGATGGCTGCCAAGGTCAGGGAGCTGAAGTTTTGAGCCCAGAGCCCCAACAAGACTGGCTTCTCTTAGAGCTTGAAGGACACAATCTCCAAGAGTACTCAGTGATCTCTGACCAGCAGGACAGAGGGTCTGGCCATGGCCTCCACCTCCCAGGGCTCACACAGCCCCCCACTGCCTGTGAGGGATTTGCACACCCACCCAGCCCAGCCGAAATGGCTGAGTCCTACCATAGAAAGGGATAATTTATTGGATTACCCGGGGTTTGTAGGGTGGGATGCAGGGGGAGACCTTTCTGCACCATGGGTGGGACGTGAGTGGAGCTGAGCCAGAAGGCAAGCACTGAGGGTTAGGGTGGGGGATGCCAGAGCTGGGAGCTGCCGGGAATCGATAATAGTGGATGTGCATCCACTACTCACCCATACACACATGCCCACTACTTACACACACACACACACACCCTACTGCTCACATACAGGTCACACATGCTTACTATTCATACTCACACATACACCCATGTCCACTACTCTTTCATACACACACATACACCCCCTACATGTACACCCACCACTCATTCAACACACACTTCTACTACTCACAAAGGTCCATGACTCACACACACACACACACACACACTACTTTCTTACACACACACATACATGCCCACTACTCACACACACACATATAAATGCCAAGTACACAAATTCCCACTACTCATACACACACAGGCCTACTACACACACACACATTGCTCACACACACACTAAACACACACATCTGCCACTACACACACATGCCTACTACCCACATACACCCCCCTACTACTCACACATATCCCCCACTACTCACACATGTACATCCACTACTCATTCAACACACTCTTCCACTATTCACAAAAGTCCATGGTGCACACACACCTCTCTTTTTCTCTCTCTCACACACACACACTACTTTCTTACACACACACATATAAAAGCCAAGTACAAGATTCCCACTACTCTTTCTCTCTCTCACACACACACACTACTTTCTTACACACACACATATAAAAGCCAAGTACAAGATTCCCACTACTCTTTCTCTCTCTCACACACACACATGCCCACTACACACACATTCCTACTACCCACACATACAAACCCCACTGCTCACACACACACGCCCACTGCACACACATCCACTAGTCACACACACATGCCCACTGCGCGCGCACACACACACACCTGCCACTACACACACATGCCGACTCACACACACAAATGCCCAGTACACATATGCCCTCTACTTACAAACACACATGTCCACTACTCACACAAACACACACTACTCTGACACACATCTGCCCACTACGCACACACATACACATATGCCCGCTGCTTACACACTAATCCCTCCAGGCCTCTCCCTCCTGCATAATTAGGCCTCCCTGGGAAAACACAAAACACCTCTGACCTGCTCTAACTCCTACAGACCCCCAAGACTGACACAGGAGAGCAGGAACAGGTAAACCTTCCTGGGTCCAGACATAGTCTCTGGTGACACACGTGTGCTCTGAGGCCAGGTGGCTCCCACAGTGACCCTCCCCCACTGCTATTCTGGTGGCCCAGCAAACAGGGGCTGCCCTGCCATCACCAGGAGACAGCACCACTCAGAGGCTGAGTGGGTCCACAGCCAGTGTCTTAGGTGATAGACGGCCCTGTCACCCAGAGCCTCAGTTGACAGTGGGTCCCCCACTCCTAAAGCAGAGGCCCCAGGGCCCCCAGCACATGGTAATTGGTCCCAGCCTCTCAGTTCTGTAGTTGCTGGAGCTTGCTGGCATGAGCCTGTGAGGTCTTTGCCCCGGGCGGCGCCTGGGAGGTCCCGCTGCCCCCACCCAGAGCCACTGAAGGGGACGCCCAGCATCTTCTGTGAGCTCTTCCAGAGGCTAGAGATCTGGTCTCAGCTGAGGGAGGAGCTTGAGCAAGGGCTAGAGGATAATGTTCATTTCATAGCCACCCCATAGAGAAACTGAGGACTGCAGATAGGGTCCCTTCCCAAGGAAAGCTGGCAGCATGTCCAGGCCAGGCCAGCTTCAGGCAGGAGCACCCAGTGGCTAAGAATAATCCTAGATTCATGAGTTACCTGGATAAGCAGGGACCACTGCTCATGACAGGAGAGATGTCCAGAGCCCATCCCTTTGTGGGCAGAAGCAAGGGCCTCCTTGAGAAGAAACCCCAGACCAGGCCTCACCTCCTTTCACAGCTGTTCCCTTGATGCCACATTCCACCTCTACACACACAGACATGCTCCCCCCACATGTGCATAAGCAAGCGTGCGCGCGCACGCGCGCGCACACACACACACACACAGGTTCCCTCAGCACCAAATCCACCACACACACACACACACACACACATGTGCTAGTGCACGTGCAAGCACACACACACACGGCTGTTCTCAGAGCACCAGAGTCCACCTCCCTCACTCTGTGCACAGACATGCAGACATGTTCACAGGCACACATACACACTCACACACAGATACGTACACACACAGTGGTTCCCTTGGCACCAGAGTCTACCTCACTTTATGCACAGACACACAGAAACACACACACATTTGGTGGTTCCCTCAGTGCCAAGTTCTACCTCACCTTACACACACACACACACACACACACACACACACACTTTCCCTTGGCACCGGAGTCCACCTCTCTCTATGCACACAGACATGTATGTTCACACACACGCACACAGTGGTCCTCTCAACACACCCACCAACATCGTGCAGGATCTGGGTCAGAATCATGCCTTTGGCAGCCTCTGTTCAGTGACTAGATCCCCCACTAGGCAGCAAACTTGGAAAGCACTCCAAAGGCCCTGTCCTGTCCTCCACTGGCAAGCTTACAGGACATGACAGTCAGACACCTGAGTTGCACAGCCTGGTCCAGAAGAAGGTCACTGAATGGTGCCAGTCAATTGGTCTGGAAGGAAGTGAGGTAATGCTGGGCACAGCCTCCAGAGGAATTGCAAGTCCACCCCAGCATGGGAGGGCTACAAGGAGGGGGTACTGGAGGTGCCTTCGCAGGCTTGGTGTCCAGGGCACCTTCACCTCAGGCCAGCTGCTGCCAGCTACACAGCCCTTAGCCATTCCAACGTGACTCACAGGCTTCAGGGGCTTTTTGAGAAAGCGCCATACAGCCTTCCATAGTGGTTGCACTATTTTACACTCTCACCAGCAGAGAAGGATTCCAGTGTCTCTTCAGCCACACCAGCATTTGTTGTTTGCTGCTCTGTTAAATTTTGCTATTCTTACTGGGGTGAGATGATAGCTCATAGTTGCTTTGATTTGCATCTCTCTAAAAGCTAGGGATTTTTAGCATTTCTTCATGTATTTGTTGGCCATCTGAATGTCTTTGAAGTGTCTGTTCATATCCTGTGCCCATTTTTCAATTGGGTTATTTACCTTTATCTTGTTGTGGTGCTTGAGTATTTTATAAATTCTAGATATGTCCCTTATCAGACATGTCATTACCAAATATTTTTTCCCAATCTGTGGCTTTCCTTTTTACTCTATTGGAGAAGTTTTTAGATGTGCATAGGGATTTGATTCTTAGAATGTCCCGTTCATCTATTTTATCCTCTACTGGTTGTAGATTTTTCAGGATGCTTGGAAGACTGTTTATGTTGTGGATTAGGACTTTTAGAGTTCTGCCAAGCTTTTCTTTAATGAAATGTGTAGTCCTTGGTTTTAGTCCTAGGTCCATGATCCATTTTAAGTTGGTTTTTGTGTATGGAGTGAGGTGTGGATCTTGCTTGAGTTTTCTACAGGTAGTTTTCCAATTTTGCCAGCACTATTTGTTAAAAAGGTTGTCATTACTCCACTTAACTGATTTCTTCTCTTTGTCAAAAATCAATTGGCCATTGGTAGATGGGCTGATTTCTAGATTTTCTATCTATTCCATTGATCTATGTGTCTGTCATTATACCAGTACCACGCTGTCTTGACCACCAAGGCAGTGTAGTAGGATTTGAAATCAGGGAGTGAGATGCCTCCTACCTTATTTCTCTTTTTAAGGTGTGCTTTCCTTCCACCCCAAATGAAATTGGAAATTGCCTTTTCCATCTTGTTGAAGAATGGAATTGGTATTTGTATTGGGATTGCATTGAATGTGTAAATTGCCTTTGGTAGTATTCTCATTTTCACAATATTGATGGCCCTACTTCTAAACAGGCCCTGGGGTGGCTGCATGGCTCAGCTCTGTGTGCCCCACCCCTTGGTCTTTGTCCAGGGCCTCTGTCCTTCTCCCTTCCCAAATCCAGAGCAGGTGGTCTCTGTGTGGGAAGGGGCGCCAGGACAGCATCCTCCTTGAAGCCTACCCAGGTGATGTGGTTAGCATGAATGAACGCGGGAGTGGGGAGGGGTGGACCAGGGTGCCGCCTTTCCCACGCTGCGGCAGACGTTTGATGCTGATGCCAGAGAGGACCTCCTGGCCACCAGGCCAGGGTGTCCCTGAGAACCGGGTGTTGAAACAGGCGCCCTTCTCCAGAATGACCTGGAGGGGAGGCCTGGTATTCAGCTGGCCTCAAAGATCACCCTCATCTACCACCCGGAGCGACTTCGTGGGTGGGGCGACGACAGCTCTGCTTGAAAGGCCACCATCCCTAAGACAAGCCTCCCTCCAGGCCCTGTTGCATCTGCAGCCCCTTCCGACTCGGGGGTCTCTCCCTCAGAGAGGGAGGGAGTAGAGGCGCGTGAGAGCGGCCAGAAGGAATCCAACCGAGAAGAAAGGAGCCCCCGGGGAAGGGGCGGCCCAGCCCGCGCCCCGCCTGCCCGGCGCCCATTGGCCCCGCTCTGCTATATCTGGGCGCCTGCCGGGCGCCAGGCCACCTCCACCGCCGCTCGCCGCCCACCCACCGCCGCCCGCCGAGCTCCGCGCTCCGCGCTCATCCTGCCCAGGCCGCGCCCAGCTGGAATGCAGAGATTGTCGCCCGGCTACGGAGCACAGGACGAGCCGCCTGCCCGCCGCGACTGTGCATGGGCCCCAGGCCCCGGGGCCGCCGCTGAGCCGCGTGGCCTCCCCGCCGCCGCCGCCGCCGCCGCCGCCGTCGCTGCGCCGTCCAGCCCGCCTCACAGCCCCGAGTCAGGGCGCTATGGCCCCAGTCTGGCCGGCCGTGGGGAGCGCCACGGGGCCGACGAATCGCGCATCCGGCGACCCATGAACGCCTTCATGGTGTGGGCAAAGGATGAGCGCAAGCGGTTGGCACAGCAGAATCCAGACCTGCACAATGCGGTTCTCAGCAAGATGCTGGGTGAGCTGTGGAGGCTGGACGTGGGGACACGGGCGGGGGAGAAATCTAGAGCGGGAGGAATGAAGGAGCCAGGCGGGCGGGGGCTGTGCGGCCGCGCAGCCAGGACGCACTGAGGGCCTTGCAAGACCACTCCCCCCCCCCCATTCCCCTAACAGCTCCTCTCCTGGCCCACAGGCAAAGCGTGGAAGGAGCTGAGTGTCACAGACAAGCGGCCCTTCGTGGAGGAGGCCGAGCGACTGCGCGTGCAGCACCTGCACGACCATCCCAACTATAAGTACCGTCCGCGACGCAAGAAGCAGGCGCGCAAGGCCCGGCGGCTGGAACCCGGCCTCCTGCTCCCGGGCCTGACTCGGCAGCCTGAGCCTTTCCCTCCAGCTCCCGGTCCACTCCGCGCCTTCAGCGAGCTACCTACGCTGGGCGCAGAGCTCGACGGCCTGGGGCTCCCCACCCCCGAGCGCTCGCCACTGGATGGCCTGGAGCCCAACGAAGCTTCCTTCTTTCCGCCGCCAACCGAGGACTGCGCTCTGCGGCCCTTCCGCGCTCCCTTTTCTCCCGCGGAGCGGTCTCGGGATCTGGGCGGCTGCTACGGGGCGCCCCTGGCTGAAGCACTGCGGACCGCGCCGCCTCCCACTGGCCTCTACTACGGCACCCTAGGCGCGCACGGGTCAGCTCCGTACCCGGGGCCTCTGTCACCGCCACCCGAGGCCCCGCCGCTGGAGGGCGCGGCCGAGCCGCTGGGGCCAGCCCCGGAGCTGTGGGCGGACTTGGACCTCACCGAGTTCGACCAGTACCTCAACTGCAACCGGACTCGGCCGGATGCTGCTGCGCTCCCATACCACATGGCGCTGGCCAAGCTGGGCCCGCGCGCCATGTCCTGCCCCGAGGAGAGCAGTCTGATCTCCGCGCTGTCAGATGCCAGCAGCGCCGTGTACTACAGCGCCTGTATCTCAGGCTAGGCGGCCGCCCGGCCTTGTTTACGTGCCGCGCTTAGCCCACGCTGCCATCACGACCGCATTGCTGCCCAACTCTGCTCTTTTGCTCTCTCAGATGGCTTCACACATTGCGACCCTGTGAACACATGAGTCGTCCAAGCCTGCTGGTGGCCTTGTGCCCTTTCCGCCGCCCTCGCTGGCCCTTTTTCTGGGCTCTGCGAGCACAACCCTCAGGTGTGTCTGGGACCACTCCAGGGTTTTTTGTAGGAATCCTGGCCTTGAGACATGTTGGTATGCCCCGCCAAGGTTGTTTTTAAAGTGCCTGATTATTTTCCTGCAGTGCGTTTCCCAGATCCAGACTGAAGGTTTTAGTTTGTCTTTTTTTATACATGTAATAATACAATGTATTTAATTTTTAGTTAAACTTTTAATTGTTTTCCCTTAAGGTTTACTGTGACCAGAAGCATCATTGTATCAAGGGCTTTTAAAACACAGCACAAGAATTAACAATGTATGTTCCAAAGGAGGAAAGGGAGCTGAGATCTCCTGGTAGCCCCCTCCCTTGGGGTCTCCTTGGCCTTTGAGGCTGCAATAAAGTGCCTCCAGCCCCTTATACACTGGTCTGCTAGTTGAGGGTGTGGTGTGGCACCAGGGGCCCTGGACCTGCCTTTCCCTGTGACCTCCCCCATGGAGCCCATCCCCAGAATGAGTGTCCAATTGGGTGTGTACCATTACACAAAGTGAGGGGTCAGGACTTGACATGAGCCACTCTCCCAGATTCTCCTGCTCCACCCCCGACTTGACAACTGTTGAGACCTGGACAATCACCCATTTCCTCTTTCTAAAGCCCCTTTAAACTCTAGGACTGCCAGGACAGGACTCCTGAATGAGGAACCAGTAGGTTGAAACCTCTATCAGACTCAACCTCTGGGGCCCGATCAGTACCTCTTGCTCAGTGTCCTAAAGAGAAGTGTCCGTGAGGTTGTGCTGGCCTATGGTCTTGCTCCTGGGGTGCTCCATCCGTCCCAGGACTGGGGTTCAGGCCTCACATCTGAGTCTCCAGTCCTGCACCTCATCCCCAGGGGTCCCCAGAACTGGATGCCATCTTCTGGTTTCCCTTCTGGGTCACACCCTCACTATTGCATGCATCACCAGCTCCATCCTGGTGTTCCCCAGGGAGGATGATCTGGCAGGGATGAGGCCTGGGCCATTCGACGTGACTGCTGGTACAGCCACTTGCTCTGCGGACCTTGGCAAGTCTTCCAAGTGTCCTCCTGGCCCAGCCTGCCCCAACGCTCCAATACAAGGTGGGGGTACATTAAGGTGGCCCTGGACAGAAAGCAGTCACAGCTCCATCAGTCCTGTGAAGGCCATCTAGGTCAGTGTGTGTGTGTGTGTGTGTGTGTGTGTGTGTGTGTGTGTGCATGTATGAGAAAGAGAAAGAGCGAGCAAGAGCACGCAAGCCAGTATGCACATTTGCATATGAGTGTGCACCATATGTGTGTACCACTGGACCCTCTGCCCAGTACCTTCTCGGGAAGTACGCTGTGGGGACACTAGCCTCAACCCCAACTGCTGCAAACAACCCTAATCTACCCTACCCTGATTGCCTTCTTCCCCACGCTCCTCCTGAGTTGGGCCACGAACAGATTCAAGAGGCCTATGTCCTTCTGGGAGCTTCAGTAGCTCAGTAACAGTTTGTATGCCCCTGCTGCCCATGTGAGGTCCTGCATGACTCCCATTACTCCCCCTACACCCCATCCAATGGAGCAGTCAGGAAATTGGGGTCTGGGAGTAAATTCTGACACCCCCATGCTAACACCCCTTAGGCTACTCTCTGGGACACCAATGAGACATGTGAGGACCATCATCCCTCTCACTCACCTGACCTCTACAAAGCTATGGGGCAGGAGAGTGCAGAGGGTGAGTCACACAGGGAAGGAAGCCCCTCCCTTCCTTTCCATCTGGCTGTTCCACCTCCATGGCAACTGAACCAGGAAGACCTGGTTCAGATCTACACCAGACTCTAGGGCACAAGTGTGTATTTGTCAGCATGTTCACACTTGTGTATCCTTCACCTGGTCTAATTTGAGAATGTTGTCACCTGTCCATTAGCTTTAATTCCCCCACCTTTAATGCCAGCTGCTAGCTGGTTCCCATTTCCAGTGTCCAGGATTTGCATGCTCTGGACATTTCACATGCACAGGCCACTTGTGGTCTCTTGTGCCTTGTTCCTCTCATCCGAGGACCTTGCTCTGTTTTGGTTGAGGGCTGCTCCATTGCAAGGACCATGCTACTCTTTTTTTTTTAACCACATTGTCTTTATGGGTGTGTCCACCTTTGTGGGGGCTGCTGCTGTGAGTACTGCATGCAAGTTTTTTTGCTGATGTGTTTTCACTAATGATGCATAAAGTTGTGTTTCAGCTGAAGAGAAGCCTGCACTAGGAGACTGGAGTCCACACAAGAGCATCCCCAAAGACAGACCCAAAGCATCTGGTCTCAAAACCCAAACAGGTCCTATGACCAGGGCCTGCAGGGACTAATGCCCTCAGGCTAAACCCTGTCCTTACCCTCCATCCAGAAACGGAGGGGCTTGGCCATGTGAAGGGAGAGAAGGTGGTGGGAGGGGTGGGAGCAGTCCAGCTTCCTCTCAACCTCAGGAAGTCTGTGTAAACCCTCCAGATTCCAGGGAAGCTCATGTGGGAAGGGGGTGATATGGGCAGAGCAAACAGAGTAGGCCAGCTCCTGCTACTGCCACCCTACCATCCTACCTCCTCCACGTCCACTCCTCTCCCTCTTCCAGACCCTGCCAGCCCTCTGCACAGTTCCTCTTTCTTGCCCAGTCCCATTGGGTGATCCCATCCCCCTTCTCCCCAGTAGCATAGTGTCTTTGTCTTCCTGCCCCACTCATCACAGCCAGTCCCCTTCACTGCCCTCTCCTGGACCCCGGGCCCTTTTGGTCTCTGGCAACCCCACCGGAGGAACCCTGGCCGCCCCTTTCTTCCACGCCCCTCCGGCCCTGTGCACGAGAAAACAGGAAGGGGTGCGCGGCGGCAGCGCAGGAAGCCACCGGCGGGCGCGGCGCTTATCTCAGGACACAGCTCAGAGCCCTGGCCCCCGGCCCATGCTGCCGGCAGGCAGGGGGCGCCTAGGATTCCTCGTACCACTCACCTGACCAGGTACCCTGACCCAGCTGAGGCTCCGAGGTTCACCCCGCAAACCACAAATGCCACAAATAGACCATAAGGTGACCCTAGCTGAGAAGAGGTCCCCTAAAGAAAGGCACACAGGCATATAAATAAGCATGTCCACCTGTCAAGGCCCTGACCTCCTTATTCCCCCTCCCTGCCCCCCAAGGGCTGGCTTCCCACAGGTGCAACCGCCCTGTGGCTCTTCATGGTGTCAGTGGAGAGGGGTCTGTTGTTTGGGATTTTTGTGTGTGGGGGTGTTTGGGTTTTTTTTGTTTTGTTTTGTTTTTAATTTCCTGGACAGTGGGCAGTATGGAGCAGTCCTGGAGGCCACTGCAGGGACAATGGCCTCAGAACTAGGCACTCCAGGCCCCTCCCTCCCAGGGGTTTTTGCTTCCTGGGCTTGTTTGTTTCACTGTCAGCTGGACCACCAGGGGCTCAGGCCTCCAAGCACTGGGGGCAGCAGAGCTGTGTCTCTGGGGCCCCTAAAGGTCTCTGTGGGGAGTTGCCTGTCCCCAAAGGGCCTCACACCATCCTCTCTTCCCAGGCAGCTCAGCAAGGCTGGGCCAACAGGGCAGAAGGGATTCTGAGCCTGGAGGGGACCAGGAGCAGGGAAGATCAGAGGCTTGGAGAGGGAGTGGCCAGGGGGGAGAGAGGGCTGGAACCAGCTGAGGTGGGAGGTATAACAGGAACACACACATGGCAAAGTCAAGGCTAGGGCTCTGGTTTTGAGCATCTAGAGAGCAGCTTGCCAGATGCTCCGGTTCCAGATGGTTTTTTTTTTCCCAAAGGCTCCGCATCAGGGGGTAGGAGCCCCATTTGTCCTTCAAAGCCACCAATCCCTCCTTCCTGTCCTCATGTGGGGGGTCCAGCTCCCTCTACCACCCAAGCACAGCCCCTCTCTATGCTGTAGTCCCCATCTCGTGAACATAAGCGAGTGTGAACGTGTGTCCCCAGAACACCTCGTGTGTGTGATGTCCCCTCTGCATCCCCAGTTACCTTGAGAGAGAGAGAGAGACAGAGAGTGTGTGTGTGCCCAGCCTGCCTCATGTGTCCATGTGTGTTCCCTCTATATGTGTCCAGTGAAGCTGGTGTGTGAGTTTGTATGTGTGTCCCTAGACCATCTTGTGTATATACACACATCCCTAGTCCACTTCATATGTGTGTGAGTGTGTGAGTGTGTGCGTGTGTATATGTGTACCCAGTCGACCTTGTCTATATGTGTGTGTGTGTGAGTGTGTATATGTGTACCCAGTCGACCTTGTCTATGCATGTCCCCTCTGAATGCCCAGTCTTGCGTATGTGTATATATATCTGTATCCCTTGTGTATCCCCAGCCCATCTTGCCTGTTCATGTGTGTGTATGGGAAGCCAAATTTGATATTAAATATTTGTAATAAACAGGACACTACTTCGGGTTATGAGGGAGGTTGATATCAGCTGGAATTAATCCTTAAGCATTACGGCAATCCTTAAGCGTTTACAGGATTTTTGTATTGCCCCTCTCTCGCCTGTATTGGATTCTCTTTGTGATTTACTTCCTGGCAATTTTCAATAAAGGCAGGAAAGCTGGAATCGACAGGCAGTTCCCTTCAGTGGTTCGAGAACTGTTTGCCTCCTGCTTTACCTCTTTTTTTCTCCTACATTCCTGGTGTGCTGTCTCTTTATTAATACTTATAAAAATACTTTACCTTCAGTCTGCAACCTATGTGTCCTCTCTGTGCTTAGTATAACTCATGTGTGTGCATGTGTGTGGCCATTCTGTGTGTATGCATTTGTGGAACTCCTCTATGTACCCAGTTCACTCTGTATGTGTGTGCCCCTAGCTCACCCCACTTAACATGGTATCACAGAAGAGGAATCAGAGAGCAGGCATGTCAGAGACTGTCCATGTGCTGTCACTACTTGCTTTAGCCAATCCTTCTTTGTCCTTACCCTGTGGAGCTCACTGAGAGGGCAGGGGAAGGGGACAAGGTACAAGCAGCAGCTCTGAAGTGAAGTGAAAATAGACAGAGCGCCAGGCATCAAAGGCACAGGCAGGCTGGGGTGGGGCTGGGCTGCCAGGGAGTGTTGACACACATACATAGACATCCACACATCAACAGACCTGCACACACATACACACACCAACACCTACACAGATCCCATACACACAGAGACCCCACACACCACACTGATCCTGTGTAGACACAAAACACACACACATGCACCTGTGAGCTCATACTGTGCACACTAACTCACATCCCCCCACTCCCCCCACAGACACTGCATGCCACAGCTATCCTGTGTAGAAACATTGAAACACACACACCTGTGCATACACATGGATCCTGCAAATTCATGAGCTAACACACAGGCACACGTGCAACCCTATGCAAACACAGAAGGGACTCTCATCTCTGTGCAGACAGATGGGCACACTGAGCTCTGCGCATAGGAATGGGCACTCTCAGCTGTGTGTGTGTGTGTACATGGGTGGGGACTGTCGGGTCCTGTTCACATGTATGGGCACTCAGCCCTGTATACACACAGATGGACACTCACAGCCCTGTGTACGCACAATGGACACTCTCAGCCCTGTGTACACATTAATGGGAACCCTCAGCCCTATGTATGCATGATGGACACTCTCAGCCCTGTGTACACACGGTGGACACTGTGAGCTATATGTACACAAATGGACTCTCTCAGCCCTGTGTACACACAATTGGACACTCTTAGCTGTGTGTGGACAGCATGGGTGAGCACCCCCAGCTCTGTGTAAGCACAGCTGTTAACACAAATGAGAACTCAGCCTTATGTATACACAGAGATGTGTATCTCTACATGCACACAGATGGGCACCCTCAGCTCTGTGTACACATCCCTAAAGAGTATCACAGAACACTCACCCAACATACTTGTACCTGTTTGCACACACTCAGGGTCATCTTTCTGAATGAATCTCATAGAAGCGCACAAGAGAGAAAGGTAGAGTTAGGATGCAGGGCACCATCCTGGGAGCAGTTATGGGTACAGCAGTCCTTTGGTCCAAGATTCCAGATGTGTGGCCAATATGGTGGCCTAGGCTTTGGTTTTCATGGAAAAACTTGTGAGCATCCGTGTTGTCTGTCCCTATTACTACTGCCTTCAGCACAGCTCTTTTACTCTGAACAGCCTAGAGCCAGCCCAAAGGCCAGACTCAGGCGCCACCGCAAGGGATTGCTCTCCTCATGGGCACTGGGATTTGATTAAGTGTAACAGCAATAAGCTGGCTGGCTCTGCGGACACTACCTCTTCCCTTTTCTGGCCCCTTAGAGACTGCTATTCTGCTGCCCACACAATATTGTGCCAGTCAAACTAGTATTTCTCCAGCCCCAGTAAAAAACCTTGCCCACTACCCACAGGGCCCTGGCCTACTCATGTGCTCAGGTCAGAAACTGCATAGTGGCCTGAACTTTTCCTTCATCCTTTCCTGTCCAGGGTCCATGCCAGCCCACCACATGAGGCCCATGCCCTAAGCAACCCCAATGACCAGTCTCTAGACGCAGTGCCACCTGCTACAGGCCAGATCATCTGGGTGCCTCTCCAGATCAAACTCTTGCCAGTTTCTGCCCTCTCTCTACCTACAACCTTCCAGCCCCATCTACTGGATACTGTACCACACTAGGAACTCAAAGCCCTCCTCACAGTCCTCAGAATGCTTACACTGGCATGTGAGGTTGATTGTGACGGGTCTCTTGGCTATGTGTGAACCAGCAAACAGGAACAGCTGGACACCCGCTGTCCTGAATTTGTCTCTGTGGGACACATTCAGGGTAGATGGTGCACTGGAAGTCATCTCACTCATTCACTGGCTAGCCATACAATTTGCAATGTATAGGAACCATCCTTGTGCATACTACGTTTAACACATCCAGGCCAGGGTTTGGCTTTCCAAGTTCATGTGCAGCTCAAGCTGATACTCATGGAGGTGTCCACCCTCCAGATGGCTCCTGCTCAGACACACCCAGGGAGAGATAAGGAAGGATGACAGGGGTAAGGGGGTGAAGTCAGGGGGCGGGACGATGCAGGTGTGGGGTACAATTCACAGGCACCCCTTCTTAGTCTGGTGTGCAGGGTGGCTAAGCCTCATATCCCACAAGCAGCTGATAAAAGGCTGTGGTTGGGGACATCCCATTCCATGGGCAACTGCACATAGCAATGCAAGAGACAGTGAGTTGTAGGGAGACTGGTCAGAAGCGTGGGGGGGGGAGGGGGCGGATGTCTCTGGGATAGGAAATGACCTGGCCCAGCACTCTGGCTTCCCTCCAGCTGGTTTCCTATATCCGGTTGTTTTGCATCGTCTTTCTCTCCCCCATGGGGGGCCCCTCCCCTCCCTGGACTGAAGGGTCTGGGGTCCCAGGAGGGCTAAAGGACAGCATGCCCTTCTCCATCCACTCCATGTCCTGTGCTTGCCCCCTGCCACTCAGGTGTGGAAGCGCTAGTGTGACCCACCCCAACTGTGTCCTGGCCCCTCCCAGTTAGGGCGCAGACCCTGGGTGGCCCTAAGCCCACACTGGACCAATGAAAACAGTAGACCTGGAGGGTCATCTCTCTTTATTGAGATCTTAAGAGCCCTCAGACCCTGTGGACCCTGGGAAGGCCGTGACAAGGGCAGAAGCCAATGTCTCCACACAGTGATCATTATAACTTCCGAGGTTATGACCTGCTCTTCTCCCACCAAAGGCACCCCAAGAACAGTGGGAGCGGGCCCGCCGGGACACAGCCTGTTCTGTAGGGCGGGGCCATGAGCTGGTCGTTGGGCCCTAGGAGCTTCCTTTGTCCTTTGGACGCTGCGCGAACAGCTTCTCCCAGCAGGTGGCGACGGCGTCCAGGGCGCGTAGCAGGAGCCTTCTTCGACCGCCACGTCTCCGGACAGGAAACCTCTCCGACCATCGCGGGTTCCGCTGTTGGGAGCTGAGTGATCAGCGTGTGTGGTGGCTGCCCAGCCACAGCTCCCGTCCAGTTCACAGGGAAGGGAGTCGTGCTGGACGGAATAGGGCTGGGGCCTGTCTGGCCACTCCCACTCCCACACGCGCACAGGGAGGCGCACCTGGTGAGGCGCCCTACAGTGGCGCCGCATCACCGCCTCAGTGCGCACTGCCACGGTCCACGCTGCTTTCTCCAGGGAGCCGCGACGGTCCCCAGACACAGCCCTGCGCAGTGTCTGACCCAGGGACGCGATGGACATGAGAATACTGTGTTCCTAAGGAGGGGCATGGGGATACTGGTGAGCAGGTGCACCGCTGCTCAGCCCACTGTAGGCGCATGCAGGCCCCTTGTACCTTCTGGGCTCTACAGGAGGCCCCAGCCCGATCCCGCCACCGCTGGTGAGAAGCGAAATGCTGGTGTTTGGAGCCCTCCGCCCCAGCCCTGGCCCGCCTCACTGCGCTCTGCAGGTCCTTAAAGATGACTGCACGGTAGTGGTGGAGCACGTCTGGAATACTACAGGCTCGACCTGCTCCGACTGGGGCAACTCCCAGCAGTACCAGCATTAGCGCGCAGAGCGCAGGCCAAGGGCACACCTGGAGGGGACATGGGTGAGGGAAGTGGGCTTCAGGATGGGGATAGGGTGATTGGGCAGGCAACCACCCAGAGAGAAACCTCTGTTCCAGCCTTAGGTAACTGATGAAACTGAGCAGGAACTCCAGGCTACAAACAAGGAAAACCTCTGAACAGGAGCGCCACCGACAGACAAGGCAGAGCCTGGACAGCAGAGGTTAGCATAAAGACCAGCGCAGGTGGTGCTGGGGTGTAGAAGGCAAGGTATGCCCACCCAAGGCTGCCCATCCAAGCGGGGATAACTCTCAGGGAACCCTGGCCTGAGTCCTTGGCCACAACCTGGGGTCCAGTTAGCTGTCCTTGATCTGTTCTGGGTATCACCCTCCCTGAACTCAGCCTACCTCCACCAGCCTGGGGAGCAGAAGACCCAGACTCTTCTGGGGTCTCTCTGCTCCGGTCAGGGCTTCACTGGCTTTGTATCCCCCTGAGCTCTGCTTATAACCTGTCCCCTTCCACCCCACCCCAAAAGGGACAGGAAAGAGGGCTCAGGGTCCAGGCCACACCCTGAGGGAAGGGGAAGGCTTGGGGAACCCCCAGCGTGACAGGAGAACAGCCTGGGGACCTCAGGAAAGCCCCGAAGCCCACGCTGCAAGGGAACCTATGTCCCAAGGTCCTGCCCCACCACGATCCTCACGCCCACCCGCACGCCCCGGCAGAGTCTGGAAATCAATCTTGTGCATCGAGATGGAAGGACTCCACTCCAGCAGCTTCTCACCCTGCAGGGGCCAGAGCCTGCTGTCCCTAGGAGAGGAGATCCAGACGGCCACCGCTTGTCACTGCTGCCCACCATGCTGAGCACCTGCTCCTGGGCAGCAGGCAGGATGGACAAGGGTCCCAGGAAACACCAGCAGCAGAGGGCAAAACTCCCTCCCCCACACTTCCAGGAAGGCCAGGGCAAGTGGACCCTACCCAGCTGCCCGGCACTGGGAATCTCTACTGGGAATTTCCCGCAGGGCAGTGGGCGGCTGGTCCTCATGTCCCTTGAGCCCCTTCCCCAATGCAGCTCACCATGGGCCCGTCAGGCACAGGGTCCTCCAGCCACACACATGCTCAAGAGCCAGGCTGGAAGCTTGGCCCTGGAGCAGCCAATGGTTCCCCTGGTTGTAGGGCGGCCGAGGCTTTTGAAGTTGGCTCTTCTGGCCAGAAGAGGGGAGGAGAGGGGAGAAGAGGGAGGAGGGGGAGAGGGGACAAGGGAAGGAAGGAGGGACGTGACTACTCCCAGCCCGCCCCCCTGCCCGCCCCCTTGCTACTACCCAATCGCATCTCCAATTAACCTGACCCTGGAGGGTGGCAGCTGTCTGGGGCTGGCTCCACAGCCCTGATCTTGGCCCCGGGCAGCCGGTTCTGGTGGGAGACTAGGTAGGGCAGCCCTGGGAGGCCTGTCTGGATCCACTCACATGCTCAGGCTGCCCGCACACAGACCTCTAGCCTCTAGTCCTTCAGGAGAGGAACTGTCCATCTGCTGGTCCTAAGGCAAGACTTCTCAAAGCCCTGTCCCAACTCCCAGGTGCTAGGGCCCCTTTGCCTCCCAAGAGTAGTTCCTTCTGCAGAGACCCCAAGTGGTATCCTGAGAAAGGGAGAGGTGCATCCAGGATGAACCTGCACTGTGTGCCCCATGGCCAGATGATGCCCAGCAGGGGCAGACAGGGTCACAGCTGCAGGCAGAATAGAGCAGACAAGTGCCACTGGCCTTCACTGCGATGAGGATGAATTTAAGTAAAGAGGAGAGGTGGCAGGTTCAGGCTGCACCTCCAAGTGGCGTGGGAAAGAAACTTTACTCTCTCACCACCCACAGAAGACCAGGGCCCAACTGAAATGGGTTTCCCCAGCACTTGCTGGAGCCCTGCCCCCACAAGCTGCCCTGGCAGAGAAGACTTGGGCCTGTGTCCATGTCTGCAAAGATCATAGCAGCTTCCAAACTTAAACTGTGGGGCCTTCCTCAAAACACGCAGGCCCAGCCCCACCATGGACAGCCCCACCTCATACCTATATGGCCCTCCCAAAACACTCCTCCAATGCAGGCCTTCCTACTACTCCATTGACAGACCCACTCCCCACACCCTTCCATCTACAGACCCCCTCCCCACAGCCCTGTCTATGGTCCCCTCCTCACACTCCTCTGTCTGCAGACCCTCGAAGGGGAACACTTGCTGAGAGGCCACTCTGAATGGCCCATGTACCGCCATCTACAGCCCATCACATCACTTCTTCTCAAAAAGGTCTTCTTGCAAGCTGAGAACCACCGGCAACCCCACCCAGAGTGACCAGCAACAAAGTCGACTGAGGGACCGGACAACAATCACCATCAACACCGTTACTGACTACATCAAAAATATTTAATGGGGGAGCAGAACAGAGCCCCCAGCCTGCTGCCACCCAGGGAGGTGCCCCTGTGCAGACCCAGAGTGTCAGTCCCCTTGGGGCAGGCTGGTCTTCAGAAAGTGTTCTTGATCCGGGCGGCCACCAGCACCAGCACCTCGCCAACCTTCTTCTGCCAATTGGCAATGTCCTTGGACACGGCACACCACAGCTCCCCATGTCGTGGCTCTGCGTTCTCACAGCGCTTCCTCACCTCCTCCTGCTGCTCCTACAGGGACACGTGGCTGCTCAGGAAAGCCCTTCACCCACCCCCACTCCAAGGAAGGACCTGTGCATCAGAAGAGCAGAGGGAGCGTGGCCTCCCCACTGAACTCCAAGCACACAAGGAAACCCCTAGAAGATGCAGGAGCCTGGGAGCTGCTGGTACATAGGACTCTGAGGGGTAAGGCAGCTGGGTAGGAAGGGAGGGACGTATGTACGTATACACAACGCCCCCCCACCCCAAGACAAACTGACAGTGAGATTCTATGCCTCAAAAGTGCCAAAGACATTCACCTACAGACCTTAGGATGGTCACCCACAGATGCAAAGATGGCCACTTAAAGACCTGACAATGGTCACCTACCCACACACCCAAGGACGATCACCCACAGACCCTGGTGTGTCCACTTATGAACCCGAGGACAGTCATTCACACCTCTAGACTCTCCCATCATATCCTCCCTAGCAGGCCATGTTTGGCCTATGTCTGACCTCTGTGCCGTGCTGCAGTTCAAACTTGTAGAAGAAGGCCCACGTGTCTCCCAGATCCGAGTCAATCTTGACAGTGCGGTGGAACCACTCCCTGGCCTTGGTGATCTTTCGCTCACTCCAGAAGAGCCTGTCACAGGAGGAGGGGCACAGCTTACCCACAGCTGCCCAGCCACATGGCATGACTACGATCTGCAAGCGGGCAAAGTGGGCTCTGCTCACCAGTCACCCTTGGCTCCTGCCTGAGAACACAGACTTCTCTCCAGGGAGAGCACTGTGCTGCCAACACTGCCTGGTGCCCAGAGCTGGGGTCACCCTAAGCAAGAACCCATAGTGAGGTCTCCCTGAGGCTTTATGACCCCTTTTCCCTCAGAGCCTATATTAGGAGACAGCAGACCCTGACCAAACACTCAAAAGCTCTGGGGAGGGAAATTGGAGTGGTCACCCAGCCCTCAACCAGCACTGAGAACTGACCCACTGCAGTTGGCCAGGGAGCAAATGCACATCAGACAAGTATCCAGGCCTGATGGACTGACTTGGGTCCTTGGGAGTGCTCTCCACCCACGGGCAGCTCCACACATCCAGGGTGGCACCCCCATACATGGGGGGGACACACTTAGCTCCCCCACTTCTCCAGGACTGTGGATCTGCAGGGATCATCTGCCCTCCCTCACTGGGCCTATTGCACCCAGAGGCCCCAAGAGGCCCACAATGATTGCCTGATGGCTTTTTAAGCCTCAGTATTAGATAAACTGTGATTTGAAGGCACAGCCCTGAAGGCAGACTCAGAACTTCGCTTGGGAGTAGCCAGAGGCTGTTTGCTTTAGCAAAGCCTTTTATAAGGGATTATGGCCGGCTGTCAGATTGCCAGGCAGTCAGTCATCATTCCAGTACAAGCCAGGCCAGCCGCCCACAGGCCAGCAGCCGCCCACAGGCCAGCAGCCGCCCACAGGCGCAGCCGCCCACAGGCGCAGCCGCCCACAGGCGCAGCCGCCCACAGGAGTAGCCGCCCACAGGTGCCTCTTGGTTATACCTCTACAGCCTCCCACCCTATGGGACCACATAGGCCCCCATGCTTATGGGTTCCCCATAGCCCCCACCCCTATGGTCCTCCACCTCTTCATCCTCCCTCCAGCCTCCTACAGCTCCCCACCTCTTATATTCCCCCACTGCCCCCATCATGGCCTCTCAGAGCACTTAGAGACCACAACCCCATCCACAGAAGAGCCCAGGGGTTATGGCAAGTGGGCTGTTCTGCCCTCATATGGACAGGGTGATGAAGGCCAGACTTCCAGCCAGGTAGAAACTGAGGAGGAGGAGGACCTTCAGGCACGGAGGCTGAAGACATGGCCAACCCAGTATCCCAGGCCTGACCACACTGGAAGAGGCTGAGGACTTCACCCACCTGTGGTCACCCCATCCCTTCACTCGGGCCCTCTTCCCAGGTCAAAATCAGCTGTCAAGCAGTGATCACTCATGCCCAGCTCCCCAGGCCCCAGCCAGCATTCTGTGTGCACAAACCCTGCTGGACTCCCCAGATCTTGGCCCTGCTGACCCCAGCAGCACCATGAGACACTACCGCCAGGGCTTATCTGCATGAACCTAAGTTCTCAGAGTCCTGGGTGCTTGGAGGAAACAGACCAGCCTCCCATCCAGCATGCTGAGGGCCACGGCCTGTTATGCACGGGGTGATGGCCAGAGCTCGAGGCTCCACTTCTACACACAGGTGACACCCCAACCCCCTCACCCTGCACATGTGTGACACTCATGTCCAGAACTCACTTAGCCACTGCCAGGAGCACATGTGGGTCATGTTCACACTTCTTTAGGGCGTCCACACTCTTGGTCTTCCTTTGGGGTCTGGCCTCGAGGAAAATGGCTTCAGACCACAGGATGCCTGAGGGACACACAGAGGCAGAGCTCAGCCCTATCAACAAGGCCGACTGCCCAAGAAGACGTGTGCAGTAGCTGCTGGGGGATCAGGCGACAAAGCCTGACGAGGGTAACACTCATGTCATACCAACACCCTATGACACAATGCACCCCACACAAACACTGCACATACACACCACACCCCCGACGACAATGCACACCCACACCATCTCACACCGTACATCCACCCCACCGCACATGCATACCACACACCTCCCATGACACAGTAACACCCTACAATGCACATACATACTGCAGACCCACACACCACACCCTGCACATACACACCGCACACCCACACTACACCCTAACACGACACACATCCCAAGATACAATTCACAAACCAGACCCCCATGACACCACAATGAACACCCACACAACACACAGTATACCCACACCACACATACGCTCATGACACAATGCATACACACAGCCCCCCACGCCCCATGACACAATGCAACCCATACCACACACACCACATCCCCATGACACCACAATGCACACTCACACCACACCCCACACACATCACCCATGCCGCACACACAACATACCATGCTACACGGCACATTGCACACCAAATTACACATCACATCAGCCTGCACACCCTATACAACACACCATATACAGGCCATGCAACATACCTCACCCATGCTACACATGGCAAGCCACACACAACACACCATGCAACATGCATACATCGTGCACACCACACACCACGCCACCAGAGCTCCTAAGCTTAGCCTGTGACCAGTGTGGTTCAAACAAAAAAAGTGCTGTAGCAGTTACTCTAGTGACCATAAGCCTGTCCTCTCACTAGCACCTGTAGTCTGTGAAGCAACTACCGGCCCATCTCTGCCCATGACTGTACCTGATACACACAACTGAGATTCCAACCCAACCTAAATCTCTAAATACTGAAAAGCAATCCTGTCCAACATTACACTCCTTCCCCTTACTTGGTGATCAGAAAACAGCGTTATTGGAACCCACTTGCTCCTCTAAAACTCACACATCTCACCAGTCTGGGTCCCATTCTGTGAGGCACTCCCCCATGTGGGGGCCCCAGCCCATGCTGCCCTCAGCTGAGTGGAGGCCCTGCCCACTGCAGTACTCCCCTAGGTAGGGGTGTTGTCCCATGTGGCCCTCACCTGAGTGGGGGCACTCCTGCAGTGCCTTGGCCATGAGCGTGTTAGCAATATTCTTCAGTCCTGCCCGGTATTCTAGGCGCACAGATTCCAACCTGCAAAGAAAACCATATGGAAAGGTAGAGGTTCACACGTTTGCAGAGGGTAGAGCTTCTGGAAAACTCTGGAGGCCTTCAGGTTCTGTGAGTAGCAGTTCACCTGAGGCCATGCTATGTCTCACCCCACAAGAGCAATGTCCTATGCACAAAACCCAGCTGCCACTGTCCTCCTGTCCTCACAGCGTCTCCCACTCTACAGTCCACTCCAGTGCTTAGGTGTCTATAGACAGTACGTTGCCCGACCCCACCAAGTGCCTGTACCTCACACTCCTACCTCACCAAAGGTATTCTCAGGGGAGTGAGTCACATGCACCACTGTCAGCAGGCCCCTCCAAGCACTCACCATAGGCCAGGGTTCTTGGGGTTCTTAAGCCGGGACTTCTCTAGGATGGCTCGAGCTCGGGTCAGCTGTCCGACTTTTTCCTCCAGCCGGGAAAGCAAAAGCCACAGGGGTGTGGAGTGAGGACACTTCTTTAACTGTGACCAAAACCAAACATGAATGAGATACCCAATCACAGCACGTGTCTCTCAGCTGCTGCCTGTGCCAGGTCAGCATGAGTCTTGTACATTGTACCACACAGCACACAGCAGGAATGAAGTCAAGTTTAGATGCTGACAGAGCCCACCATCTCCACTCCAGACAACTCAGCCCAGGCTCTGGGTGCCTCCACCAATCCCCTCAAGGCTCACCCCCTGGCTGTAGGCCTCCCGGGCCTTCTCGATCAGCTCCTCCTGCTCTTCCACTTGCCCCTTCATCATCCACAGTTTAGGGAAATCCTCATAATGCTTCAGGGCCTCCTCGCACAGCTCCTGGGCAGCAGCAATGTTCCCCAACACCCACTCCAGCTTCACAGACTTCATGAATACCTGGAAAGCCATTCGGGTCATCACGACCACCCACATCACTGCCCAAGTCATCACACTCACCGCTAGCTGCCGTGGCTTTGCTGGATACACATTCAGCTCCCACATGCACATGCCTCACCCAGATCCAGGGCCTGGAACGTCACAGCTATGTCCCAGCTGTGTGTGGACCAGGCTCCATCTTCCCCCACATGTCCCCCAGACTTCTTTCTCCTCACAAAGCCCTGTGCAGGATCAGGCCCCAGGACAGCGCTCATGAAGCCCTCCAGCCCCGCTCACCCGGGCAGTGGGAGCACTGCTCCGCGCCTTGGCCAGCAGCCTCCGGGCCCGCTCATACTCGTTGTTCTCAGACTCCAGCTTCACAGCAGCCAGCCAGATCTCCTCGCTGTTGGGGTTGGCCTGTGAAGGGGAACAGCAGGGATCAGCTCGAACCAGAGGGACAACAAAACTGGCTGACTCAGAGTGGTGCCAGGCCAAGCCCATCTAGACCTGGACAAGTCATCCCCCTAGCGCTTCTAAACCTAGGCAAAGAAGCAAACTCCAGGCACAAAACCAGACTTGTCTAGATGAAGCTATGCTCAGGCATTGCCTTCAAAGGGGCCTTCTGTCTCAGATACGCAGACCTACACCAGTCAGTGGTCAAGGTGTCACGACAGGGGGAAGATGTGTCAGGGCGACACAGGGTCACACAGTCCATACAGTGTGCTGGATCACATAGGGCACAGGGTCACGCAGGGGCATGCCGGTCATACAGAGCAAAGGGCCACACAAGTGTCATACAGGGTCATACAAGGATCACACAGAGAGCAGGATGTCACACAGGGTCAGAGGTCAGTCATACAGGCTCACAGTCACACAAGGCACAGGGTCACAAAGGGAAAAGACTATAGGGTCAGGGAGCAGGTCACAGGAAGCACCATGAGGAAAAAAGCCAAGCAACACCTACAGGCAAGAGGAGTAGCCGGCAGCCACCCACCAGGGACCCAGGTGTGACCTTATTGCCCAGTGAATGCGGAAGGCCTGTCCTAGGCCTGAGGTATCAGGGGTGATGGCAGTATGCTTGGAGGTCATGTGGGCCAGTGGGAGCTCTTACAGGTGACCGTAGACATTCACATCAGGCCGAGCCTGCCTGCAATGCCCACTCAAGAAGGATCACCTTTGCTAAGAAGGATCCCCTTTGCTAAGGAATGCTGGACGATGTGTCAGTGGCTCACACTGCCTCCGGCACCTGACACAGTCCACCCTGAGGCATCAGGCCTGAGCTCAGCCATCTACTCAAGCCTGCTGTGCCTGGTGGCCCCAGGAAAGACTGGGATAGCAGTGAGGTGCAGACTTGTACCTGGGGCTAACGTAATACCAGCCACCTGATGCAGATACAGGATGGCCCTGGGGGACTATTTACTCAAGGAGTGTGTCCTCACCCAGACCCAGATCACCTCCCTCTCCACCAAAGAATGGTGGAGCAGCCAGTTCACTCACCTGGAAGGCCAGAGCCAGGATGCTCCTGGCGGCGGGCACATCTCCTGCCAACCACTTGGACTTGGCACCCATGAGCCACAGCACCTCAGCCTTGGGGCAGTGAGCCACAGCCCTCTGCAGCAGTGCCTCCAGGGACTCCCTACAGGCAGAAGACAGTCAGAGGAGCCATAAACTGCTCAGTGCCAGTGCAGGAAGAGCCACAAAGACAATTACTGCTCCAAAGTCCAATGTCATAAAGAACTTATCAGGTTTTACGATAGGAGAGGAGGGAAGTCTTTCTCCACACAACCCACCACCAGCTGCTACAAAGCAGCCCATTGTTCACACTGCAGCCTGGAGGATAAACACCACAGGAGGCCCACAGCCTGTGCCCATGCAGACGGGGACCAGAGTGCACTCTACCAAGGTGAGCTATAGGAGCTGTGGGAGGAGTGGGAGTGAGAGGAGTGGGTGTGGGAAGAGTGGGGGGAGTGGGAGTGGAAGGAATGGGAGGAGTGGGAGGTGTGGGAGGACTGGGAGGAGGAGGAGTGGGAAGTGTGGGAGGAGTGGGAGTAGGAGGTATGGGAGTGGGAGGAGAGGGAGGGGGAGCAGTGGAAGGAGTGGGAGAGGTGGGAGGAGGGAGTGGGTGGTGTGGGAGGAGTGGGAAGTGTGGGAGGAATGGGAGGGGGAGGAGTGGAAGGAGGGGGGGGGAGGGGGAGGAGGGAGTGGGAGGTGTGGGAGGGGGAGGAGTGGAAGGACTGGGAGTGGGAGAGGTGGGAGGAGTGGAAGGAGTGGGAGGAGTGGGAGTGGGAGGTGAGGGAGGAGCGGAAGGAGTGGGAGGAGTGGGAATGGAAGGAGTGGGAGGAGTGGGAAGTGTGGGAGGAGTGGGAGGAATGGAGGGGACACATGCTCTGAAGGTGAGTGATAGGAGCTGCGGGGTGACACACTCACTCCTCCACAATGAGCTGTGAAAGATGTGGATGGACATTCTCTCCCCAAGGGTGAACAACGGGAGACGTAGGGGGACAGTCAGTCCCCAAGGATGAGCTGTGGGGGATATGGGGACATCCATTCCCCAAGGGTGAGTTATGGGAGATGTAGGGGGACATCCAGTTCCCGAGGGTGAGCTGTGAGAGTGACTGGAGGGGGACACCCACTCCCCAAGGGTTAACTATGGAAAACACACATCCCCCACCCCTAGCGAAGGATGATCATGGGGACAATGACTACAACACCCCAGCACAAATAAAAGGGACTGCTGGGTGCACAGGAGACACCTCCAGTGTAAGCTGGGACATCAGACCCGCCAAGGAGCTGAGGCTGACAGCAAACGCCCACTCCTGAGGGAAGAGCGTAGGGACAGGCAGGCAGAGCCCTCAACAGGCCCGAGTCCGCCAACGTCCAGAGAAAGTCCTGAGACAGTGTGGGCAAGCAAGTGTACACAGGGCTGGGGTGGGGAGTGTGCCAACATGCTAAGGGGTGTAAGCGAGTGTGGAAGGAAGAGAGAAGCCTTGGGGAACTGGGCACTTAGCATACGAAGTTGCAACACCTAATTTAATCAGCACTTGTAGCCAACAACATAGAACTGAAAGGTTTTTCCAATTAAGGAGTACAATGAAGAAAATTGTGAGGGACCTCCTCAGAGCTCAGAAAGTGGCCAGCTCAACCGAAATGAGAAACACGCCTTCCCCATCCCAGCCAGCCCCACCCTTGAGCTGGCAGAAACCCCAGCAGAGCGCAGGGTGGAAGGCCCAGTACTGGCCAGGGGCCACCAGCAGCCAGGCTCCCCAGGCCTCTGTTTTCTTGGCCAAGGAGCAGGGACCACCTCCTCAGAAGGAGCTGCACACACTGGCCCTGCACCTGAAGACTTCTGCCTGCAGCCTCATGCCTCCAGACGGCTCAACACCCGACAGCCAGGCCCAATCTTGTGGCCTACCTGGTCCCATGGTTCTTCTCAAAATAGGCCGCTCGTAGCCACACACTCTTCTTACTGGGGAACACCTGCAGGGCATAGGCGTAGATGGCCCGGGCACACTCCAAAGCACTGTGGGCAACACACTGGAAAGAGACATGGGACAGCAGTCACACCCTTGGGTAGGTCTGCAGTCAGCCGAATGGGTCCCATGGGGTCCTGGGCACATGTGGGGATGAAGACAGGTGGGGAACCTGGGACGGGACCACACTCGCTGTGTCTCATGAAAACCCCTGCCTTCAGCATGAACACTGTGTTATTTCCACATTGCACTTCAAAGATGAGAAGGTGCAGAAACTCGACTAGGGTGCGGGAGCCGAACAACTAGAGCAAAAACAGCGAGCACTCACATGTCAAGAGGATGTGACCACAGGGCTGTGTGCAGACTGTCCCAAGGGCCAGAAACTGCTGTGACAACACCATCAAAACACGATGTCCCCCAAGGAAAGCAAGGAACTGCGAAACCACTACGTGAGGCCATATGAGGTAAAGAGCCCCACAAGACAGAGCTAGGACAGAGGATCCATGCTGGTCCTCACCCCATGTCCCCCCTCAGGACAGCAGTGCCCCTCCCCGGCTACACACTGAGGAGGAGGCCTGTTTGTTGGGAAGACCCTGTACTGCTCTCCTCACACAGGCTTACAATCCAACCACCCACGACCAGGGCCTCAGGGCCCACAGTGACACTCAAGAGGCTCCATCTGGCACAAGCTACAAGTGGGCCTCAAGCTGACCACCCAGCAGCAGTCCTGCTGTCTATACACAGTCCCTGAAACCCCTGAACCATAGCCGGGTGTGCCTCAGGACAGGGTACGGTGTAAGGGCAGCATGTTGTGGCACCAACATTCATGTAGGCACATATGGCAGCCATGATGTCCAGGGAGGTACTAAGGAGGGACAGACACTGTGGCCGTGACGTCCAGGGAGGCCGTGAGGAGGGACAGACACTGGGGCCATGACATTCAGGCTTTTCATCTTTGCTCTGCTCAGCTGACAGCCTCCCTGACTCTCAGTTTCCCTGGACCTAGGGGCCTGTCTGGGTGCAGAAATAGGTCAGGGGAGAACATTCTCTTGTGTCCACAAGGCTCTGACCAGGAAGGACTGGTCCTGGAGGTCCGGCACAAAGCCTTGGCCCCATGCCAGGATTGGTGTGCTCAGCTCAAAGACAAAGGCTGTGTGGGGTCGTTCATGGGGCAGACCCCATGCAGTACATAAGGAAGAGACCCAAGGGGTTAAAAGTGGGAGAGATGAAAAAAGAACAGGAGTTCCAGCAGCACAATCACCATCTCACAGTCAGTCCCACAGAGCAGTGGCCCAGAGAACCTGAAGCATTAGCCAAGGCAGGAAGAGCTCAGAGTGTGACCTTTGACTCAGACGTACAGCAGTGGAGAGCCAGAGGTGGGCAAATCCTGCAGGTTAGGCAACCCTGTGGCCCCTTGCTGAAGATATGAACATTACACAACAGACGAGGCCTCTGCTCTGATCACATAGAAGCTACAAGCCCACAGCTCTGAGCACGCACATCCCGCAGGAGAGAATACACCCACCAGTGAATGGCATGAACAATTGGGGGAACCCACCTGATAGCCACCACATCCTCACACCAGAAGAGCCCAAATGCAGGCTCTGGACTGAGGGTGACTAGGGACCACTACTGGGTTTGCTGCCGGAGGAGACACTATCCAACCCCAATGGAGGAGCACACACCAGAGCTCATGTGCATCATGGGGCTTGTCCACAGACCCCCAGCAGAGCGCAGCGGTCAGCTGCAGCACCAGGCCTGAGTTCTAGCTTCCAGACATACCAGCACTGCCTGAGGTGGGTTACATGTCTGCACAGGAAAATGTGCACATACGTGCAGGCAGTATGCAAGCTGTCTGCGTGGGGAGCATGCGGAGGATGCTCACCTGCCTGCATGGGTGTGCACACTTGTGTGCACGAGGCATGTGATGTACACACTGTGTACTCCCCATACTCAACTGCTAGTAACAGTAACATTTCCTGTACACTGTGGCCTCATGTATGTTACACACAACTGCTAGCAGCAGAAGACGACAGCAGCAGCCCTAGACCAGCTTGTCCCACTGACATGCTCTGCTCAGAACTCACACTGTCCGCATCCTCCATCCACGTGTGCTTCCGGTCCTCCTCCTCGATCCCAATGCCGATCACAGCACGCATGACTGCTTGGCAAGTGGCCACACTGCCGGCCTTGTCACACTCTTCAGCGTCCTAGGGGGATATGACGGTAGTTACAGCCCAGGGCTACAGGTGTCTGAATCCACATGCCCTCCCTGGAGATGTCCATCTGTCACAAGAACTCAAGGGTAGTCAGGCACGCCTGTCCATCTGTCTCTTGGCTAATGTCTATCCCTGTTGCCCAGCACAGCGTCCAGCCATCAGAGTGCTGGGTGAAGGTGCATTCACTATGCAAGCACCTCAACTAAGTGCCCACTGCACGTAAAGTGCGACTTTAGACACCTCACACGGGCCCATCAGTGACAAGGGAGGTCAGTGGGAAAGAGAGAGTGGTTCGAGGGTCAGCACTGATGTGGGATGACCTGCATCCCAGGAACGGAGGCTGTCAGGAAAATTCTGGGTTCAAGGCCACAGAATGTTCAAGAACACAGGAAGCTCAGAAGTGAAGGGTATGAGCAAGATCATAGCATTCAGTTACTTACCTAGTAACCAGCAACAGGTGTCAGCGGTATAGTGACCACAAGTTGACGACCTGTCCCCTCAACAATCCAGAAAGACCCACAGAAGACCAAAAAAACTTGCCTCTGGCCAAGTGACTGTGTCTATGGACCCAGCAGACAGTGGGCACATGGGGTGCTGGTCTGTGCACATTTATATGTGACAGTGCATGTGTGTGAGTGTGTGTGGTGACCATGCATGTGTGAGCAAGTGAATGCATGTATGTGTGTGTCTACACAAGTGTGTAAGCATGTCTGGCTGAGTAAATGTGTGTGAGTCTGTATGTGTGTGAGCACGTCAGTTTGAACAAGTGTGTGCATGCGCTTGTCTGTGTGTGAGCACAACTGTGCGTGCGCACGCATGCGTGTGTGTGTGTGAGAGAGAGCAAGCGCGAGCGAGCAAGAGAGCGCATTATCTGTGTGTCTGTGTGATCTGCATGGAAAGGGAGCCTACTGAGAGACATCTGCTCATGACTGACTTCGTAGAGGGCTGACAAGAGGCCCAACCCCAGCATCTGATCCCAGAGCCATCAGTAGCTCCAGCCCTGCAGAGAAGTTAAAACATGCTACTGTCTCTGCAGGGCCCCCATCCCCACAGGAAGTTCTTCAGGACAGCCAACTCACACAGCATGTTCCCGTTCCTGACCAGGAAGGAATACACACAGGCATCTGTAGCAGGGAGAACTGGTTTGGCTTGGCATCGCCTCACCTGAATCCACTGCTCACGGTTGATTTCCACGCCGTTGGCCCGCAGTGAAGTGATTGCACGGTCAATGATCTTCTCCACCATCTGTGTGTTCCCATTGGCCTCCTCCAGCTTGGCAGCTGTGATCCAGATGTGCCGATCAGTGGGGATGTTCTCTCGGGCTTTGTTTAGGACCTTGCGGGCATTTTCATAGGTCTCGAGCCTTGCCAGAGCAAGCCAGAGCTAAGGAGGAGACACCAGTGCTCAGAGTACCTGCTGGGTGGAGCACACCCCTGATGGGCCAGAAGCACTGCAAAGTGCTCCAGCAGTCACCCAGCCATGAGCTGGCCCTCAACTGTCCACAGCAGCACCGCATGGAACCGCTTCACCTGCCTCTGACCTGGCACCTATATGGTTAACACAGAAGCCTGATGGATTGTGGGCCTAATGTTCATCCAGGCCCAAAGCAGGCACTGACTGAGAAAGCAGCAGAACACAGCCACCGACTTTCCTCTGTCTAAAGTCCTGACACCCAGCCCTGCTGACTCTGCAAAATCTCATCTCCAAAAGTGTGTGTGCACCACTTCTGTGTAAACTAATCAAGATGAATTCTGTTTACAGAATTTCACAATGCCCACTGGATAATTAAGACATACCAGGTATCACAACAGTAAATCCAGAGTTCATTGCACAGAACGCTGAAACCTGGATGTCCACCTACAGCCACTGAGTGACCCCAGATCTGAGTGGTCCTAGAGGGCAGAAGAGAAGCGTTCCCTAGGGCTTCCCAGATTGTACGTCTTTACAGAATCAAATTGCCTTATCCTTCTTCCAAGGAGTGCCTGATGGGTTCTAACCGCTGAGCTTCTAGAAAGAGCCATGCACTTCACCATGCAGTATCAGGGCTCCACTGGGAGGCCAAGGAAGCCAAGCAGCTTCGAGTAGAGAGCTGACCTCACACGGACAGTGAACCACCAGCCCAGCCCCACAGCTCTTCTGTTCACCTGGGCTGAGCTTGGAGGGACTGCCCAGGAAGGAGCAGACCCCACACTTTGATGGGCACCAGGCCCACACCAGATGACCACCACCTAGAGCCCTCGCTCACCTCCCAGTTCTTCCTTACAGCTCCCTCGTGCCGCACCACCCCAGAACAGGCATTATCTACCTCCACACTGGTCGGACAGCACTCCACAGCACGGCTGAGCATGATCCTGGCATCTTCCGGCTCCTCCAGCTCCACAGCAGCCTTCCACAAGCGGACCGAGTTGGGAACATGCTCAAGGGCTGGAAAGAAGAGATGAGGAAGCAAGTGAGGGGGAAGGGAGCAGAGAAAGGCACACTCGCCCCGAGGGGCTGCCCCACAAGCCCCTGTGACAAGGCTGTGCAGAGACCCAAGGCCTGAAGAGTCCACCAGACTGAAGACAGGGTCCGACGGGTCAGGCAGGACAGGTGTCAAGTCCACAGGACGCAAGGTGCATACGGCAACCCCGGAGAGCCTCAGGAGGGGAGGAGCAAGCTGGACTGAGAGGGCAGGGCTCAGCTCAGGCAACATCGCTCGGGTGGGGACAGAACCAGTCAGGAAGAGGACAGGGACGTTTTCTCCCCTGGGATAACACAATGGCTCCATTTGTGCTAATGGCCAACTGTAGTCAGGAGCGTGGAAGATCAACCTTAGAAAGGAGCCGGCAGTGCCAGGAAGACTGATCATAAGGCCATCCTTAAAATTCAAGGGTAAACAAATTTCAAGAGCAGAATGGAAGGGCTGGCTGGACACCAGGGTTGCAAATCTGTCCTCCCAGGTGGGACACCAGACCAACACACAGGCTTGTCCTGCTCCTGCACTTACAGGCGCACACCTACCTCAGCAAGTAGACATCAGCTAGGAGTGCTGGAAACAAAGACCTGGCACCCCAGGGCCATGCTGAGTGAACAGGCCATCCCACATGATGGTCACTGTTCAGGCCCTCACCAGGCCACACACATGGCAAGAACACTGACTATCCCCCAGGCAATGAAGGACAGCAGAGAGGCAGAAGTTAAGGTGGTAGGTATCTCCACTTACCACCTCTGCTCCTGGCACCAGAACCCAAGTCATTGAGAGAATTGGCCAACACTTTCAGAACCACAGCTCAGGCCCTTCACGATCTACCACCAGGCTCTGCCTGAGGTACAGGGAGTCTGTCTACACAGCAAATGAGTCTAGAGATGAGTGCGGCCCAGAGCAGACGAGGAGCAGCAGCAGATCAGAGAGCCCCCTGGCCCCTCAATCTTCTCTACCTGAGCTCAGCATCCTGCCTGATGGGAAAGAATCCCCGTCAGGCCTGCAGCCCACCCCTCACAGGCCTCGGCACCAGCCTTCCATAAGCCTAACAGCAGCCGGCTGGGCACCTACATAGCCTGCAGTGAGTAGGGGAGTGGCTGCAAAGACATCTGTCATGGTCATCGCAGGCTGGGGAGCTCGGCAAGCTTTCCCAAATAAACAGTCTGGTTACTCAAGTCCATATGTTCTCCATCAAAGCATGTCCTGGTGGGCGGAGAAACAAATGTCTACAGACCTGCGGGTGCTGACTTTTTGGTACACATCCGTCAAAGATGGTCTCTGCACATCCTCCAGGCAGCTAAGCTACAGCCACAGCAGAAAGACACACCCCAATGCACACTAACACACACATGAGGCCCAGGAAGGACAGCCATAGGTCACAGACACACCCCAACACACACGAGATCCAGGGAGAAAAGGCACAGGTCACACACACCACACACCCCCACATGTGTAAGGCCAAGGACAACAGGCACAGGTTGGAGATGAGGTGCACTTGGCCCTCACCACGGCCACTCATTTGCTCCTTCCTTCTCAAATGTCTGGGTCCTCTGAGGACAAGCAGAGACCCAAGAAAACACGCTGCACGTCCCACTGCTGAAGTCAAAGCAGCCAATGACACCAGCACTGACCTCGTTCAGCACCCGCTCTGCACTGAGCTCAGAAGCAGAGCCCACTCAGCTCAAGGCAAGAGCAGCACCTCTCTCCTCTGCTCTGTCCTAACTGCTCACAGCTCTATCCTGGGTAGGGCTGTCGGCGGACTCAGTGCTCCTGGCTCACTGTGCACTATTCAGAGAGACTGTGGGGGAATTCTAAGTGCCAGACAAGAAGGGAGGGCACCTTGAGAATGCCACCACACAGCTGACGGCCAGGTCAACATCGTCAACCTGCTCACGCTCTGCTCTTGGAGTGCCTCCTCCCCTGAAGGTGAGACTGAAAACCAGGCCTTGGACTGGACAAACGCTGAGCAGGCCTGCACTTGGCCTCACAGCTTCAACTCGATCCTCACCTGTTCTGCTCACAGACTGGCTGCGCAACTCACCCGAGGCACCTCACCTGGAGCTTAGAAGCTCACCTTTCCGAAGAACCCGCTTCTTGGCTCGAATGTCTGTCTCTAGTTCTGCTGCTCTGATGTAGATCCGAACAGACTGGGGGAGGTGACGGACCGCCTGGGCCACTACAGCCTTGGCTGTGTCCCCAGGTTGCAGCCTGGCTGCTTCCAGCCAGACATCTTCACTCTGGGAGGAAGAAGAGAATGGTCAGGGCTTTAGGCCGAGTCAGCACCCACAGCAGAGCAAAAGCACAAGGCAAGGTCAGCTATATAGCAGCTATCTGGTCTCAAACATGTGTGTCCTAAGACTCTTCCTAAAATGCCAGCCTGGGTGCAAATAGTGTCTCCACATGCAAGATGCCCACAGCATGTCCACCTGGTCCTTCTACACGTTGACCAATGAGGCACTTGGGCATCCACTCGGGGTAAGCACACACCCAAGTGTGGGAACCCAGGAGGCACTGATAGCAGGTAGGTCGCCCCTACATGACAGAAGAGACATGCTCACAGGTGGCAGGGCGTTTCCAACACTCCGCTAGGAGTTGATCAGCACCACCAGTCTTACAGCTTCTTTCACTGGGTGAAGAGCTGACAGGTTTAGTTTTTTCTAGTTTAAAAACAGCATTCAACTGTCTGCGATGTGGTTACCAAGAAGTGAGACCCTGGTGGGCCTGCTTCCCCGATTCCCCAGGCTCCCCAGCCTCACCAACAGTCTGTGATGATGGCCACTCCCACCAGGTCTGGCCTGGCCTTTACCTTGGGGCACATCTCCGTGCCCTTCATGATGAGATTTCTTGCCACTTGCAGCTTCCCTGTGACCTCCTCCAGGCGGGCAGATGCAATCCAGGCGGGCGGGTGGTGAGGGTTTGTCTCCCGAACTGATTTGAGGAGCAGTCGTGCCTTCTTGATGTCACTGAGGGGGGAGGAACACTGTCACACCATCACATACTCAAGTAGCTGAGACCCAAGGGAAAGCACCTGCTGTGTACAGTCGACAGACAGAAACAGGCAGCACTGAGTTGGTCAAGAGGCTAGCAGCCAACCTCTGCAGCCGAGCAGACCTTGTGTGGTCTACCTTGTGTGGTCGCAGAGGGGCAGAGGATAGGTGGCAGCCAGCAGCCCTCTCTAGAGCACAGGCAGACATGGCACTTTGTGTGTCAAACATGGAAAGCAGAGATGTTGCAATCAGTCTCAACACATTCTATTATGTGTTTTCTTAGAGCATCCACAGAAAATTCAAGCTAAATAATTTTCAAAAGATTCAAAGCACTCCAGGTCCCAGAAGCCACCCAAGCACTCACTTGATGTCCCCTCCGTGTGTGGGGATCATGGAGTTCAGGTCTGTCAGGTAGCCTTTGGGGTCAACCACAGTCTGTCCACTCACCGAGTCAGACACCTGGTAAGGACAGGTCACAGGGAGTCAGCAAACCACTGGGAATACCCAGAGATAAGAGCAGCAGGGACACCCTGGAGACCCCTTCCCAGCTTTGACCCTGAATATAAGACAGAAGCCTTGAAAAGAAGAAGACAGCAAAACTTTCCATCCAAATACTACGCAGCACGTGCAATAATTTTGTAAAATACTACACAACAAGGGAGAGGCTAGAAAGCACCATGCTGAGGGAACTCACTCAGTTTCATAAAGACAAATACTGCATAAGACCATTACAGTAAAAATAGAAGGATCATTAGTAAGAGCTATACAGAAGTCCAAGGGGGGGAGGGAGAGAGGAGGGCAGCCACAGGTGTGTGTGAGAGGAATCTTGAGGGCACAGCGAGGTGGGCAGAGTGGGTTTTCAGACATTGTAAGTCACACTGAAAGATTACCCTTGGCTTGTCACGGCTGATTCTTACCTAGACCACCAAGAGGTATATCAGATCTTTGAAGGAGTGGCCTCCACTCACCTCAGTTTGTTGTACTGACTGTGGGCGTTGCATGTTGCTGTGATGCTGGAGTTGTGACTGCTATTTCAAATGCCAGCAAGGATACCCACAGAGGACAGGTTTCAGAGGAACTTCCAAACTACAACAGACTAGGAAGCAAGATTGATCATCTGCTTCTGAAAATCTTACAAATAGGAGCAGAAAGTGGTCTGATGTAGTGCTAAGACACATGCCCCATGAGTTGGAAGGCATTAAAAAATGTAGAAGAGCTACCTCCTCAGAGTAGTCTACTTTAATGACAGTGATGGAAAAAGACAGCTTTCAGCCAATGAAAGTCCTTCATTTACAGATGTGGACAGACTTAAAATGAGAACATCCATTACTAAGTGAAATACAGAACATAAGAAGCATGACTCTAGGAAATGCTTGAAGCCTTTGGTTATGAAGTTTAAAGAACACCATCTTCAGTGTGGATCACGTGTTGTTGTTATGTGCCTCTAAGTTGCCCATGACTCATAGCGACCCTGTGAACAACAATCCTAAACCCTGCTCTATCCTGTGCCAACCTTAACGTCTAACACACCCACCCCCACTACCCCAGTCACTGAATCAATCCATCTCATCGAGGATCTTCCTCTCCTGTGCTGTCCCTCCACCCTTTCAAGCATGATGTCCTTCTCCAAGGACTGGTCCCTCCTTGCAACATGTCCTAAGTATGTCAAACAAAGCTTCAGAATTCTTGCCTCCAAGGAGCAGCCTGGTTTCACCTTCTCAAGAACAAACTTGTTTGTTCTCTTAGCAGTCCATGGTATATTCAATACTCTTCTCCAATCCACAGCTCAAAGGCTTCAATTCTTCTTCTATCATCCCTAATCATCGTCCAGCTCTCTGATGCATAGTAATTGATTGCAAAGATCAGGGTCTGTATCAGGAATACCTTAGTATCCAGCCTAACATCGTTGCTCTTCAGTACTTCGGAGCAGTCTCTGACAGCCGACTTTCTCAATGCAATACATCTTTTAATTTCCTGGCTGTTGGTGCCAAGTGTGTTGATTGTGGAGCCAAACAAACTAAAGCTGTTAACAATATTGATCTCTTCACCAACTATCATGATGTTGCCAATCGGCCCAGTACTGATTGGTACAGAGCTTCAATCCATATAGAAGACTACAGTTTTTGACCTTCTGCAACAAGTACTTCAGGTCCTCCTCAGTTTCAGCAAGCAGGGTTGTGTCATCTGTATAACACAGATTGTTGATGATTCTTCCTCCAGTCCTGATGTCACATTTCTCATAGAGCCCAACCTTCTGGATAATCTGTTCTGCATTTAAAGATTGAAAAGGTATAGAGATAGGACACATCCCTGGCGTACACCCTTCCCAATTTTGAATCATGCAGTGTTTCCTTGCTCTGTTCGGATGACTGCCTCCTGGTCCAAGTACAGGTTTTGCATAATAAACACAATCAATTGTTCTGGGATTCCCATTCTTCTCAGAGTTAGCCACAGTTTGTTGTGGTCCACACAGTCAAATGCCTTTGCATAGTCAATTAAACACAGACATTCACGAAACTACGTATGATCAAGAGCCTGTGGTGATGAAGGAAGAAGTTCAAGACGCTCTGAAAGAAGTGGCACAAAACCAAGGCCCCACAAATTAACGATATACCAATTGATATATTTCAACAAACAGATGCTGCCCTAGATTTGCTCACCAAGTTATGCCAAGAAATCTGGAGGACAACCACCTGGCCAAATGACTGGAAGAGATCTATATTTGTTCCCATTCCAAAGAAATCTGACCTGACAGAGAGTGCAGAAATTATCAAACAGTATCATTAATATCACATGCAAGCAAGATTCTGCTGAAGATTATCCAAAAATGACTGGAACAGCACCTCAACAGAGAATTTCCTGAAGTCCAGGCTGGGTTTTGAAGAGGCCGTGGTACTAGGGATATTGTAATTAATGTTAGATGGATCTTGGCTAAAAGCAGGGAGTACCAGAGAAATGTCTGTGTGGATCACTTATCAATAAAAATTTAATTTAAAAAAAAAGCAACAAAGAAGAGGGAAGGAAAAAATAAAAAAATGTAGTTAGTATACAAAGAACACTAGTAGAACAAGACAAGGAGGACCAACTTTGGAAGAACTGAGGTAAAGACAATATGACTACAGCAATTAGCAAACTGTTGCTGCTGTCAGATGCCGTCAAATAGAGTATGCTCCGTAGCAACCCTATGAACAACAAATTGGAACCCTGTCCTATCCTGTGCCATCTTCACAATCTCCCAACACCCTCAAGCCCATTGCTGCAGTCACTCAATCCACCTGGTCTTCTCTTCTTCATCAACCCTCCACACCCCCAAGCAAGATGTCCCTTTCAAAGGAATAACCTCTCCTACTAACATGCCCAATGTATGGGAAACAAAGCCTCATCATCTCTGTTTCCAAAGAGTGCACTAGCTGCACCTTTTCCAAGACATATCTGTCTGTTCTTTTGGCAGACTACTGGATATCCAGCACTCTTCTCTAACATCACAACTCAAAGGCATCAATTCTTCTCTGTCATCCTTAGTCACGGGAACTAACAAATCACACACACAGAGAAGCTGAAGTGGTAAGAATCTGTACTGCAATCCTGAAGGCGGATGGTTCAAATCTGACAGCTCTGTGCTATGTGGGAAAAAAATGGGCAATCTCCTCCAGTGAGACTACTGCCTTTGAAAACCCGCTGGAGGATCAGCTATGGGTTGGTTCCAACTCAGTGGTTGTTGTTAAGTGCTGTTGAGTCGTAGACAACTCATAGCGACCCTATGAACGAAAGCCCTGAGAACTGTTCACAGAGTTTCTGGAGGCAAGCCATTCTGGAAGTGGATGCCACTCCTGCTTCCAAGCTTGTTTTAATTGGGGAGCTCCACCAAACACTGTCCACCATGGGTAACCATTATTGCATTTGGCACATCAGTGTCACAGTGTTTAGCATCACAGCAACCACAAGTTACCTCTGTACAGCAATGCACAGACCAATGAACCCAATGGTATACAACATACATACACACACAGTTATAGTTACATAGTTGTTGTTATGTGCCATCAAGTTGCTTGTGACTCATAGCGGTGTACAGGAGCCCTAAACGCCGTTCTATCCTGTGCCAACCTCGCCGCCTCAAACACACTCATTCCCACCATTCCACTCGTAGAAGCAATCCTCTCATCGAGGGACTTCCTCTCCCATGTCGTCCCTCCCCAACGACCAGTCCCTCCTTGCAACATGCCCAAAGTATTTCAGACGGAGCATTCTGGCTTCACCCTCTCCAGGACAAACCTGTTTGTTCTCCTAGTATATTCAACACTCTTCTCCAGCACCACAGCTCAAAGGCATCAGTTCTCCTTCTATAATCTTTATTCATGTCCAACTCTCCGATGCAAAGCATGTAACTAAAAAGACTATAGCCTGGATCAGGCGCACCTTAGTGTCCAGCCTGACGTCGTTGCTCTTCAATACTCCTGAGAGGTCTCTCACAGCTGAATTTCCCAATGAAATTCGTCTCTTGATTTCCTGGCTGCTGCTACCAAGAGTGTTGGCTCTGGAACCAAGCAAACTAAAACTGTTAACTATCTCAATCTCTTCACCATCCATACTGATGCTGC
>NW_006399943.1:5530766-5532127 GCF_000299155.1 Elephantulus edwardii | reverse complement strand
GCATGTGATATCAATGATATTGTTCGATAATTTCCACACTCTGTTGGGTCACCTTTCTTTGGAATGGGAACAAATATTGATCTCTTCCAGTCAGTTGCCAGCTGGCTGTCCTCCAGATTTCCTGGCACAACTTAGTGAGCACATCCAGGGCAGCATCTGTTTGTTGAAATAAATCAATTGGTATGCTGTCAACTACTGGAGCCTTGTTTTTTGCCAATTCCTTCATAGCTCTCTCTATATATGAATATACACACACCACACACACACACACACACTCTCTCTCTCTCTCTCTTCTTTAAAAGGGAAAGAGGAGAGGTATGGAAGAAGGAAATCACCAGGACAGCAAAGATTAGTAGAGGGATGGGGGGAGGGACAGTAAACAGATAGGGAAGGAACAATAGGGACTTGAGGCAGTGATGTCTCTGAATTATGGTGTTAATGAAAAATAGCAAACACACAATAGTCTTATCAAAAGAAAAGAAGTTCCAGTAGGTATTTCATCGTGTGTTACACTGCTAACCCAAGGCTTGGGTCTCCAGCAGTTCAAATCCAGGAGTGGCTCTGTAGGAGAAAGTTGGACAGTGTCCTCTTGTTAAAACCTACAGCCTCACAACCTGATGGAGGGTACTGCACAGCTGACAGTGACTCAATGGCAGTGGAGTTTGAGTTTGAGCCAAAAGGACACACGCATCTGCTTCGGATGCAGAATGTTATTCAAAAGCCAATATATTGCTCTGGACATGATGCTTGGAAATGATCATTCAAGGAGGAAGACCTCTACAAGATGGATTAACACACTGGCTGCAGCAACAGGCTCAGGCCCAGAAGAGCAGGAGGCCACCGCTGGCTCGGGCCGAGTTTCATCCTGGAGTAGGAGGTCTTCCTGAGTCTGTTGTCTGCTGCTATCACACACAGGAAGCTATCAAGGAGCCTGGGAGCGTGTGAGCACCCAGCTGTTACGTGAAAGGTCTGCAGTGTGAACTCACCAGGGATAGTTTCTGTGAAGATCTTCAGCCTTCAGGACTTTATGGGGGAGTTCTACTCTGTCCTACACCAACATGAGAGTCAGAACTGACAAAAGGTCAGGGTTGTTATACCTCACTAGCACCAGCAGAGGGCACCCGACTCAGAGGTCAGAGAAGACCCCAGGACACGAATTCTTAATTTGAAGTTCAGCTGCAAAGTGGAGTACAAAATAAAGATCCAATATAAACCCCTTCCAAAGGCCACTGAACTATCCCCCAACAACCCTAATTAATAATACATCCATCCTACAACCTACCTAAACTGACACAAACCAAAACTGAACATCTGAACAGACCCATTACAAAAGAAGAAATTGAAAAGGTAATACAACAACT
>NW_006399943.1:5508820-5527600 GCF_000299155.1 Elephantulus edwardii | reverse complement strand
CTTTGTACCTTGGTTGTGTCTATTTCTTTTAGTGATGAACTTCATCACTTCATGGTTATCATTGTTGGGTATCACTGAGTTGACTAGGACTGTGAACAAGGATCTGAATCCTGCCCTTCCCCATCACTATATGTGAGCCACTGTTAGTCATTTCATTAGCAACTCTTCAAAATACTTTGTAGCAGTTAGGAAATCCAAAGAAGAACAGCATGGGATAGATCTATTGACAGAGTGCTGAGAAGTAATTTGTCAGGTGAACATAATGGTTCTCTCTGGCAGCAGGATTAAGGAGGATTCTCATTTACAACTTCATCAGATTCTGTTCACAGTTGGTCAGAAGACCCACCTGGCTCAGCCTCATGTCCATCAGCGTGTTCCTTGCCTGGCCAATCTTCCTCATGTCCAGCTCACCTGTACCTGGAGTCATCAACCCTGGTGTCATCCCTCCAGGGTACGGGGTGTTCAATCCACCAGGGTAGGGTGTATTAAGACCACCAAATTGCTGGGGAGACATGAGTAAAAGGCTGAGTGCATTGCCTGTGGACAAGCCCACTCGCCCCGAGACCACAGCACGAGCTGATTGTGTGTGTAGATAGATTAGATTCCCACTGCATAGCCGCTGAGCGCAGATGCTCAGACTCAAGCCCAGCATGCCACCCCCTGGAGTCCACGTCCCTTCTGGCAGAGGCTTACAGTCTGCCGGGGGTCCACCGATGTGTGATTCTCGCCAGTCTGCAGATGCTTGGCAAAGAAGCTGTCAGGCACAGGGGTCAGCTTTTCATAGCGTGGGTTCCGCTGACGCTTGTTCCGGGCGTCCCCCACCTCTGGGATGCTCAGCCACTCTTCTTCTGTGACTTCAGCCAGTTTCCGCTAAGGACAGTGCCCAGAAAGGACATTATCTCTCTGGTAAATTGCCCTGTGTACAGGAAGGACTAGCCTCTCCCTCCCCAGGCCCAAAATCATCAAGCCTTGGAAAGGAGTTTGTTACAGAAATAGCTTTCTACATCACTGAAAAAAAAAACCAGTCAGCTCCCTAGGTCAGCTCTACTTTATGGAATAGTCATTCTTTCAAAGTAGACAGGACTTGGCTTAAGAAGCCATAAGTACAAGTAGAATGAAAACAACAGAGAAAAGGGGTAGCTTGGCCCACCTTCTCTCACGTTACTCTATGACTTAAATAAAGAGCAAGGTGTGTCAAGCTGGGTCACTTCTGGACTAAATCTGCTTTCTCGGCAGGCTGGTGATCTGCCTTGGAGAGTCTTCTACCTGCTCACCTTCAGATCTGAGAACTGTTGCTGGATTTTGGGGCGTTCCATTCGGTATTTCTCGATCTCCTCCTTCTCCCTTTGCTCCCTGGGAAACAAGGTGCGTATGCATTGGGAGAAGAATGCAAAGCCTCTGTTGGGAGCAGCCCCATGTTCTGTGGAACCCTGAGGACCCCTGGGAGAGGGCTCCTCCAGCGGAGCCTTAACACCACACACTCATCTGCTCTGAGACTTGACACCATGTGCCTCTTATCTCCAGATTACATCCTAAACATCACTCCACAGCACTGTGCCCATTCCAAAGATAATGACAACCTATCCAGAATTCTAACTATCCTGGAAAGCCAGGCTCAGAATTCTGAAGGTGTCCACTCCAGTCCTGGGCCCAGCAGCTGGCCATTCACCCAGAGCTGCAGACTAAGACCCAGGTGAATGAACAGCTCCACACACACCTCCTCTACTCTGAAATTAAGGACAAAGGCAATACCCGCTAAGAAGATAACTAGACACAGCTGTGCACGCAGTAACTTATTTTACCTTCTCTCCTTTCTTCTTTCATCCATCCTCTTATCCAGAGCCGCATAAATGGCATCTGCTTCCTCATCATCTTTTTCATAGGGTCCACTTGAGAAGAGGCTCCCGGCATAGCCGTTAAACTAAGAACAAAGTGGTATTCTCCATCAGTTTTTGCTTCAGTACAAATTCACCAGCAGAAACAGCATCTCCACCCAGAAAAGCTGGCCTAACAAGCTTTCTCAGGTAAATTCAAATTTAACAAAAGAGCCAATCAATACGTTACAAAATAGCCAGAAGACTCGGTCACATGCCAAAGCTCAGATGCCCTCTGAAAAAGACTAAGTGTGGCTCGACAAAAAAAAAAAAAAAAAAGACATTCTTCCAAACCATGTAGAAAGATGGCTCTAAAGATGACGGGAAGGACACCTGCTCCTCACTCGCCGACTCTCTCACCATGGGGCATTCAAAATTACCACCCCATTATCCTGGGCATTAATGTGACATGCCAGGTGGTACTCAATGCTGAGGAGTGAAGTGAAATGGTCAGGGCTACTTGTGATCAGTGGTTTGGCAGTTACACAATGATGCAGTTGTCCTCCACTCTGGCATAACAATGACTTCCACAAGTGACATAATTTGGAAATTTAAGCATGTCAATAACTGAGGAGGGGTGAATTGTGTCCACACAAACTCAGTAGTTTCGGGAACTGCAGTGAGGTATATAATATCTTAATAACCAATATCAGGAGAAAAAGACATGCAAGAATCCTATGTGGCTTTGGTTTGGGGTTTTTCCTCCCCTAAGTTTCCTGAAAATTTAAAGTTATTTCAAGATTAATCGTTAAAAAGCCACTTCCTTAAAAAACAAAAAACCCACTTTCTTCTCACTGAAGCACTGGAACTGTTCCAACAACACAATGGAAGAAAAACTTAAGTCACTAAAGGATGGCACTAAGCCAGCTACGAGGTGAGCGCAGATGCAAATCATCAAGTGCCACCCCTGATGCCACTCGAGTTCCGGTCCCTACCAACACCTGTGACTCCTACAAAGGTGGCTCTTCTGCAGAGAAGCACCCAGGCCCCACATCACAGACACCACAGCATCTGGTCAAGAAGCCAGGCAGCCATCTTGGCTGAGCAGCAAGCCCGTGAGGGCGCCAAGGATCACCTCGTCGTAGTTGGTGTCATTCAGGTCCTCATCATCATCGTCCGCAGCCTGGTTTTTCTTCATCTGGTCCCCGACGGTCCGCTTGCCTGGAGGAGCATGGCGGTCATCCACAGGGTCGTTTGCATCTCGAGCTGGCCCAATATCTGACCGAGTGGTGAAGCCAGTGGCACTGCAGGAGACCAAGAGACACATGTAGATGCGATCTACCACATCATGGTGTCCTTGTTCCTGTGTTCTGCCATCACTTGATAAATCCGTTTTGTAACAGCAGAGAAACCTCCAAAATACCCTGTGGTAGTGAGTTAAGCAACACTGGTGTGGTCCAACCTACCTCATGAGCTCTGAAGGACACTTCCTCCCAAGCTCCAGTCTCACATTTCCACCAGCTGCCACTTATTTCCATCTTCGCTCCAACCAGTCCCTCAAACTTGGTTTCTTGGCCCACCCTCTCCCCTTGCCGCCTTCTCCCCTGCCACCCTGTTGTGTGGCAACCGAGCTATAGCCATGACTGCGCATGGCACTGCTTGCTGCTTCTTGACCAGTGTCCTCCACAATGGCCTGGGTCGCTACATGCAGCAGCTTCAGCATCTCAGCTTTAGCCTTAGCCACGACGCGCCCTCATCCCGCGGTGCCAGGGAGTTGATAGAACGGGAGGTGACCGACTTCACCCGCCGGAACCCAGGGGTCGTCATATACATGAAGGCAAAGCCGTGCAACATTCCTAGAGTGGTGGCGGAATACCTTAACGGGGTTGTGCATGAGGAGAGATCGTGACGTTGGTGTAGAAGCTGGCGGACCAGCTGGGCCGCGATGTGATCCGCATCCACAAGCCCTTCCACACGGGCACCCCTTCACTAACAAAGTGGCAGTGTCTGGCAGGCTGCACCTTCGCCCAGGCGCAAGCACCCTGATGAGTGGAGGCCCCATGCATTCCAGCGGCAGGCCCTGTACTCTTCCACCTGCTATAGAGTTGTTCCTTCCTCTTGTTTCAGAGGAGTCCATGGACAGACAGATGAAACTCTTTGGGAAGGGTCAGTTCTGGGGCGGTTCTAACTCAGTAGTAGCTTACAGCATTGGGAAGCTGATGCTAAAGCTTTTGCCTGGAATACAAAGTTGTCCAATTCTTTTCAGTGCCCACTGCTCGGGACAGGGACTTTGTGAGCATCCTCATCCAACAGGCATCTCTGAAAATGTTAATATTTCAAGAGTTTTACAGGGCTCTCCAGAGGGCACTCTGATGGCCAAGTGGGTAACCTCCTCCCATATGATGGAGGGTCAGCTGTGGGGTGGGTTCCGACTCCACTGCACAACAATTACACAGGGCTCTCATTTTCCTAGAATCTAAATTGGTAATGTTATGTGCTGTCCAGTCAGAACTGACCCATGGCTGATCCTCCAGGGGGTTTGCAGAGGCAGTAAATTGCAGGAAAGAAAATGGCCCATCTTATTCCTAAAGAGCACCTGGTGGATTCGAACCAGTGCCAGAACTCCCTGAATTGATAAGAGTAATCTCAAAACCCACTGAAGGCCCAAGCCTGACACCTTCTAAAGAATTAGGATGTCCCCTTGCTATCTATAATCCCTGTGCCAGAGTTACCACCTTATTCTCGATTATGAGCCTGGCATTGAGCCAGGTACTTCATGTGTAAATGTGTGTATACTACTTTGAAAACTAAGGTAAATAAACTTACGGTCACAACACAACAACTACAACAAAAAAACCCTGGCTTCTTCCAACCCTGGGGGCTGCTCCCTGCTTGGCTGACAGCAGCGCACAGCAGCTTCTCTGCATTTTTCGATCTCTTCCATCCTTCTGACTGAACATCGGAAAACTTTCCTCCCCACACCTCACAGACCTTCTCATGCTTGGGCATCATATGGCCTGCAGCGTTCCTCTGCTCTCCTATTTCAATCCCGAGTTGGAATGCTGACACATCACTCTCTCTCTCGGGTACAGAACAAGTCCTGGTCTGTTGAGCAAGGCCACCTGCCCCTGCACCTTCCCTCTATGTACTGCACATCTACTTCTAGGGTTCTCTTCCATTCTGCTGCCTCCCAAACCTGTCCTCTGTTTATAAGGCACAGGCAGAGAGGCCGTCTCCACCCCTGACATGGTTCTGTTTCTCTACACCTGACCTTCTTCCGAAGCCTGAAATGAAGACTACCATGCCTCAGAAGGCTTCCAGACCTCATGAACCCTGGATCTGTCTCTCTGTCCCAATTCATGAGGCTGTTCACCCCCTGCCAACTCTGATTCCGTGCCCACAATGAGAAAAACACAACAGTTCTCCACATCAAGGGAATAACCAACTAGGATGACTGCTCAGTTAGTAACAGTGAGGTCAGTACAGGCTGCAAGCATGGAGAAGGGCTCCCAGAGCCCAGCCTGGACAAGCTGCTGATGAGGGGAAAAAATCAGGAGGGGGGAGGAAATGGAGCATTGGGAAAGCCTGCTGTCAGAGACGTCAGTCTGGAGAAGAGTATTGAATATACCACGGACTGCTAAGAAAACAAACAGGTTTGTCCTGGAGAGGGTGAAGCCAGGCTGTTCCTTGGAGGCAAGGATTCTGAAGCTCTATGGACGTGTTGCAAGGTGGGAATCAGTCCTTGGAGAAGGACGTCATGCTTGGGAGGGTAGAGGGACAGCACAGAGGAAGACCTTCGATGAGATGGATTGATTCCGTCACTGGGGTAATGGGGATAGGTGTGTCGGAGACAATAAGATTGGCACAGGATAGAGCAGGGTTTAGAGCTGTTGTACAAAGGCCCGCTATGAGTCTCAGGCGTCTCGATGGCACATAACAACAAAAACAGAGGCGGCCACACAGTGGAGCCTAACAGCCCAGCTGGACCACGAGGCGAGGCAGAACCAGCAAGAGAAGCGGCCTGACCAACCTCGGGGCCCAGTCCGTCTGGGGACCCGCTGCTCATTAGCAGTCCACCTGTGGTCACAGCTTGTCACACCTCGTTAGCTGTCACTCACTCCAGAGACCCAAAAAAGGACTCGAATACTACTCGCTCGCCAGCCTCCTACAGAGTCTACATTAAACCGTTCAGAGTCTTCCAAACTCCTTTTATCATCATTTGTCTCTCTCGTCGCCAGCAGCGAGCTGCCCTAGGCTCTGCTGCCTCCACTATGTGAGGCCAGTGCTCCTCCAGGGTCCGCCGGACAAGCCGAGGCTCGAGAAGGAAGAGCCCTTTGCCCTGGATGGTCGGTACAAGACCCTCCCCCGCCATGCCTGTCCCGGCCCTCCTTCCCAATGGCGCGTCCCGAGGTCTCACCCGCGGCCCAGCCCCGGCACGTAACCGAGAGGCGCGGGCATGCCCAGAAACGGCTTCTTCTTCTTGTTCATGGCGGCAGTGAGGCCACAGGCCCGGAGAGGAAGAACCGAAGCCGCGGTCGCAGCGATACAGCCAAACCTCCCGGGTCCCGGGCGCCGGCGAAAGACGCGTGCTCACGTCACGCATGCCCCGGAAGCAGAGCCCTTTATGCGGCAGAAGTCCCGCCCACCACTTGTCCCTGCCGGAAGTCCCAAAACTCAGCTGGAACAGCTTCCGGCTGCCACTGGAGGGCGGTGTGGCGAGGCGGGCACTCTCTGGCCGCTCCGAATTGTTAAGGGGCACCACCATCGTGAACATTGCTGCGGGCCTCCCAAACCAAACCGATAGCCTTTCCACTTCCTGAGTGCTCCGGAGAAACCTGAGTGTGGCCCCAGCCCCGCTGACCCCGCCGCACCCTGGCAGGTCGAGAAGGGCTGCGCGGGCTGTGTTGTGATGGAGCACTGTGTGCACACTGCTGCCTTACGTCCAAATCACCAGAATCCTCAGTCCCACTGCAGCCTGTGCCTGGTCATCAGGTCACGACTTCCCACCCCGTGGACACATCCGCCAGTCCCTGAAGGTTCTGTCGAGGGCTCTGCGTGAAGGCGGAAGCTCCCGACCCCGAAGTCGTGCAGGGGAGTCTGATTCACACGAACGAAAAGGGCCACGTATGGGTCGTGATGGCTCCTGGATGGTCATCAGCGTGGCTCGGCCCCCGAGGCACTCGTGTGTGTCCTGACGTGGGGGGGCTGTGCTTACGAGAGCACATTTCCCAGTGCCCAGCCCGGCCGCACTTCTCACTTAGGGCCCCCACCCAGACCTGTGCCCTGGTGACAGCCGAGCCGGGGCCTCCGCGCTCCGAGAGCAGCCCGAGCCGGCGTCTCCAGCGCGGCAGGTGCAGAGCGCCGGCGGACAGGCCGCGAGCCAGGCGAGGGGGCGTGGCCGCTCGCCTCTCGGGAGAAGCCTTCCGTACACATCGGGGTGGTAGGTCCTCACGCCCCCCATCCGAAGGCCCCTGCAGACGCCCGTCCCTGACAGGTGCACGGGGCACTCGCCGCTGGAGTAGTGGCCAGGTGCGCTGGGCCGGCCCAATCCCCGGCGGAGCCCTCGGCACACGCAGAGCCGCGCGCGCGCCGCCACACCTCGCAGTTCCCGGAGCGCGCTCAGCGCAGAGGGCTTGGCGGGCAGGTGCCTCGCCGCGCAGACTCGCGGGCCGCGGGGACCGTCGCAGCCGCGGGGACCGGCGCAGGGGCGGGGCGGCGGCGCACGTTCCCGCGGCCGCGGGGCCGCCCTGCGCCGGGCGAGGGGCGTGTGCACGGGGCCGGGGACTGCGGGGACTCATGTTCACGGAGCTGCGGTCCAAGCTGAGTCCCCCGCGAGCCCGCGCCGGGGCCATGCGCCCCGGCTTCGGGGAGCACCGGGATGTGGACGGTGAGCAGGGCCGCGGCTGGCCGGGCGGGAACTGAAGGTAGAAGGCAACTGCGATCGGGCGGGGATCGCGGCCGGGCCGTAGGGGGTCTCCTGTCCTTTGTCCTGTGTAGTGACCTGAGATGTGGAGGGTTAGGGGTCTTCTTTCTCAACGAGGGCATCCCGAAGCTCCTGTCTTCGGCTGGCGCCGCCCTGGGGTCACCTTTTTTTTTTTTTTGCGCGCAGGAAACTCTTCCGAGACAACAAGCCCCAAAGCAGGCTGAGGCCACCACCTGGCTCGGCCCCCTGCCCTATTTCTTCGTAAATTCCGACATCGACTGGAAGGGACAGACCCACTGACAGGCAGACCAACTGACTGACGATAGCCCCCTCTCTATCCCTAACACAAGCAGAAAATGGGCAGGGCCGGGGCAGGTGCGTTATAGGGTGGAGCAGGGGTGGGCAGGGTCTGGGGAACCAGATCCCAATGTTTCTCCTGGAGGGGTGAGAGGAAAGTAGGGGGGAGGTGGAGGATAAAGGAAGTGGGGAGGGATACGACTTTCCCACTGGGGTGGTGGTTACACTGAGCGCCCATAGACCCCACTTTCTTTTTTGAGGGGGAAGTGATTATAAACGAATGACTATAATCCAGATTAATAACTGAATGCATTAAAGACAGCTCCCAAAATGTGCATGCAGGTACCCCAGTCTGGAGCCTCCAGAATCGATGTTCTCAGTCCTGCCAATACTGGCTTCTCTCCCCCCACCCTTCTCCAATTGTCCAACAAAGTTTTCAGTTTTGCCAGTATTGGCTTTCCACTCTCCAACCCCCTCAGGGCTCATCACAGCAGGTCTCCATTTCAACCATGGCTCCTTTGCTGCTGATGTCAGGAGGTCTCTTTCCTCTGGGCAGATAAAGATCTGGACCCCAACTTTAGTCAACTGCATCCTCCAGTCTTTGAAAATTGCAAGAAGCTTAAAGGAGAAGAGAGGGTAGCCAAGGGGCATGGTTGTTTATTTATTATCAGACCACCTAGGTGAGGCCTGCGGGGTGGGGGCACTGTGTCTGTAGGAGGGTCTCATTCATGCCTGGCCCCTTACTGCTGCACTGCAGAGTCAGGGCTGGATGCTGAACAGGGACAAGCCTTTGTCCCTCCCTCTCTAACTCTCCCTCTGTGGAACCTCATCCCTCCTCATCCTGCACCCCCTGTATACTGCCTCCTGCTGGGAACAGGGACCTCTGTGGGAGAGTCCCATGGAGGTGTCTGTCCTTCCTAAGTTCATGCCAGTAATGGTACCAGAAGTAATTGGGCAACTAGGAAAGTGTCACTCAGTTGGTGTGGAAGAGCCTTCTGGGCATCACTGCCCCTGAGCGGGGGCTGTTATGTACCTGAGCATCTGTGTAAGCTGGAAAAGGCCTGGTGCTGTCTGGTCGAGGGCCCTGGGAGTGGGGAATATGCAAACCAGCCCAGCAGGAAATCCTGGGACATGTTTGGGGCCTGCCCAGATTCAGACTCCTGTGTGTGAGTCACACTTGGCCAACTACAGTGGGGCCTTGCTGAGAGAGCTTTCCAGACAACTAGGACCAGCCTCCCTTTCAGGCTCACTTGTATATGCAGGCTCATATGCACACACAGCCTCAAGTCTGTGCCTAACCCTACCAGTGTACATCCAACTCTGCCTGTACGCCCAGCCCCCACAGTGTACGTCCAGCTCTGTAAGTATGCCCAGCCCCCGCCCCAGTATATACCCAGCTCTGCACGTATGCCCAGCCCCTCGTGTACACCCAGCTCTGAAGGTACACCCAGCCTCCTCAGTGTACACCCAGCTCCCCAATAAGTGTCCAGCCCCCTCAGTGTATACCCATTGTCCCCAGTATATGTCCAACCCCTCCAGTATACACCGTCTCCCAGTGTACATTCACCTCTCCATGTATGCCCAGCCTTTCCGGTATATTCCCAACCTTCCAGTGCACACCCACCTCTGTGTATGCCCAACCCCCCCAGTATACATCAGCACCCCAGTGTACACCCAGTCCCCAGTATTTGTCTAGCCCTTCTGTGTATGTCCAGCTATCCTAGTGTACACCCAGTCCCCCCAGTGTATGCCCAGCCTCTTCGAACCCACACATAGCCCCGTGTTACCCTGAGCCGCATACCTAGTGGGGATTGTGAGGTCGTGGTGACTACCCAGGATGAACCTAGTCTGGAGGGAAGCCTACTACCCCAGCAGCAAGGTCTGAACTACTGCCGGCCCCCAGTGAGGCCCAGGGAAGATGCCACCAGCTTCTTGTCTTTGGCCTGCTGGGGACCCTTGAGCTTCTAGCCATCATCCTTTAGCCTAAGGGATTTGGAAACCCATGCCTGAAAGAGTAAAGGGCTGGGCCAGGAGCTGGCTCTTGGGGGTAAAGCAGAAACCTTGTCCCTGACTGCTTGCTGACCCCATCTCCAGCCACGGCCCATTTCAGCTTCTGCCAGACTCCTCTGGAGCACACTGTGTCAGCTGAGAGCATCCCTTGCCATCTACCCCGGACACCAGGCTCCAGTTTCACGTGGCATGACTCCCGCAGCCAGAGGGCAGCCAGTGGGAGGCCGGTCAAGCTCTTGCAGCAACCAGGCTCAGAGCCCCCTCAGGTATGCCTGCCTGTCCTCTAGCCCCAGCCTCCCTGTCCCACCCTCTCAACATTGCCTGCCCCCCACAGGGCCGGCTGTACTCGGACCACTGTGGCCTGTACCACACGAGCCCCTCTCTGGGTGGCCTGACACGGCCCGTGGTCCTGTGGAGCCAGCAGGATGTCTGCAAGTGGCTCAAGAAGCACTGTCCCCACAACTACCTCGTCTATGTGGAGGCCTTCTCACAGCACGCCATCACCGGTAATCAGTGGGGAGGGTGCTCAGCCAAGGGCCATCAGGGAGGGTCATCAGAGGACTTAGCACCATGCACCAAGTCAGTGGGAAAAGGGTCAGCAGTTCTAGGTGTCATTTAGGAGGCTGCGAAGAGAATGTCAGGGATGGAAAGGCTCAGCAGGGGACTCGGGAGAGCAGCAGGGATGGTCAGTGGGGGAAGGCTCAGTGGGGAGAGGTCAGTAGAGATACTCCCAGGGAGCCCAGGACAGCCTCCTCCACACTCAGCCGAGCTGGCTCCCCTCAGCGTGATACCCCCCGATGGCCTCCCCCGAGCCTGTGTCTGCAGCCCCTCTCTGCTTGCTCGGTCTCTGTTTCTGTCTCTATGTGGCCACTTTGTCCTGTATCCATTTCTCTTTGCATCCTTATCCCTCCCTCGGTCCTCATATCTCACTCTGTCCCTCTGAGTTTCTGCTTTATGTTCTCTGGTGGCCTAGTAGTAAGGAGTTGCACTGCCAACCCAAAGACAAGAAGTTACAATCCATTAGCTGTTCCATGGAAGAATGATGGACAAACTCCTGTGTAATTTACAGACTCTGGAAACCTGATAGAGGGTCTGTTAAGAGTCAGTTCCAGCCCCATGGCACATAACAACATAGATATGTATAAATGCACACGTATATGACACTCCTACCATATAGTCAGATGCACTCACAGCTGATCCCTCAGCAGTCTGGGAAGGATGAGGTGAGAGAAGGAGCAGTTAGCAGTGACTCACCGAGGACTGGGGCAGCGCAACTCCCTATATCTATTTCCATATAGAAATATAGATTTTTACAAAAAAGAAGTGTCTACTGTCATGTACCGTCAAGTCAGAACTGACTCAGAGCTGACCCTTTAGTGGGTTTTCAGAGACAGTAAATGACACGGGAGTTGAATGTCTTTTTCCCATGGAGTAGCTGGTGGTGTCAAACTGTACCTTTGGATTGGCAGTGCCACACCTTACCACTAAGCCACCAGAGCTCCCTGGTGTGTGTATGTATGTGTGAACGAACACACACACACAATCTCCATCCATCCCTCACTCATTTTTGCTTTCACCTCTCCAACTCTCTGTCATGTATCTCTCTCTTTTCTGTTCTGGGAACCCAGGCCGGGCTTTGCTGAGATTGAATGCAGAGAAGCTGCAGAGGATGGGGCTGGCCCAGGAGGCACAGAGACAGGAGGTTCTGCAGCAGGTGCTTCGTCTGCAGGTGCGAGAGGAAGGGCGGAGCCTGCAGCTGCTCAGTCAAGGTTGGTGTAGGGGCCAGCAGAACTACAGTGGGGGGAAGGGTGTGAGGTGGGGGGGCATAACCACAGCAAGGAGAGGGGAAGGTGTGAAGTGGGGGGATGATCCAGGCTCTAGGGGCCCACCAGGTAATAGTAGGGCCCTTTTGTGTCCCCCCATTTCTTATTCACTCCTTCCCACCCCACAAGCCTCCTTTAGAAGTGTGTCCTAGCTGCTGCCAAGGCTGGACCCCAGACCCCAGCACTGTGACTGGACCCCCATGAGGATGAGGCAGACCTTGCTACACTCTGGACCCTGAGGAGGCCTCCATGTTCAGGCTGGACCAGGATCACCACCCCAGGCACCTGAGCCAGGCACTCAGAACCATAGGTCCTTGTGCAGACCTCCACAGTGCCCAGGCCCAGGTGCTGGGAGTACTGGGAGCCACAATAGGCTCTTCAGGAAGCTCTCTATTTATGCTCTTCACCCTGTGATGACTCTCCCCCTGCCTGTAAAGCCCCATCCTGGAGGGTCCCCAACCTCCCCCAGAGATGAGGTCTGTCTGTTTGCCCCCTACCAGCCCTGGGCCCTCAATGAAGACTGTCACTGCCCCTTTTGTCCAGTCCCATCCACACCCAGCTGGGCTGGCTCCCAGCCAGCTGCCCTTCAGTCCTAGGGGAAGCCCCCCCACCCCACTCAATAGGCAGAACATGAGGCCCTAGCTCTAGGGAGTGCCTAGACCTCTACCAAACTGCCCCCAGAGCCATGGGCCACCCTGCTCCACACACAGCTACCAGGGTCTCACCTTCTGGCCTTGGCTGCCAAGCATCTCCACTCCCCATCTACCTAAGTGTGGGCACTCTCCAACTCTTCCCAGGAAGCCTGGGTTCCTACAGAAGTCCACACCATCCTGGGAACTAGCCAGAATCTGGCAGTTTGGGGCAGGTGTTGCCTGACAGGGGGAGAGCCAGGGGACCCCTGCTCCCCTGCCTTCTCCCATGCCCTTTGGGGACTCTGAAAATCTCAGGGACAATGAGACCAATGTGGCCAAGCCTTTAGCCTCCTCCTGTGTGCCCTGAGCTGGCCTTGGGATGTGAGGCTGGGCATCCAGGCCCTGGCTGTCCCTACCCCACCATGTCTCTTCCATGTGAGCCCCATTCTCTGTCCTGGGACCCTATTCGCTCCATCCCCCTCCTATCTCCATCGCCCTCCTGTCTGTGTTTCCCTCCATCCCTGCCTCCTCCCTTTTCTGTCCTGCACTCCCCAATCTGACCCAGGGCCCTTCTGCTTCCCTCTCCCTCGTCTCCCTGCCCCTCATGCCTCTGTCCTTGCCCCTTCTCCTTGCTCTGTCGTGTCTTCTAGATGCCTCTATCTCAGTTCCCTTGTTCTGTGCTCACTTTTTTTATATTCTGACGAGAACAGAAATAAACTCGTTCTCATTAGCTGCATGTGTGGCATCTGGAGGGGGCTGATTGCCTCTAGCTGTGTCCCCTAGAGAGCAGCAATACTGTGTTGGCCTGAGGTGGACCCAACGATGGATCTGTGAAAGTCTGAGGACCAGTAATCTGGACCTGAGCAAACATTCCCTGGTGCTGCCACAAATAACCACAAAACTGGTCCCTGAAATATGACAGTTTATTCCCTCCAACTCCTGAGGCAACTTGGGGTCCCCCAGGCTCTTCTCGCTCCTAAAGCCTTGGGTGTATCCCCCACCCACCACCTCTCATGCTTCTCCTGTGTGACCTGTCCCCAGTCCTGACTCCCAAGGACACAGGCCTTGGATTGAAGGCCCATGGGATGAGTACCTTTTTCCAAAAACTCACTTACCCAGACACACAGCAAGCAAACTCCACACAAATGGTGCTGAGCAGGATTGGACACCCCAGTTTGGACACAGCGTTCTTACAGAGAGCCCTTGATACTGGGAGCCAGGCCTACACAGCACCCCTACACACACACGCGCGCACACACATACCCCACCTACAAACACAGACATAGTCACCCAAACACCAAACAGAACTGTGCCAATACTCCACAAACAGAGAAGGTCACTCAAACTTGCCAATATTTACACACAGATAGCCAACACACCCCCACCACCAGCACCACACACATGTTCTGGCCTCTGGCCTCTGCCAGCTACCTGGATACTAGTAGATATCTGAACATGAACAATGCTGACACACACTGAGATAGGCACACATTGACCAGTGATGGGCACATGTACCCACCACAGACACTGATGTCAGAACATGCCACATGCACAGACATGAGAGTTGACACACACACTGGCCTTGTTCTTGAGCACAGGTCTGAACATGCTGGCCTATCTCTCCCCACCTCTACCCCAGGCTTCTAAGCACTGATCCTGTCCCCTCCCCACCTCTACCCCTCCAGTCTGCTTGGGCCTGAGGGCTGCATGGCTCACAAAGCATGTCCGCAGGACCCCTGTGGGAAGAGGGCATGCACCCCTCCCATCTTTTCTGCCTGCCCTCTGAAGTGCACATCTGCGACAGGTGGGCGGGGGTGGGGGCTGCGGGACTGCAGGGAAGCAAGTGCACCTCTTCCGTCAATCAGTAAACAAGGCCTACCGCTTCATGGAAGGCAAATGCCTATGGGATGCAAAAAGGACATTTTTAAACAATGAAACTAAATTATAAATGTCCAAGTAATAGATGTCACATTTTTATAAAAAGGCATATTTTCTTAATTAGGTATGCTTCAGTAATAGAAATAACATTAAGGAGATGGCTACAAAACCCAGAGACTTACTCTCACAGATCTTGTTGCTGCTGGAACAGCAAATCAAAACTTCGCCCTATTCGGCGCCATCCTCATGATGCTCCTTAGAAAGATGCAGTTACCCAAATGCTGCTTAGACTACCTAATCCACCAAAGTGGTTCTGAGAAAGGAGGATGCATGCGCTTCAAATCCACCAGACGCTCAGCTGGAGAAGGATAGCAATCTCCCCCTGAACCAGTTGGATCTGATTTGACAGTACACACACACACAAAATAATAAAAGAAAAAAGAGAGGAGGATGGTGCAATTTCTCCACCACACTAAAGGTCATTGCTGGGGTCACTGTTTGAATCCATCTCACTGAGATTCTTTCTCTCTCTTGCTCATCCTCCACTTTTCAAAGCATAACTTTTCCAAAGACTGGCACCTGCTCACAGCATGACCAAAGTATGTGAGACGAAGGGGGCCACAAGTCCAAATTCTAGATACCAGTTCTGGTGGAATGCTTTATCTCTGTCGGTTTGAGGGGAGGTCTTTGTGTCCTCTCAACATCTGTGTGTCTGGCATCTGTTGGAGATCTTCATGTGTCCTGACATCTGTCTTCGCCTTGTCTAGGAGGTTCTCCATGCAAAGCATTCTGCTGCAGCTCTTCTCTCTTGGTGGAACTAGCGTCTCTCCCCTGCTCACTTTTTTCTCCTTTTATCTCTTGTAAGACAAAACCTAATGCAATCCCCCTAGAGAAACCCATCTTGCTATGCTGTCACTCAAGAAAGAGTGGTACATCCCACCTTAAAATTGAAAAATGGTTGACAAAAGACCTGTTAGAAAATCAAAGGGAGCTCTGGTGGCCTAGTGGCAAGACGCTGCACTGCAATCCCAGAGGTAAGTGGTTCAAATCCACCAGATGCTCTGCTGGAGAAGGAGGGGGCAATCTCCTCCTGTACCAGTCAGATCTGATTTGACGGTACACGTAAAATAATAAAATTTTTTAAAAAAATCAAACTAGATTCAAAAGAGGACATAGAATGGGGGAAATCACTGTCGATATCAGATGGATCTTGCCTGAAAGCAGGCAAAACCAAGATGTTTGCCTATGGGATTTTTGGGGTTTTTTTTAGCTCCTAAAGTAAAATTCTTTTTATTATTTTTTATTTTTTTTAACGTGTGTACTGTCAAATCAGATCTGACTAATATAGGAGGAGATTGTCCCTCCTTTTTCAGCAGAGCATCTGGTGGATTCGAACCTCACATCTCTGGGATTGCAGTGCAGCTTCTTGCCACTAGACCACCAGAGCTCACCTAAAGTAAAAATTTGTAATAAACCAGTTTTGTCAGTAAAAGAGAACAATTATACAATTACTTGATTGATGATGTTGTTGTTATGTGTGATCGAGTTGTCGATGACCATAGCTACCCCAAGTACAACAGCCATAAACTCTGCTCTATCCACTCCTGCGCCGTCCCTCCACCCTCCGAAGCATGACATCCCTCTCCAAGGACTGATCCTGCCTTGCAACATGTCCAAAAGCATGTCAGATGAAGCTTCAGAATCCTTGCCTCCAAGGACCAGCCTGGCTTCACCCTCTCCAGGACAAACTTTTGTTCTCCTAGCAGTCCATGGTATGTATATTCAACACTCTCTTCCTGCACCACAGCTCACAGGCATCAACTCTCCTTCTATCATTTCTAGTCATTGTCCAGCTCTTTGATGCATAGCAAGTAATTGCTAAGACCATGGCCCATATTAGGTGCACCTTAGTCTCCAGATTGACATTGTTGCTTCAGTACTTTGGAGAGGTCTTGACAGCAAACTTTCCCAATGCAATTAATCTTTTAATTCCCTGGTTGCTGGTTACCTATGTTTTATGGACTGTGCAAAGACACTCAGCTGTGTGGATCATAAATTCTGAGTGTCGGAATTCTGCAGCACTTAATTATGGAGCTCTGGTAGCCTAGTGATAAGGAGTTATGTTGCCAACCCAAAGCCCAAGGTTCGAATCCACGAGCTGCTTCATGAGAGAAAGACAGGTAATCTCCACCCAAGTGATTTGCTGCCTCTTAAAAACCTGCTGGCATCTACGAGTTGGTTCTGACCCATGGTAAGTAACAACATCATAACATAACTGTGCTCATATGGAATCTGAAGACACAATCATGTAACAGAACAGGGGGAAAGGTCACAATTTAAAATCAAGAAATATGCATGTCAGTGATGGCACCTTTATCATACTTATTTGATCTGCATACTGAGCAAATAATCTGAGAAGCTGGACTATATGAGGAAGAACATGTACTCAAGATTAGAACAAGACTTAATTATTAACAACCTGTGATACGCAGATGACCCATGCTTGCCTACTGAAAGTGATAAGGACTTGAATACTGATAAAGATCAAAGTCTTCAGTACAGATTTCACTTCATCATAAAGAAAACAAAACTTCTCACAATTGGACCAATGAGCAATATCATGTTAAACAGAGAAAGGACTGAAGTTGTCAAGGAATTAATTTTACTTTGACCCACAATTAATGCCCATGGAAGCAACAGTCAAGAAATCAAACAAGGCATTATTACTGGCCAATCGGCTGTGCAATCTCTCTATGAGGCGTTAAAACGCAAAGATGGTACTTTGAGGATTAAAGTTTGCCTGGCCCAAGCCATGATATTTTCAATTAGCAGAAGCTGGACAATGAATAAAGAAGACCAAAGAACTGATGCCTTTGAATAATGGTGTTGGTGAACAATATTGACGATAACATGGGCTGCCAAAAGAATAAACAAACCTATCTTGAACGAAGTGTCTCTAGAATGCTCCTTTGAAGGAAGGACAGTGTGACTGTCTTACATAGGTTGGACATCCTATAAAGAGGAACCAGTTCCTATAGTAGGACTTCACATTTGGGAAAAAGACTTAATAATAAGATGGATTAACACTGACTACAACAATGGGCTCAAACAAAGCAGCGATTGTGGGAATGATGTGGACTGCTCTGTTGTACGTTGAATGGGAACTGATCCTGAAAAACCTATGAAAAACTTGACCCTAACATCCTTACCGGAAGTAATTTGTGGCTGCTGTGATGCTGAACACTGTGGCACTGATGTGTCAAATGTGATAGTGGTTACCCATGGTGGACAGTGTTTGGTGGAGCTTCCTGATTAAAACAAGGTTGGAAGTAGGAGTGTCATCCACTTCTGAAATAGCTTGCCTCCAGAAACCCTATGAACTTGGAGAAATGATCAAAGTTACACAAGTGTTCAGGTCTTTCATTTATAGGGTTGCTATGAGTCGCCTACAACTTGATGGTACTTAACAACAATATCCTTTCTTACAACTGATTGGCCTAATCACAGTGTGGGATGATTACATCATTACCTAAGTGCCAAACCACTGAGAGTCCTCCCCAGGTTGACAGACCTCCCCAGGTGGATGAATTTTTGGGTAATACAATTAATTCATCACACAAAATTTTGCTTTTTTAAACATCAATCGTATTGTTGTCATATGACAACCTAAAGTCTCCTATCTGCCCTACCTCCTGGTTATAGGTCCTCTTTCCAGGTGGGTTCAATGAGCAGGTGCTCCAAGGGGAGCTACCCGGGTCGGAGGTTTATCTCCTGTCCCTAACACACAGCACTAGTCTGAGGCAAAGGGTGTAAAGGACTGACAGATTGTTTAGTAGTGACCCCCAGTAAAGCTAAGCCATTTCTGATGGTGGCCAAGGCGGTCGGAGCCAAGGCCAGCGCCCAGGGCTGGGTCATTTCCCCAGCGCCTCTGCCAAGGCCCCTAAAAGGGTCAAGTGAGGGTCCTGAGCACGACGGCCTCGACTCTCCACCATCCCCAAGTCCTCCAGGCAGAAGCCATCCGATCTCAAGGTGAAGGCATCCGGCTTGAGGCTGTGCCCAATACCCTTATCGTGCCTCAGTTTACCTCACGGTCCGCAAAACACCTCCGGCCCTATGGACACATGACTTGTTGACCACTACGCGCCAGAGCCCTGGTCTCGAAGATCAGACTGGCCCTAGAGCCGGGCAGAACCTAGAGCAGCCGGCGGCCCCCCGCCCCCGGGCCCCGGCCCCCGGGCCCGCCCCCTCCCCGCTGCGGAGCAGTGGCAGGAATACCGCGAGAGTTCGCCCCCTCCCTCCCCCACAGTAAAACTGTCAAAGGTGGGAGGGGCGGGAGCGCGCATGTGCGCAGCGCGGCGCGCAGCCTGCGCCGCCCGGACCCGGCCCTGCGCCCGCGTTCCGCG
>NW_006399943.1:5469080-5508720 GCF_000299155.1 Elephantulus edwardii | reverse complement strand
GCCGGTAAGCGCCCTGGCCTGTGCCCCCGCCCCGCTTCGGCCGCGGTCGTAGCGGCCGCGCCCCGACCCGGATCCCGACCCCGCGCGGTCAGGCTTAAACTAGCCCCAAGCCCCGCAGCTACCCCCTGCCGCCGCCGGGACCCCACGCCGGCCCCGCGCCCCGCGCCCCGTCCTGTGCGCCGCGCTCCCGCTCCTCCTTCTCCAGAAAAAGTCGCCATTTTGGTTCACTACCTTCGCCGCACCCCCCACGCGTCCGCGATCGGCCCTTCCGGGGCCTGATTGGGTCCCTCACACTGCACCCGCGCCCCAACCTTTCGAAAGGCTGCAGGTGACGGGTGGGTGGGTGGCAAGGCATGGCCACCAGGTGTGCGTCCCTGACAGGCCTCATCTGTGCGCGCAGGCCTGGGCCTGGGTCAGCTTGCACCGTGATACTCCTGCTGGTATCTCAGTGGCACTTACGGACAGGACACCTCCACGCTTACAAGACCCCACAACCTGCACCCAGCGGGATGGGAAGAGACTCTGAAAGGCCTTTCTTGTCCCGTGGGGGAAATCACTGATGGAGTCAGGAGGGTGTCCAGATGATCCCTGAACTCCAAGCCTGGTCCTTCTGGTGCTAGATTGAAAAGCAGAGACCTGGCCTGCAACGCACACCGTGAGCTTTAGGTGTTTACTGCTGGCTGGATGACTGCTACCAAGAGTATCACCGTAGGAAGCTGCAGTCTGAGGGCTCCTAGCAAAGTTTGTTTGGTTGTCCTCTGGCCCTCTCTCCATCCAGGCCTGGACTGCCCAGGCCTGCCCTCTGGCTTTACCCTGGATCACCTGAAACAGAGACCTTGGGGTCTCTGTGTGGCTCAGAGCCCCACATCCACCTCCAACACTTGGGGTGGAGGATCTCCAGCCTGAGTGGAACAGACCCATGGAGGCCCAGTGCAAACAGGAGGGGCCCCCTCTGGGGCCAGGCTAGTGGTCCTGGGAAGCTGGGCTTAGCTGCCTGTGGTCCCTGGCTGGAGATGATGAAGCTATGTTGGTGGTCCCAAGGCAGGAGACCAGCGACTCCTAGGGTGGCAGCAGAAGCGACAAGAGGCGGGCACCAGCCTCTGCCAGGGCACATGGGCTCGTTGGAATATGAGCAAGTGGCTTGGAGGTCCTAGGTCTGCTCACCAGAAGTGTTGGGGGCCCTCAGGCATTGGAAATCTTCCAACTGTAGCTTGGGCAGAAGGACCCAGGTGTCGAGTGCACAAGTCAGTACTGCTAGGGCCAAGTGGGGCGAGCTCAGCTCTGGGCTATCTCATGGTGTCCTGGATGATCCAGTGGCCCATCTTTTGTGTCTTAATTAGCCCCAGGATGGTGCACTCTGCCTCCTTGCCCCTAGGTGCAGACACATGCTTCTCAGCAAGTGTCTGGTGAGAGGCATCTTAAAGCTACATGTGGCAGGGAATACCAGACGAGGTCCTTCAAGTGGATAGTTTCTCCTGGATTGTCCCAGACCTCAACAGGACAGCCCCTCCCCAGAGTCAGAGGTCCCTGGCCCCCTCCTCAATTAGCCCTGTCTGGGGAAGGGACAGAGTAGCCCAGAAGAGGCTGTCAGGTGCCTCGGGCCCTAGGCTTCTTGTCCTCACAGGCCTGGTCACTCGCTCTGCAGCCATGACTGACCCTTTCTGTGTGGGTGGAGGTTGCCAGCTCCCAGGGTCCAGCAAGAGTGGTCCTGGCAAAGATGCAGGCCGGAACGAGGTCCGACTTCCGGTGATGCATGAGCCCCCCAAGCTTGGTGAGAGGTGGCATGGGGAAGACAGGGGCCTTCCCCAAGGGTGGGCAACTTGGAGCAGCAGGAAATTGGGTGTTGTGGAGGTGTGCAGGTCTGTCCGGCCCCGAGCTTGGCATGTTATTTGTCACAGGAATGTCAGTGGTCCGAGGTGAGCAGACTATGCCCAGCCAGGCCTCACTCTGCTTCGACCCGGGAAGCCCAGCCAGCGACAGAGCAGAAGGGAAGAAAAAGGGGCGACCCAAAGCAGAGAACCAGGCTCTCCGAGACATCCCAGTGAGCTTCTAAGGGCTGGGGTGGGGCTCACTAGGGCCTGCCGTTGGTGTCACCACCTGCTCTGCAGCAGCTTCATGGCCAGCCTGGTGCTCCAGGGTATTGGCGATGGCCAGACAGGCCTTCATTGTGGCCGTAAGCCCAGTGGAACAGGTGTGAGCACCTACGACAGACAGGTCCAGCATAGGGCTGCCATTCGGGTGGTTGGCCTCTTCTTACTGTGATCCCCACATTGAGGGCCCAAAGAAGGCACTGTGCCTGGGGCTTGGGTCAGGCGGAGGTGGCCCCTGGGGGTCAGCAGCCTGACATTGTCTGTCCCCAGCTTTCTCTGATGAACCAGTGGAAGGATGAATTCAAGGCCCACTCAAGGGTGAAGTGTCCAAACTCGGGTTGTTGGCTGGAGTTCCCAAGCATCTATGGCCTCAAGTACCATTACCAGCGTTGCCAAGGGGTAAGGAACAGATGGCTGGGGACAAGGAGGCCCGACTCTGCCTGCCCTCCCTGTCAGTGTTCTGTCCTGCATACCAAGGGGTGCCTGGGCAGTCTTCTGGGGCAGGCCCTGCTCACATGTGCCCTTCCCATACAGGGTGCCATCTCTGAAAGGCTGACTTTCCCCTGCCCCTTCTGTGAGGCTGCATTCACTTCCAAGACCCAGTTGGAGAAGCACCGCATCTGGAACCACATGGACCGACCCCTGCCTGTCCCAAAGCCCGGGCCAGTCAGCCGGCCAGTCACCATCAGCCGGCCTGTTGGGGTCAGCAAGCCCATAGGTGTGAGCAAACCTGTCACCATCAGCCGGCCTGTGGGTGTCAGCAAGCCCATTGGCATCAGCAAGCCAGTGCCAGTTAGCAGGCCTGTGCCAGTCACCAGGCCCGTCCCAGTCACCAAGCCCGTCCCAGTCACCAAGCCTGTCCCAGTCACCAAGCCTGTCCCAGTCACCAAGCCCGTCCCAGTCACCAAGCCTGTCCCAGTCACCAAGCCCGTCCCAGTCACCAAGCCCATCCCAGTCACCAAGCCTGTCCCGGTCACTAAGCCCATCCCGGTCACCAAACCTATCCCGGTCACCAAGACTGTCCCGGTCACCAAGCCCATCCCGGTCACCAAACCTGTCCCGGTCACCAAGCCCATCCCGGTCAACAAGTCTGTCCCTATCACCAAGCCTCCACAGGTCACCAAGCCTGTCACAGTCAGCAGGCCCATGCCAGTCAGCAGACCTGTTCCTGTCACCAAATCCACGCCAGCAGTCACCAAGCCTATACCACTTGCCAAGCCTATGCCAGTCAGCAAGCCGATACACATCACAAAGCTAGTGACAGTTGCGAAGCACATGCCGGTCAACAGGCCTGTTGCCATCAGCAGACCCACACCACCCTGCAAAATGGTGCTGCTGACCAAGGCTGAGAAAACACGCAGCATGGGGAGGAACAGTGGTAAGAAAAGGTACGGGGCCTGTTGTGGGCCAGGGCTCCTGGGCTGCAGCCTGGTACCCCAGAGTCGGCCATCTGCCCCTCACTCACCCCACTGCTTACAGGGCTGCAGATAGTCCAGATGCTTGCCCCTTGGCACCAAAGCTGGCAAGGTCAGAGAATGGGGAGTGCAGCTCGTCCACAGAGGGCCAGAGTTCAGGATTGCAGCTAGGTGTCGCGTCCACGAGCAGTCCCCTCTCACAAGGCAGCAGTACCTCAGGAGGCACAGAGACACCTCAGGTCATGGGCCGTGCATCTCCACCTGAGGACCCAGAGCGGACAAAGCACAGTAAGATGAGACGGGGAACAAGTACGGGGTGGCCTCTGTTTGCCTGCCATCTGACCATCTTTCCCCTCTTCTCTTTCTGAGTCAGGAAGGAAACAGAAGACCCCCAAGAAGTTCACTGGGGAGCAGCCATCCATCTCTGGGACCTTTGGACTCAAAGGTAAGACTCTAGATGGGCAAGCACTTCCCTGACTGGGCACATGTGCACTCATGCACATACCCACACCTGCCCTGGGTGTGCATTCCTGTGAAGGGGACCTTTGTTCACTCCTGGCTTACTTATATGTGCACATGTGTGCTGGGGGCTCTGTCTACATCCACCCTGCCTGCATGTGCATTGCTATGTCAGTGTCTCCTGCCTGCACTGATGCCACCCTTCCTGTGAGAGGAGGTATATGCTAGGACCTTCTACCTGTGTATGCACACACATGACAGGGCTCTGCTTATACCTACCACACCTGCACACGTGTGCACACAGGACTGGCCAAGGCGGAGGACAAAGCCCGCATCCACCGTGCCAAGAAACAGGAGGTAACAGGCCCCGAGGACATACGGAAGAAAGTGCTGGCTGTTACCAGTGTCACCAGCAAGGAGGTGCCAGGGCCCGGGACTCATTCAGCTCTAGGTGAGAACCACTGAGTGGTGCCTCAGGTCTGTGCTGTAGGGCTGGAGTGCGGGGTCAGGGCTGAGGCTCAACCCTGGGTTCTGCATCTGGTATCCAGGGGATCCAGGAGCCCAGCAAGGCCCTGAGGCCCTGGCTTTGCCCTGTAGGTGGCCCTGAGGAGCACTGGCAACGGGCCATCCATGAGCGAGGTGAGGCCGTCTGCCCCACCTGCAATGTGGTCACCCGTAAGACCCTTGTAGGGCTCAAGAAACACATGGAGGTGTGCCAGAAGGTGAGGCCAGACCCTGGGGCAACTAGGGTGTGAGGAGGGGGCCCAGGCCTGGTGAGACCTCCCCAACATGTGAGGCTGGGGCACTGTCTGGCCAGATTCCCCAGGGCACCCAGGGCACTGGGAGGCCCAGGACCCAGCAGTGATGAGTGACTCTGTCTGTAGCTGCAGGATGCACTCAAGTGCCAGCACTGCCGGAAACAGTTCAAGTCCAAGGCAGGCCTCAATTACCACACCATGGCAGAGCACAGCTCCAAGGTGCACCCTCCTGGCCCAGGCCCAGCCCGCTCCCCAAATGAGCCCTTGTCCAGTCCCTCAGCTCAGCTGACCCTGTCTGTTCTCATCCACTGCTGTCCTCCTCTGTAACTGGCCTTTTGTTGGTCGCGCTTGGTGGGGTTCATTGTGATAACCTCATGTCTGACCTTGGGTATCTGCCTGGTCCCCAACTCCTGGGCAAGGTTGGAAGTCCTGTATGTCTGGGGCCGACACTGATGCTACCCTGTGCCCCTAGCCCTCTGACACCGAGAACTCGGAGGGCGGCGAGCAGGAGGAGAGAGAGAGGCTGCGCAAGGTGCTGAAACAGATGGGGAAGCTACGCTGCCAGCAGGAGGTCAGGGGCGGGGACACCCGGTGGAGGTGGGTGTGGGAGTGGAACATGGGGCGGGGCCGACAGGAGAAGTGGGGGTGGCTATAGGGGGAGGGGATTTGAGTAGAGGCGGGAACACAGGCGGAGATCGGTGTGGGCATAAGACATGGGGCCCACCTTGGGGTGGGGCAGGGGCTGGGGGCAGGACAAGGGACTCACTCACATAGAGGTGGGCCTGGGGACATGGGGTGGAGATGGGTGTTGAGGAGGGAACCCGAGGAGGAGACAGCGCTAGGTGAAGGGCGGAGATAGGTGTCGGGGGAGGGACGGGGACGGGAAGGCCATGGTACAGAAATATGGGGCAAATATGATGGGACATGGTGGGGGACACGGGATGGATATGGAGATCAGGGGGTGGAGACGGAGGTTGATGTGGAGATTTGGTGGTGATGGAAGCTGAAACGCAGGAGGGAAGACATGAAGATCAGAGGGAGCGAAAAACCCGGAGGTAGAATCAAGAGGGTTAGGTGGAGGATTTGGAGACTGGGTGGGGACCCACCTCAACCCAGAACAATTGGAGTGTGTTCTGAGTCTCATCTCCAGGGCTACCAACATGGCCCCTTCTCTCTGCCTATTCTCCAGGGCTGTGGGGCCGCCTTCTCCAGCCTCATGGGGTACCAGTACCACCAGCGGCGCTGCGGGAGGCCACCCTGTGAACTGGAGAGCCCATCCTTCCCCTGTGCCCACTGTGGCAAGACCTACCGCTCCAAAGCTGGCCATGACTACCACGTGCGCTCAGAGCACACAGCCCCGGTGAGCCAGCAGCTGTGGTCCCAGGCCCACGACCACACCCTTTTTGGCCTCACCTTCTCTTACCTCCACCTGTATTGCCCCTCAGCCCCCTGAAGAACCTGTGGACAAGTGCCCTGGTTCTGAGAACCTGCTAGGTGTGGAGCGGACACCCAGTGGTCGTATCCGCAGGACTTCGGCCCAGGTGGCCGTGTTCCACCTGCAGGAGATTGCAGAGGATGAGCTGGCCCGAGACTGGACCAAGCGGCGGATGAAGGATGACCTTGTACCAGAGACTGCACGGGTACCAACCTGGGGCCCCACTGGTCATCACTTTGAGATCCCAGCCACCTGATCTCTAGGTGTGGTATGTCCTAATGGGCTGGACCAAGGGTAACTTCCTTGCTTGGTGCCTGTCCCCACAGCTTAATTACACACGGCCAGGCCTCCCAACACTTGACCCCCAACTGCTGGAGGTATGGAAGAACGAGGTCAAGGAGAAGGGCCATGTCAACTGTCCCAATGAGGTACGCTGGGGAGGCTGCTGGGGACCGTCCTCAGGGACAGGATACTTAAGTATGGTCTTCTGATAAAAACAGGTGGTCAGAGCCTGAAATGTGTTGGGGTAGCTTGTGCTACTGACACCTACAGGCAGTTCTCTGTGACTCTTAGCTCCCACAAGACCCTAAGGCAGAGACCCCTATCAGGGGGAGCTACCCAGAGCCCTCAAACAGCTGGGACTAAGTGGCCCACTCGCCCTGCAGAGGCTCTGTTCCCTATCTGGGACAGGTTCTCTGGGAACCCCCACACACTGTGCCTCTTGTCCCCCAGTGCTGTGAGGCCATCTACTCCAGCGTGTCCGGACTCAAGGCCCACCTCGCCAGCTGCAGTAAGGTTGGTCCTGCCCAGCTTCCAGTTATGCGTTGGTGTCACATCTACAATGGCTAGCACGCAGCCCCTTCCTGCCATCTTCAGTGGCTCCCTTCCAAGGTGCCCCACTAGTTTCACCAGGGTCACCCTGATCTGGCTTGCTTGCTGACCCTGGCAGGGGACACTCTACAAGAGAATAGCCCAGCAGGCAGAGGGACCTCCTAGAGATGGGCCTTTTTGCCCACCTTTCTCTCCTGTCATCTCTGACAGCAGCGGCCACCAGGTGCATGCTGCCCCTGAAGCCCACCTAGTCCCGCCTCAGCAGCAAAAGCTTGTCCACGAATGATGCTGCTCTCAAGTCCTTCTCCCTTGAGCCACTGAGTGAGGGTCTGGTACTTCTGCCCCGGCTCGGGTCTGGGGGCTGCAGGTCCCTAGGACTAGGGGCCAATTTGTGGGTGCTGTGCCACCCCTGCGTTGCAGGGAGACCACTTGGTGGGGAAGTACCACTGCTTGCTGTGTCCAAAAGAGTTCAGCTCTGAGAGCGGAGTCAAGTACCACATTCTCAAGACCCACTCGGAGGTGAGGGGCAGCCGGGGGGCATGAAGGCAAGGGAAAGCCAAGGTCATGGAGGTGAGTGACAGCTGGGGACATGGAAGTGAGGGGCAGCCAGGGGGCATGAAGGTGAGGAACAGCCAAAGTCATGGAAGTGAGAGACAGCTAGGGACATCCAGGGGACAGGGGAATGAGAGGGGAATGACCAGAGGGCAGCAGGGTATGTGGTGGGGAAAGGCTGGTGGCAGCCAAGGGTGGGTGCAGGAATGGGGGGTAGTGGCTGTGAGATGTTTGGCCACAGTCTAAGGACAGTTGGCTGAGAGGCCACCCCTCAAGGAGCTGAGGCACAGCCTGTTTGTGAGAGATCCCTTTAAGTACATGCCTGGCCTTTTAGCTGCCCCTCGGGGCATGTCCACCCTGGAGGTTCCACCGGCTGTTTTTTTCCATCCAGAACTGGTTCCGGACCTCTTCACACTCCCCTCCCAAGCACAGGAATCAGGAACTGCTGGAGCCCCAGAAGGAGAAGGGTGTGGAGAGAGGGAAGAAGCGAGGCCGCAAGCCCAGGGAGCGGCCTGCTGAGGAGTCTGCAGCCAAGCTGCCCCCACGGTGTGATGACTGGCCATCAGGGGCCAGAGACAAGGGGGGCCGAGGCTCAGCTAGCCGAAAGTTGGGGGTTGGCAGAGCACCTGAAAAATGAGCTTGGTGGTGGCAGGTCACTGGGTCTGGCCCTTAGGTTGTCCCCTGTGCTGTCCATTCAGAGGGGTGGCAACTCCAGCTTCCTCCTGCCCCGCTTGTCCTCTATCCCCTCCATCTGTCCAGTGGGTCAGGGCTAACCAGTTTCTCCCCTCCGGGACGTGCCCACCCTTGCTGCAGACCATTGAGCTGGCAGTGGGCCTCACTGGGCAGAAGCAGAGGTGACCATGGAAGTGCAATAGTCCAGAGAGAGGACCTGCCTCCCTCCGAAGGCCCCTGTCAGTAGCTCCTGGGGCCAGAGGAGGGGCAGCACCTGCATCCAAAGCACCATGAGTCGGGCCACGGAGCAGGCAGGTGGCAGCAAACCTGGGCCCTTGCCACCTGAGCACCATGCCTGTCTGATGTGACCCTGGGTCCCTTCCTTTCCCCTGAGCTCCGTCTGTGGTCCAGTGGCTCCCCCACTATGGCCCAGAGTCCTTAATGGCCCAGGTTCTTGGCTAGTGAGGACCTCCAGTCTCAGCAACCACTGTCCCAGTAACTCACTCCCACCCAACACTGGAACTCCAACACCCCAGCTACCTCCCAGGAAGGCCTGTGCCTGCCCTCCGCCTGCCAGGCTGTCCCTGCCCTGTGCCTCTGGTCCTCTGCCTTTGCTCTCTCTACCTCTCCAGCTGCCTTCTGTCCTTGCTGCCCTACAACCCCTCCTCAGCTTCACTCTACTGGCCTGGCTCCCTGTGGTGGAGAGGTGGCCTCACAGTGGAGGCTCACCCAGGTATCCCCAAAAGTTCTCCCTGTTTGGTGGAAGAGCAAAGCTTCATGGCCTGGGGCCCCCAAAGGGGTGAATGACTGTGGAGCTTGCTCTGCCTTGCCCTTGAACCTTGCTGAAGCCAGTGGCCAAGGCAAGTGTAGCCTGATGGAGCTCTGGGGTCCTGGAGCTGGGAAGAGGTGGGGGTCCACAAACAAGTGTGGCTGGGGGTTAGGTAGTGAGCCCAATGCCTGAGGAGGCATCTCTATGGGAAGGTACCTTTCCTGGTGGCTGGTCTAACCCCTGGTCCAGCCCTGGGGCACCTCTCCTGGGCTTTTTACCTGCCTCTGCTTCTGGCAGTGTAGCCATTTGATACAGAAGACCAGCAAGGGCACAGGGCTTGGCTTGTATAATCCCAAGTTGGTGGCTGAGGCAGGACTTCATCCTCAATCCCGTTGGGGCTCCAATGATGGGATGGACTGGAGGTTGCCTGCATCCAGCAGGGAGGCCAGGGCACTGCAGGATGTGGCCAGCCAGTCTCAGTGCTTCCTCCCAGTCCTCCCGGTTTGCTTGCAGGAGGACATTCCCCCTCCGCTAGGGGTAGAGAGAGATGAGCTGAGGGCTTGGCCTCACCAATTCTAGATGATGTGAATTTTGATAGTTGCCCTGTGTGTGTTTCCTGGGTGTAGTGGATGCCAGTTTTGTTGCTGTGACAAGTAACAACCTTTTTTTAATTCTGTTTTTTATATGAAAATTCACAACAATCTGACATTTTTGGTGCTAAGGGTTTCCTGGTGCCGATGTGAGTCTGGGGCCCCTGTGGGCCAGGCAGGGCATTGCCCTCTGGCGTTAGGGTTCCTCTGTTCTGTGGACCTCTGCTCAGGAAGGTGGTGCTGACTCGGCTCTGCTGGCCCCCAGTTCCTATCATGAGTTCCCAGGCACCTAGAGAAAATGGACTGGAAGCTGGGCCTTGGGGTGGGTTCCAGGAAAGCTCTTTTGCTTGGGGTCATCTGTGTTTCCTTTCTGAATTCCTCTGATCTCAAGGCATTGGCTTGAGATTTGGAGATGGGGGCATGGACACAGAATCCCTCCTCCACACACACACACACACACACACACACACACACACCCCTTGATCTGATAAAGAGATGGCTGTACATGTGAAGGTGGGAAGGGTGCTTGGTGAGGCTGTGGCAGCCCTGGGGCCCAGGACTGTGCTGTGCTCCTGGTCTGAGAGCTGCAGGGGAATGGAGATAGGTAGGCACCCAGAGGGAGGGAGCTGACCAGAAGTGGAGGGAGTAGGTTCTATGGATGTTACCTGTAGCTGGAGTGTCACCTATGGCCAAAGGAAGGGAAGCTCCAGTTTCTCCATGTACGTGGCCCTTGGGGGACGGAGAAAGGTCCCTGGCCTAGCTGGGGCTGAGTTTATAGGAAACTCCTGCAGTCCCTGGACCTGCTAGTAGAGGAGGGTCCTGGGAACCTGAGGTTTAGCACTTTAACTCTCTTCTCCAGGTAGGGGTGGGGGCTGCTGCTGCACATGGCTGTCGAGTTGGGTCCCTTCTCTGCTTTCCTCTTCCCCCTCCCTCGGCCTAGCCTGGAACTCAGGATGACTGGCTGGTCGCGATCTGTAAACCCTGCTGGGGAAGGAGACACCTCTGGGCAGCCTTTATTACCCACCTCCCACCCTGGCATTAACATATGGGGGCTGCAGCCTGGTGAAGCCCTCTGCTCTAGGGTGTGTGGCGTATAGCCCGTGCCCAAAGTTCAAGCCCCCTGGTGAAGAGATGGCCATTGGGTCCTTTTCTGCAGATCTACCTCCGGCCCAGCCCACCTGGTGCCCTGAGAACAGGAAGGGCTGCTTTGAGGGGCTGACACACAATAGGATGCACTTTATTTGCTGTCAGAGGCAGAGGACGGTGCCTCCTGGTGTGACCTTTGGCCACTGCTGGCCAGACCCTCAGCCTCTGCAGTGTGGCTGCCCCAGCGCGGTCTGCCAGCCCCTGATGCACCGGAGGCCGGGATGCAGAGGGCCAGACAGCCTCCTCTCCTGCCTGGTGGTCACGTGTTCTGTACTTTGGGTTTTAAAAGGCCAGTTCTCAGTATATAAGTGCATTTTGAAAGAGGTTCCCGCCATCACTTGTAACCATATATATATACACATATATATTCTATCTACAAAGTGTTTATTTGCAAGATGTTTTGATGGTGAGCTCGGGCGCTGCCCACTTTGTGACCATCTGTCCCTGGTCCAATGCCTGCCTTGTCCCTCTCTCCGGAGGTGGGGGCGGGCCATCAATTGTATGTATTAAAAATGTATCAAATAAATGTTTATTGATTTTTTTTTTGCAGGATTTTGTGTGGCTGAGTTTGTGGTAAGGTGGGCGGTGGGAGAGTGTGCGGCTTCCCGGGTGACAAAGCTGCAGAGCCCGCGAAGCACGACAGCACCTGCAGGTGGCTTTCAAGACAGACCCCAGTGCAGGGAGAGGGAAAGGGAGGGATATGGCACGGCTGGCCTTAAACTACAGCTCCCAGCAGCCTGTGCGTGCTGCCTCGAACTACAGTTCCCGGCGGCCTTTGCGAGCGGCCCCGAGCCCGGTCAGGCCTCCGGCCGCCACGATACCCCACTTCCATGGATGCACCCCCGGTCTCCGCAGCCACCACCCCCTCGCCTTTGCCCCCTACTGCAGCTGGAGAGCCGCCTGATGGGCCAGAGGAGAAGAGCGAGACTGCGTGCGAGGACCGGTAGGCGGAGAGGTGGTTTGAGTGAGACGGGGAGGGGCGCACGTGTGGGAGCGGGAAGAGGGGCGGGGAGGCCCATGGCAGCTGCAGTCCGGCCTGGGGTCCTTGTCCCGCGGCCAGGCCGTGCACAGCCCTAGCCTGACTCTCCCCCTTCCTCAGACTCCATTTCTGAGGCACTGGGGGAGGGTGCAGGACTTTATTCCCTTGTGGGCACGTGGTGATGTCAGCGCGTGCACACATGCGCACGCATAGAGCAGTGTCAGACATCACGTGCATATGTACATATACACAGGGGTTGTCAAACGCATATGCGCTCTCAGTAGTGAAGAATGTGCAAACACGCGTAAACACAATGGTACCAAATGCACACCTGTACATACACACGCGCTGCACACAAAACGGTGGTACACACATGCACTCAGCAGTGTCAGACACGCACATGTGCGTGCGCACACACTGGATTCAGGAGTACGTGCTGTACATAGTGGTGTCACAAATGCACGTGTAGCAGGCTTTGGCCACAGGCAGGGCTTCTGACAGTGAGGAAGCATCACCCAGGCCCCAGGTGTCTACAGACATTCCATCCTCAGAACCACTGACCTGGAGTCTGGAAGCTCCTGAGGTGGCAAGGGTCCAACCCACGCTGCTTCTGGGTAGATTTGCACTTGGTGCCTGTAACTACGTCACCTGAGAGAGGGGCCAGAGGATGCAAGCCCTATCCAGCTTTACTAGACTTCAGAGAAAGTGTTCAGGGACTTGTGGAGTATAGTCAGAGAGGAACATTCTGACCCAGGAGTTCTGGTGCTGCCCCAGTCCACGAAGTGGTCAGGAGGGAGTGGCCTGGGCTGGAGCCTTTGAATCTGGGCCATGAGAGGGCAGAGGCTGGCAGAACCTGGGCCTTCCTCCTCGCTTCAAATCTGCAGTGGCCCCTCTCGGTGTAGAGTGGAATTGCAAGGAAAACCACCTGGCTTTGGTAGCTGCCCTGCTCAAACACCTATGTTCAAGGCTGCCACCCTGTGTACCTGGTCTGCCACACTGACCAGGACAGGACTCAGAGAGGTAGTCATCAGGCACAGTTCTCTGGACCACTGCTTGATGAGAGCCTTTCCCAAGCACCAAGGGTTCCAGCTCCAGTGTCCTGGCAGGTAGTCACCCTAGGTGAAGAGCCTGTTGCTGGACACAACAGCCTCTTGCACACTTTGACAGTGGAGACTGGTTTAGGTTGGACAGGAACCAAGTTTGCCACCTCAACTCTTTGTAAACTAATTAGCCCACGATTAAAAAAAAAAAGAGGAGACCCAGTGAGTACTCTGCTCAGCTCACCCAGCTCTGTTGGGTCACATGGGGCTCTTGGCCTGAGGAGGTGGACACTGTTCTCACTCCTTTTTGGGGCAGGCTTGGGGTTTTATGCAGTTTTTCTCCTGCCATTCCTGCTCTCAGTGCTTTCTGTATTCCACCCAGCCAGCCCCCTGCACTGCTGGCCCTCTGTCCAGAGTGACCACTCTCCCTGAATGGTCTCTCTGACCACACAACAGTCAGCCTTCAAGTGGTGTCCTCTGTCTGCCTTGCCCACTGTTTACTGTGGACCCTCAGCATGTAGGCAAGAGGACAAGACTGTCCAGTCTCACCCCTTACCAGGGCTCTCCAGAGACCTGAGAGATGATTCAGGCATCTCCTGGGTGGGTGGACAGACGGGGAGCTCATCCTAGGATGTGTGGGAGAGGCCCTCAGGGGTGATCATCCTTGCACTGTTTCAGTCCTTTGGTGCCTCTGGGTGCCATTCTCCATTCCCGCATTGCCGACACTGCATCCAGCTCCAGAGCTGGTGCCAGACCCCATGGGGATAGCCCCCTTCTTCCTGTCTTGATCCATCACATGGCTAAGGGTGAGGGGCTGCATGATGGGAGCATGGTCCAGCAAGCTAGGCAGCCAAGCAAATAAGACTGTTTTGGGTGACAGCAGCGCACTGTCAAGTACTTGGTCCCTGCCTCTCCCATGAGGTACATCTCCCAGGTTCTGGCCTCTGACAGTTGAATGCTGGCACCACAGCACTTCCTCAGGGTTGCCTGTCATTCCGGCCACACTGCCCACAGGCTTGTCACTGCAGGTGTGCATCTGAGCTTCAGGACCCAGCGATGGGGTTGAGGGGGGTTTCTGAGGCAGGTGCGCAGCAGCTTGGTGGAGGAGAGCTAGCTGAGTCAGATTGGCACAGGACAAAGCATAGGACAGGTTGTGCATTCAGCTGCATCTATCTCAACAGCCCTGCTCACCTGAAAGGCAGCTTTTCCATAACTGTCTAGCTCCAGTGGTCATAGCCGACCAAGGGCTCTACTCTTCTTGACACACTACAGGATGAGTGTCTGGTTTGTGGGGCTAGCTGCCTGGAGGGATGAGGCAGGCAGCAGAGGGCTGCAGAGGGCTGTGGGCAGGGCTGTGTCAACAGCTGTCAGCTTGCACCTGTCTTCTCCCAGCTCCAGCCTGTTGGGCTCGTCCCATGAGTGTCTCTAATCCCTGCTGGCAGCCAGACCCTGAGATCCCCATTCTGCACCCTTGCAGGGCTCAGCTCTGCATTCCCAAATAGGGTATGCTCTCTCTGTCCTGGATCCTATCAGGAGAGAAGTACTTCTGCTGTGCAGGTAGGCAGGCTGGTACAGCTCCAGTTACCTGAGGGTAAAGCTGCCACTGCTCCTGGGAGGGAGTCCCTCAAGTGTGTGAATCCTTTCAAGTATGTGGTAGTGCACCTTAGGTGTGCACAAACCTGATAGGTGAATTTCCTGTTGGAGTTGTGAACCTGCCTCAGGTGTATGAACCACTAAGTTGTGTGAATCAGCATCAGGTGTGTGACACTGCCCCACCCTGAGGCCACAGATGTGTGAGCCTCCCTTACCTGTGTATATCCACACAGGAGTATGAGCTTCAGCTCAGGTGTGTGGTTCCACTTCAGGTGTGGAATCTTTCCTTATGGATGTGGGAATGCCAACAGATGTGTGTGAAACCTTTATTGACTTTATGAAACAACTTTGTGTGAGCCTGCTTCTCAGGGTCGTGATGTGAGCCTCCTTCAGGTCTGTGAACCCCACACCCTTTTCTACTTTCCCTGAGCCCTGTCGGCTCCTCCATGAAGAAAACTACACAGATGGGGGCCCAGGGTCACTGGTAAAAATCCCCGTAAAGCCTTTTGCATCTGATGCACATCTCACCACTAGCCTTTGCTGAGGCCCAGTGATCTCATGACCTGTTCCCTCTCCGGCCGGCAGGATTGGGAGGTGGCTGTGGGGAGGGGAGTGACTGCTGGCAGAGTGCTTGGTGGCTGAGGGGTGGAGCTGGGGCCCTCGTGGGGACAGAGAAGAGCAGTTATTCTTAGACGCTGCCTTGTGTCGGGTTTCAGATTTGTTTGTGCCGAGGAGGCACTTTGGGCTGTACAGCTTCAGCACTGCCCTGGGTCAAGGGTGCCCATGAAGGTTCTGCAGGCCCAGGCCCAGTGTCTGGAACTGGGGGCAGGAGCCTTCAGTAAGCTCTGGGCCGAGCAGGAGGCTGATGCCACAGCATAGCCGTGCTATTATTAATACCTGCATCCTGTGATCCTCTTAGACTGATGCCGGCCTCTCCTTGCCCAGGCCCCCGCCCACTGCATGGCCACCCCATAGCATCCCCCAGGGAGGGTAGTCCAGGTGGCCGGAGCTCCTGAGTGCCACCCCTGCTGGCACCTGGGCTGCCAGCACACCCACCTCAGGAGCTTTGCACCTGGAGCTCCCACCTACTCAGCCATGAGCAGCCCCCCAGCTTACCCCAGCATCAGGATCTCGGGGTGCTGGACCCTTGGAGCAGAGGGCAGGTGAGTCTGGCCCAAGGCTGTGCTGGTAGCCGCCCTGGCTCAGCCTTGTCGCGTGTCCATGGAAATCAGGAAACAAACAGGACAGCCCCTTGGGAGCCCTGCTTGAAGCACTGTTCTTTGGGTCACAGTCAAATTTTTTGTGGCCAGAAACATCTTTGTCTGAGGGAAACAGGGTGGGGAGGTCTTCATACAGCCATCACGCCCAGGGGACCCAGAGAGGCTTGGCTTTGCGGGCCCCAAATGGACTGAGGCCACACGGGCGAGGGCTGGGCTTGGCTACAGGTGCTGCTGACGCTGCTCCGGCACGGGTGGGTGGATCTTGGCAAGCCGTCTCCGGCCTGTGTGTCACGGCCTGAACTGCTCTTGAGGGAGCCTGCTGGCTGTAGCCAGTGCCCAAGAGCAGGGCCGTGTGGCCCTCACTGTTTCCTGTATGTGCTTTCCTTGTATGACTTGAAGGCGGCTGGACAGAGAGCAAGGGCTCGTTGTGGGCCTGGGAAGGTGCTAGACTTCTCTTGGCCACTGAGGCTGGGTGGCACTGAGAGCTGACCCAAGCCTTGGGGTTATCCAGAACCTCCCAGTGTGGGTTTTGTCCAGCACAGGGGTGCTGTCTAGCACAGGGGTGCCTTTCAGAACCTCCCAGCATGGAGTGTTGTCCAGTCCAGGGATGTCGTCCAGGATCTTCCAGCAGCTGGGCTTGTCCAGCACCTCCCAGCACAAAGTGTGCTCACTATGTGAAGCCATGATCTTGCTCACCTTCTTTCCAGGGCCCCTTGAGACAGGATGGAGAAGGGCTCAAGTGCTCTGTCCTCCACCTCTGCCCTTCATAGTGTGCAGGATGTACCTCACCTGGCCGTCCCAGCACCCCATTGGCATTGTCTGTGCTCAGCTCTGTACGTGTGGCTGTTGCCAGCGGTCCATGCTGCCTAATTGGTGTCCCTGGGCCTCCGAGGTGGCATCTTTGAGGCTTGCCTACTGCTCCATGCCACCAAGGAGGAAAGGAGGCATCTGTTGTCCTTATTCCCCGGATGGGCAGTGCTTTATCACCAGCAAGAGTGGAATTCTGCTCCTGGTTACACCGACTGCCACGGCCTCCTTCATGTCCTCCTCCCACAGCAAGCTAGCACACATGTATGATCTCAGGCACATTCGCTCAACTCAAGTATCCATGTGTTTGTTTAGAAGTGTGTGTACACAACCTCTCACAGTTTTCTTACACATGGTCTCACATGTGTACATACATCATGACAGTGCATGTTCGTAAGCATGGATGTGGCACACATGTTCGCTCCTGTGGGCGTGCACACACATTCTTACATTTGGTGTGCTTATGTACATGAACACAGCTCACACATGTTTTCTCACATGTGTACTTTCTGTGTCTCCCCACACACATGTATCTCACACATACGTTTTCCTGCATACGTGCTGTTCATGGATACATTTGGACCATCTCCAGTCTGGTCTTAAAGAAATAGGACACGTCTCTAGGCTGTCAGCTCTTCTCTTCTGCCTTCACTTCTGGGAGATGTAGCAGAACATTAAAGTAGGCAGCCTCTCAGTGAGGGTGCGTGTGACAGAATCTAGTGTCCTGGGGTAGGTTCTAGGGTGGTGGGGAGAGTGACAGAATCCAGGGTCCCAGGGTAGGTGTTCTCAGTGAGGGGGGAGTGGCAGAATCCAGTGTCCTGAGGTAAGTGTAGGTCTTTGGTGGCACTTGAGATCCCCTCCTCCCACAGTCCCTGGTTACTGCCCTCAGTTTTGGAGCCTGCTCTTGAGCTTCTACACCGTCCCCACAGCAGCAATGCAGAGTCTCTGGATCGGCTCCTCCCGGCTGTAGGCACAGGACGCTCACCCCGGAAGCGTACCACAAGCCAGTGCAAGTCTGAGCCCCCCCTGCTGCGGACCAGCAAGCGAACCATCTACACAGCGGGGCGACCACCTTGGTACAATGAGCATGGCACACAGTCCAAGGAGGCCTTTGTCATTGGTGAGCTGGGCAGCCACTGGGCATTGTCCAGCTGTGCCTGCACAGCTCAGACTCATGGTACCTTTGCCTTCTGCAGGCCTGGGTGGTGGCAGTGCCTCAGGAAAGACCACTGTGGCCCGAATGATCATTGAGGCCCTTGATGTACCCTGGGTAGTGCTGCTGTCCATGGACTCCTTCTATAAGGTAAGGCTTCAGGCTCTGTCCGTGAGTTCTTTCTACAAGGAGAGGCACAGGCCCCAGACCTCAGATGCTCATGTACCCATTGCCAGTTAGGAGGTCACCCTGGGAGACCAGCATGCTATCCGCTCTGGCAGGTGCTGACCAGGCAGCAGCAGGAGCAGGCTGCCCACAACAACTTCAACTTTGATCACCCTGATGCCTTCGACTTCGATCTCATTGTTGCCACCCTCAAGAAGCTGAAGCAGGGCAAGAGTGTCAAGGTGCCCATCTATGACTTCACCACCCACAGCCGCAAGAAGGACTGGGTGCGTCAACACCGCTGGTGGTCAGGGCCAGGCGGGCGGGGGCGGGCATGCCCATCACTGGCTATAGTCCTGCAGAACTCTGACCTCAGGGCTGCTTTCAGAAAACTCTCTACGGTGCCAATGTCATCATCTTTGAGGGTATCATGGCCTTTGCAGACAAGACACTGCTGGAGGTGAGGGTGGGGGTGGGGGTTGGGCACTTGGAGGTGAGGGGTGGGGGTGAATGCTGGAGGTGAGGATGGGGTGGGTGGGTACTGAAAGTAGGAACTGGAGGGGAGGGGCAGGGGTGGGTAGGTGGTAGAGATGAGGGGGAGGGCATTGTGAGGGAGGGGAGGAGCAGGGGCTTGGGTGCTGGAGATGAGGTACAGGGGAGGTGGGAGTGGAGAAGAAGGGCAGGGTTGGGGGGTGGACGTGAGGGACAGGGGAGGTGGGTCCCAGAGGTGAGGTGCAGGGCAGATGGGGTGCTGTGGGTTAGAAGTGGGGGAGGTGAGATGCTGGAAGTTAGAGGCAGAGGGAGATGGGTGCTGGGGGTTAGAGGTAAGGGAGGTGGGAGTTCTGGGGAATAATGAAGTGTGAGCATATAGGGGTTATGGAGGTGCATGTGTCGGGGCCATGGCAGGTGGGCAAGGTGCAGGGGTCCAGGATTGGAGAGATGGGATCAAGGGGCTCCTCCATGTTGGAACTCGAATGCTGACCATCCTCATGCCACTTCAGCATTCCCTGGCCCCTCTGACATGTAGCCCACATGGGACACCTCCTTGATGTCCCACCTTCCCTAGCTCCTGGACATGAAGATCTTTGTGGACACAGACTCAGACATCAGGCTGGTGCGCCGTCTCCGCCGAGACATCACCGAGCGGGGCCGGGACATCGAGGGCGTCATCAAGCAGTACAACAAGTTCGTGAAGCCTGCCTTCGACCAGTACATCCAGCCCACCATGCGCCTGGCCGACATTGTGGTGCCCAGAGGTGAGTTAGGCCGCTGCCACAGGGAGAGCCGGTGTGCACAACATAGCCCCACCATGGGTCCCCTCCACCACCCAGGGATCCACAACCCGCCTGGCCCTCCACTTCCTCAGCTCTCCTTCCCACCCTGGGCCCCCACCAGCTCTGCTCCCTGTCCCTCCAGGGAGTGGAAACACAGTGGCCATTGACCTGATAGTGCAGCATGTGCACAGCCAGTTGGAGGAGGTAAGTGCTGTCCCCGAGAGCTCCCTCCCTCTCTCCAGCTGCCCTGCCTAGCACCACCCTCCCCACAGCCTGAGCGCGTTGTGGCCTGTGCGGGCCTAGGGAGTGACCCTGGCCTTGGGGCTTCCACACAGCCTCTTACCCTCTGTGTTGGTTCCTGGAGAACATGATGTGTGGGCACCTGGCCCCAGCTGATCCCAGCTCACCTGGACAGGGCACTTTGATACCTCTCAGTCTCTCGGGTGATGGGGTCACCTGGGTGGTTCTGTGGTGAACCTGGTACTGGCTGGTCCTCACCCCGGCTGGAGTGTCTCACGCCAGTCCCTCACCCCCTCAGCAATCCTCACTCCCTTCCTGTGCCCCCAGCTCAGGGTCCCATTTCAGGTGTGGGTGTCTGTCCCCTAGGGGTGGGGGTGAGGGCATTGTGCTGCGTTGACCTAATGCTGAGCCGGTGCCGCTGTCGCTGACACAACACTCATTCCCTTGTGTCTCCCGTTGTTGCTGCCACAGCGTGAACTCAGTGTCAGGTAAGTCTCCCCGCACCTTCCCAGCAGCCGGGTGGAGCCAGGTGGAGCAGGGCAGTGGTCTCCACAGGATGGGGCCTCTGCCGTGCTCCTAGCAGCCAGGCGAGCACTGGGCCTCCTCCTGGGCTTAGCTGGAGCCACAAGTGCCCCACAGGCCTCACTGGAGGATGAGAGGACAGCAAGGCGGCTCCAGGAGCAAGGGGCTCCCCACATCCAGGCCCTACTCTGCCAGCCTCACACCCAGTCCGAGAGCCCGGCCCTGCCACTGGCACCTGCTGCAGCAGCATGCGCACTGCTTCCTGTTGGCACACGCTCCCCTGTCCGGTAGTGGTTTCCACCTTGAGGTCACCTCAGTCTTTTTTTCTGAGGGAAGAGTCTCTAGGGTGTCAAAGCTGAGAGGCCGCCAGAGGCCACCGCCCACACCTTCCGCCCTTGTTCAGACCCAGGAAGTGGGCCAGGCCCTGGCCACCCGGGCCAGCTGCCATTCTGCTCAAAGAAAGCAAAGGCTTGAGTTTCCCTCCTTGCCGCCTGCAGGCCCCTCACTGAGAGGCCATTTCTCTGTTCTCTTCCTTTTTCTGTGCCTCCTGCCTGCCCCCTCCCCGACCGTCACCTCGTGGCGAGCAGAGGAAGCTGCGTTGGGATATGTGAGGACAGTGTGGTCTGGCCTTCAGTGCTGCCTGCTGGCCCCGAGTGTGGCAGCCCCTCCATGCATGCCCACCTGCCCTGTGCCTGCTGCCCTCCTCCTGCCCTGGCCAGCACTGCCCAGCAGCCCTGCCTGGCCTCATGGGCCTTGCAGGTGTCCCCAGCCTGCTTTCCTGGTCAGCAGACCTCTGTCTCTCTGCCTTGGGTTGGGCTCCAGGAAGCCCCAGGAGGGGGGAGGGAGTTGTCTGTGGGCACAGCCCTTATCACCTGCTTGGGGCTTGGGGCCACTTGTTCTCTGGCTGAGCCTTGTGGTCCGTGAGCTCTTGTGAGCGTCCTGCACACCTGTGACCCTGCCCCTTCCACCTCTCCTGCAGCTTCCTCCTGGTGGGCTCCTCTGCTTCCTACCCAGTGGTCAGCTGCTCTGCTCTGGGCTGTGTGCTTTGACCTTTGTCCTCACGGGATACATGGGGGACCCTAGATCAGCTATGGGTGCACCCTGCACACTTGCCTTGGGCCAAGCCTGTGCCCACTTGCCTCACATAACACATGGGAGAGGGAGGGCCTGCGGCTCCCAAGGGTTTGGGGAGGAGATACCTTGAGTGTCCCCAGTTGGTCATTTGTGACCCTAGGGCTGCGCTGGCCTCTGCACACCAGTGCCACCCTCTGCCACGGACACTGAGCGTTCTCAAGAGCACACCACAGGTGCGGGGCATGCACACCATCATCAGGTGAGGGCCCACCTGGGGCTTCAGGTAGGGTGGCCCGTCTCCCACGCTGGCTCAAGTTGTCCACCTGCCTGTAGGGACAAGGAAACCAGCCGTGATGAGTTCATCTTCTACTCCAAGAGGCTGATGCGTCTGCTCATTGAGCACGCCCTGTCCTTCCTGCCCTTCCAGGTGCCCATGCTCACGAGGTGGAGGGGTGAGCGTGGTGGGGGGAGCAGGGCTCCTGCTGCTCACATGCACCCACCCCCTCTGCTTTGTATGCAGGAGTGTGTTGTGCAGACCCCGCAGGGCCAGGACTACTCGGGCAAGTGCTACGCGGGGAAGCAGGTGCGTGTGGGGAAGCAGGTGCATGTGGGTCAGTGAGGGCCATCTCTGTGGTGCAGACCGCCAGTCCCCACCTGATTGCTGACCTCAGTCATCATTGGTCCCCTGCCCTATCACGACACCTAGATTACTGACCTCCCGCGCTGACCATCCTCCACCAGATCACCGGTGTGTCCATCCTGCGTGCGGGTGAGACCATGGAGCCGGCGCTGCGGGCTGTGTGTAAAGATGTGCGCATTGGCACAATCCTCATCCAGACCAACCAGTTCACTGGGGAACCTGAGGTGGGCAAAGGGGGACAGGGACAGGATGGGGACCCCTGAGGCTGGAGCATGGGGCAGGGCTGGCCTAAGGCTTGGGGGATAGGGCAGGGACAGTCTGAGTTTGGCAGATGGGGCAGGAGTGGCCCAGGCGGGGGCGGAGCTGGCAGGCTGGTATGTAGGAGGCAGTGGGAATGAGGTCTCTGAAGCCTGAGGTCTAGGAGGATGGGACTTGACCCACAGTTTCATTGCCTCCAGCTGCACTACTTGCGGTTGCCCAAGGACATCAGTGATGACCATGTGATCCTGATGGACTGCACCGTATCCACGGGTGCGGCAGCCATGATGGCTGTGCGTGTGCTCCTGGTGAGTGAGTGGGTCTCGGGTGGGCTGGTGGCCAGTGGGAGTGAGGGGCCTTATGGCTCACCTCCCTGTCTCCAAGGACCACGATGTGCCTGAGGACAAGATCTTCCTGCTGTCACTACTCATGGCCGAGATGGGTGTACACTCAGTGGCCTATGCCTTCCCACGGGTGAAGATCATTACCACTGCAGTGGACAAACGTGTCAATGACCTTTTCCGCATCATCCCAGGCATTGGTGAGGCTCCCTGTTCAGGAAGGAGCTGAGGTCAGGGGCCCCAAAGTGAGAGCATCCAGGCTAGGAGGAACCCCAGGCTGGGAAGCCCTGGAGGGATTTTGTGAGTTCACATGGCCGGCTCCTTCTGCAGGGAACTTCGGTGACCGGTACTTTGGGACAGATGCTGTCCCTGACGGCAGTGACGAGGAGGAAACAGCATCTACGAGTTAGTGGCCTGCGGCACCCTTTTCACTCTGAATCCATCCTGGCATCCTCCTGCTCCCTGGGCTAAGTTTGCAAGATGCCCAGATGTTAACTTATTTTGATAATAAAAAGCTACCTGTAATGCACTTTACTTGCCTCATGTCAGATGAAGTTCTGGGAGTTAATCTGATGGGCCTGGGGCAGCAGAGGTGTCTTCCCTGTGGGGAAGCCCAAGGGAGTGCCCCTGGCCCCTGACTGGTGCCCCTGTGGTCCAGAGACCTTCCCCTAGCAGCCTAGGACCTCCTCCTTCATGACCAAGGGTAAGGTGGGACCTGGATTTTAGGACAGGGACTGGACAAGGGAGGGGGCCTGGACTTGGGGAGGCCCTGGCCCCAGGACCTGGAGAGGTGCAGCCCAATGCCTGCCCGCAATGGAGGGGCTCGGTGTCCTAGTCTTCAAGGCAAGAGCAGTATTCTTTTTGGCTCCTATGTCCCAGAACCCTCTCTGACTGGTAAGTTTGTTTATGCACTCTGTCCACATTTAGGTGGGCCTGGGGACTCCAGGCAGTGCCCTTCCTCCAATCTCTAGGCCTGGCCTCAACCCTTTCCTGCCCTCTGCCTCTTTGGTGGCCCCCAACGTCACCCCACAAAGACCATGTCATGGAAAAGGTTGTCTTGTCATTGGGCGGGGACAGGAAGTTGATGGGTGTGGGCCAGATAAAGGCAGGAGGCTTGTCCAAGGGGACAGGGCACCCAGGACAGAGATGGCTGCTGAGGGGCCGAGATGTGGGCAGGAGAGTGGGCTCCCACCAGTGGACTGTTGTCCCAGCCCCTTTCTTGCCCTTCCTTCCTCTCTTCCTGTTTCCTTTCTCCTTATCTGCCACGTACTGAGCTGGCAAGCTCTCTGCCTCATGGATTTCTGGACTGGTTCAAGGGAGCTTGGAGGCTGGTGGGGATATATGAAGCCTGCAACAGACTCTCCTCACCTTGGAGACACAGGTCCTGGGACCCAGAGCAGCCCCACTTGCCAGACAGAAATGTGGGTCCAGCTCTGTGGGTCCCAGGGAGAAGGAACCAAACCTGTGTGCACACCACCTCCACCTATACCATGACTGGGACACGTGCACGTTGCTCTGGCAGGTGAGCCTGAGGGGAGGGCCCTCGGACCCTCTTACTAAGACACTCAGTTCCTGGGAAGGTAGCCATCTCTACCTTTAGAAGGACCAAGGACAGTGAGGAACCAGGCAGGCTTGGATCAAAAGACCTGCCTCCAATGCCTTATCCAGGCTGCAGTCTCTTCTTTAGATGGCAACTTGAAGACCTGATGACATTGAGCTACAGGTTAGTGACATTGGAGGTTTGTAGGGCCACTTCCTGCAGGAAGGACCTCTTAGGTTGCCAGAAATGGGCTACCATCCAAAGTCCTGGGGAAGAGGCTCCAGGCCTTAAGAAGATGCCCTCCTGGGTCCAAGCACTCTACCCAGCTGCAGGGCACACTGGGGCTGGCAATGTTTCCTGATGAATCCTGTTTTGGGGAAGGAGGTGGGGGGGGGCAGGATGCAACAGTGAACACAAGTCCACAGAGCGGCTGACACTCCAAGGAGAGTCTTGAGGCCACAGGCTGCAGACTCTGGCGGGCCCCGGGGCGGTGCCTCCAGGACTGTCCAATCTGAGAATGCAAGATTTCAGGCTCAATCTCAGGTTCGTCAGCCCGGAAGGTGCTGTCTTCCTCCAACGGCCGAGCTGTGCCAGGACAACTCAGTGGGGGATGGGCACCCTGGTTTTCTTGGTGAGAGTCTAGGTGCCAGATCCGTCACAGGGCATATGTAGTGTCACACTGACAGAAGTAGGATAACTGCACCTGCCCCAGAAATTGGGATGGGGCCTAAAGGAAGAGGCATCACCAACTCAGGAAAGAACCCCCATCTGGCCCAGTCAGCACCCCAGCTCTTCCAGTCCTGAAAAAGGGCCTTCTAGGAAGAAACCTGCAGGAGCAAAGCTAGAAGACCACTTGGGCACCTGGGCTACGCCTGAGGAGCCATGGCAGTTCTGAGATCACTTAACCAATCAAGGCAGGGAGGCTGAGGGGAAGAACCAGGGTCCAGATGCCCACAACCACCTGGGCTGGAGGGAGTGGGTGTCTGTGGGTGTGTTTGGGTGGTTCTGGAATGGATCCAGGAAAGTTACAGGGCTGGGAACCAGTGGCTTCAGTATTTACACTGTATGGAGCAGTTCAGACCAGCTAGGTCAGGATCCCTCCCTGGGGTGGTGGCATCCCCAGTGGAGTTTGGCTTCCAGAGGAGGGCCTCTGGAGGCTGTGATTTGAGACCTGACGTGAGTAGGACATCCAATCTCCTGGGCTGCATATGCCCTGGGCAAGCCGCTGGAGGGCAGCCAGTGATGGTAGCAGGGTGCACACCCTCCAGGCCTTATGGCCCTTGGTTCTCGTGGAGGTCCGCACCCTGTGTCCTTGTTTACTGTCCCTCCACCCATGCAGACCAACGTTGGTCCTCAGAAGTGCGACCTGCCTAGGCTCAGTTGCAGGCCCCTCCAGGTGTGCAAGTTATAGTCCTTGTGCCTCAACATCAAGGGCACCACATATGTGTCTATCCCCTCTCCTTGGGAGGGTCTTAGCTCTGTACCCTCCACCTGGGCCCCGCCCACCTCTGCCTTATGGATACGCCCTCAATCACCCGGCCACCACGAGTCCCTCCACCTTGACCCCTGCCAGGTCCCGCCCACCGGGCACAACTTCCACTACAACCCTCCCACCTGGGACGCCCCCCAGCTGCCAGGTTCCTGCCTCTTGGAAGTGCAGAGGGTTTCCCAGCAAGTTCCTGACAGGGGGTGGGCATGGGATGTGTGAATAGTCGGAGGGGAGGGTCTCTGCAAGCAGTTGGGCTTGGGAGCCCCGCAGACTCTTGTTTGCAGGAAGATGACTCAGCCAACAGGTTCAAGGTAGAGGGACCCCAGGACCGGTCGGAATGTTCTCGAGGTTCCATTTAACCTCTTGCTCACATTCATGGCTCCAGTGTCCTCAGACAAGAGATGGCATGAAGGCCATGACTGGTGTGCTGCGCCCAGGGTGTGGACCCCACCGCACCCAGATCCAGAACAGGGCTCTCCAGATGTGACTCTCAAGTGGCATGGCGGCACCCTCTGCACTGCCTGGGGTTTCACTGAGGCTTCCTATGTTCTTACTTTGACAAGAACTTCGTACTATAAAATACTGAAAAGAACGAACCTGATAGGACAATTCAGAAGACCACACTGTAAGAAAAGCACCAGATTGCGCTAAGCCGGAGGGAGTTCTCTGTTCATAGGCCGCAAATGTGGGGCAGGGGAAGCTGGCTGGACACGCCTCACCCCATCACTGCACTTCTGGTGTGCGGCCAGGCTGCACTGGGAGGGCAGGACGTACACATTGAGGCCCTGCATCAGCGGCAGGAAGAGGGGTCTAGGTTGGAGCAGAGGCTTCAGGAGGGGAGTAGACAGAGCGCTTGGGGGCCATGAAATCCATGGAGGTGAGCAGCCAGGGGCCAGCAGGGGGGCAGGCAAGCAGGAGGTGGGAGGCAGTGGTCTAGGAGCCAAGATCAACTCTGAAAACCCCTGGTCTCATTTTGAGACTGGCTGCCACACTGCTGACAGCACCATTCACACAGCGCAAGACTGGGCAGTAGCAGTTAGATGACTCCGACAGGGCCAAGTTAGGGCAGTGACTGGGGAGAGGGACGGGCGGCCATCAGCACTGTAGGGACCTTCTTAGTGTCTTGTAATCCTTGTGGTTTTGTGCCGCCTCAATGTTTTCAACAGTCATTTTTAAAGCCCCTCAGTGTAATGCTTGGCCAGCTCCCATCTCTGCCCACCATGCCAAGTCCAAAGGGCTGCTTTACTGAGGACATTTCCTCACAAGGACCTGGGGGGAGGCTGGGCAGCGTGCTCCTCCCTGGATGACACTCAGCAGAACTAGAGGCCTACCCTGTGCTGAAGACAGCCAGAGGGACTCCGGTGGTCTAAGCACTGGTCCTCTCCCTTGCTGACCGCAGAGATAGGGCCTGTCATGTAGGTGGTGCTGATGGAAAGGCCAGCTGGGCTCGCCCTGCAGCAGGGCGCTCTCAGGCTCCAAGAGGCTCATACAGGACACCGGCCATCACACACAGAGGTTCAGAATCGTATGGCCTGCTCAGAACCACACTCAGTGAATGGTCACCACAAATCAGGACAGCAGAGTGCAATTAGATGCACAAGGAGCTGAGACAGTGGTCAGCCGGGTAGGCACAGTGGTACTAAGCTGGCTGCCATTATGTTGGCCAGAGCCATGCAGACCATGAGACCTCCCTGTGCTGAGGGAAGATGACATGGAGAGGAAAGGATGACAGGTCAGGAAGTGAGGGCCCAGTGCTTTGGGCAGGGTCTGTCACAGGAAAGTTAAAACTTAAGTGCCGGGCTGGGAGTGACGCCTCACACCTCAAGTTGGCTGTCCAGAGTGTGCTGTTGGGCAGAGGTCTGTCTGCAGGAGACATTCAGGATAAAGACCGGGCCTACAGTGTTGCTTGGTGTCTTCCAGTCTCGCAGACTCAGGTCAGTTTGATGGATGCCTGCACCAGGGGCAGTACAATTTTGGCAACAACCTGGCCATGTATTTCAATGTAAACACCCCATCACAGACCATCAGAGGAGGTTACAGGACTTAGTTCTGCGTCCTTCTAGTGGTGTCAGGGACCTTTCCAGGCCAGCACAGACTCAGGCTGTCTTCCTGGATTTTCACAACCTTTCATTCCTCATTGCATCCTACAGTATCAGCTTTGGTCACTGGATGTATCTGATCTTGAAAAATCAGACTTAAGGCTTGAAGGGAGACAGTTTTGCCACATGTGGGCCAGGAAATTGCAGCAGAAACCCTGGTGTGGACACGGTGGTCCTTGAGCACCACAGCTTTGTAGTATGAGCACTGCCATAACTAAAGCCAGCTGGAGGAGAAGCAGGGCTGCCAGGAGACACTGGCCACCTTGGTCAACTGGAGGCCATGTCCTGCCCCTTCCTACACGCAGGAAGCAAAGCTGTGGTGCACCTGTGGGCATGTGGGCACATCCATGATTCTCCCGGACAGCACAGTCCACAGGGAGACAAGCCAGAAAGGGGAACAGATCAGACTGGCTCACGTTTGCAGGCTCCCAGCTCTCCCAGAGGCTCCCTCTGTCCTCCCCACCTGGCACTTGTACCCCTTTCTGTGGAGTGACCACCCCGTGCAATCCAAGCTGGCAGTATTCTTCTTCTGCTTGGAGGGTACCTCCCAGACCACCCTGTACCAGCTAAGAGGGAACAGGCCCCCTGCCCTGAGTGACACTCAAGGTCACTTGAGTGATGACTCTTGTCAGCCTGGCTGTGGTTCTTCTCCCACTAACAGCTCCCAGGTGTCTGGGTGGGCGCTGGGTGTGAGCTTGACATCAGAACCCAGGGCTGGAACACTGGGCAGTGACAGATAAGACCAGGATGGTTGCTGACGCTCTGAGCAGCAGGAGCTCCCAAGAGCCATGTCTCCAGGCAGGCTAGCCCTGGGGACATGTGCACGCTATTCTGGCCACCCTCTGGGTACCTGATATTTCCTGGGCAACAGCCCACAGCTCCAACAACAGAACCATCTGTGATAATAGACATGACTAGAGCTCCATCCAGCAGCCCCTGCTGGCCTGGCTTCGGGTGAATGGCTCCTGGCACTGTGCCTACAACTCAGCAGAGTGGCAGCAGGTGGGAGGGAGCTCAGGCCCATGGTCACTGCAGACCTCCCAGTGCGGTCCTAGATGCTGGCGCCCCAAACAATAAAAGCAAGCCACCGTCATCATCATTTATTGAGTTTTTACAAATTCTACAGAGAAGGGCCTGGGCCAACACGCTCCACGCCTGCTCTCATAAAAGATGGGAGCACTAAGGAGCGTGGATGGGACTGATGGGGGCACACTTTGACACATGAGAAAAGGGCTGGGTTCCCGCCAGAGCTGCCAGTGGGTAGGACCGGGCAGGGCAGACATGGATAAGGGCAGGGAGAGAGGCATGATCCAGACCCCACAGGGCTGGGACCCCCTGGTACAGACCCCCCACTTTCCCTACAACTCAGCTGCAGTGCGGCTTTCTACCTCACACAGAACTCAAGTCCATTCAGAACCTGGTTCTCAGTCATCTGGGGACAAATACTTCGAAGAGATGTCCACGGGCTTGTTACGCATGCATCTGAAGCCAGATTCTTTTGGTGGTGGTTTGGGATTGGCACAGAGAATTAACATAGTCCCCCTGGTCTCCAGGAGCCCAGCATGCCTCCAGCTTCGTATCCTCCTCAGGAGGCCTGAATTGACTGGACTGTGCTAAGTGAACATCTTCCTTCTCATCAAGTCTTCAAGATCATTTTAATGAGTCAAAATCAAGTAGCAAGGATATACCAGTGCACCCTTGTTGGGTGTGCACAGCCCAGGTCATGTTGAGGCGCTGTGGCACGAGGCCCGCTGTCTTCCCTTCGTCTTGTCTCTTTGGCCACTTGTGGTTGGAGTGATTTAAGCCTCATGGGTCTTTGGGTGGGCAGGCAGGTGGCTTCAGGCGAGGAGTACAGGGAGATGCAGTCCTTCCTGGTCTTTCCAGGGTGGCTAGAGCACATCGCAAACTCCAGTTACGCTCTTATGACTCTTTGCAGGCCAGGCTATCCCTTAGAAAACACAGGCTTTCCAACAGTTCACACACCATGCTGTTCAGGAGCCATGGGAGCCCGCCTTCTTCTTCTGGGCTCAATCCACCCAAATATGTGAGCTGGGCTGGCCTAAGCACTGTGTGCCTTGAAGATGCAAAACTCAGAAGGGGCAGGAGCTTGGGCGGAATGTGGAGTGCAAGTGTGCGGGGAGCACGGAATGTGGCTGCTGCCCAACTGCCCAGCCGTGGACAGCTGCTGATGAGAGTGAGGAGGGTGGGAGACATAGCACAGGCGGAAGGACACTGGGAGGGACAGGAACCTCGGAGTTACCGAGACACAAAAGCTAAGCCACAAACACAGGGCCAAGAATTTGGTTTCGACATCAAAAGGGGCTCTTTCTATGCTTTCCATGTGATTTCACCATGGGAACCAGACCACAGGTGCCGTAAACAAAGGTGAGCAGGTTCTGTGCAAACCGTGGCCTAGATGCTGCCGCCTGGAGCCAGACGAGGGTACAGGCCTGCGAGGAGGCGTACTGCCAGGGCCAGGCTGGGCTCTAAGCTGGTTCCAGCACACAGAAGGCCTGGGTGCCACTGCGGGGCTGGGGGGCACCCACGACACGGACAGACATGAACATCACCCCATACATGCTATTAAAAAGGACAAAAAGGAAGAGACCGTAGCGGAACTGCTTTAAATACTGCATGCTACGCACGTCACGAGTGAGGGGACAGTGGGCAGGCTGGGCTGGCCCTCGGCGGAAGGAGGGTGCAGCCCCCAGGCAGCGCTGCCCTCCCCGCCAGGGCGCCCGCGCTCTGCACCTACAGTCCAGGTTCTAGGTGGAGGTGGCCGCTGGCCACTCGGTCTACTCGCAGCTGCTGCTGACTTAGTTAAACCCGTCGGTATGGTAGCTGGGGTGGGAGTCGGCTGTCAGCTGGGTGGTCTCCGTGGCAGACGCAGGCTGGATCACGATGGGCGTGCCTGCAGCCTCTGAAAAGCAAATGCAGGGCTGAGCACATGTGGCTGCCCGGGGCTGGCCTCCTGCTGCTCTGGAGCCCACATTCTGTGGCCAGGCGGCCACAGGCCAGCGACCACGAGCCCTACGCTCGCTCGCCCGGAGGCTTCGGTCCCCGCCAGCCCACCCGCTGCCCAGCCTGGCCCTCGCACGGCTGCACACGGTCTCAGCGGGGACCGCTGGGCGAGTCCGCGTTTACCTCCGGCGTCCGCACACTCGCCAGCCGCCACCACAAACACGCCCGCACAGGCTCAGTGCCCTCCTGTTTGATGAGACAGGGGACGCACTCAGGGCTCCTTCGGACGCCCCACACACTCAGGCCAGCCGCTTGGGCGCATGCACTCACCCCTCTCGTCTGACTGCAGCTGTGCCTCCAGGTCCTCCGGAGACACGTACACCTCAGCCTCCTCGCCCTCGGGCGGCCTCGGCTTGCACTTGCCACAGCAGCAGTTGAAACAGCAGCACAGGCAGCAGCAACAGTAGCAGCAGGTGAGGAGGCCACAGAAGACGAAGAGGGCCTGTGGGGGAGCAGAAAAGGTTGGGGGCCTCCTTCAGACTGTCCCCCACCTGAGGACAGTGTGAGTGAAGGGCCACCTTTGCAAGCCATTTCCAGGGAAGAACTCCCAGAAGGGCAGGCAAGGCAGAAAGGCGGAGTCACTTAAAGAACAGGGTTGTTTGCAAGGGCAAGACAGGCAATGAGTGTGGGTGTGCAGCTAGTGGCCGGATTGTCCCAGCCTGTGCAGAGAGCAAGCGTGTCTGATAAGCTAAAGTGCTTTAAAAGAAGAGCTAATGAAAGAAAGAAGAGCAGGAGGGAGCTCTGGTGGCCTAGCTTTGCTGCCAACTCGAAGGTACATGGTTCGAATCCACCAGCAGCTCTTCTGGAGAAAGATGGGACATCTCCTCCCTTGTGATTCACTGACTCTGAAAACCAGCTGTGGGTTGGTTCTGACTGAATGGCACACAACAATAGGTGAAATGATTCTGAAGCCAGGACCCAAGTGTGTTTGCCCTGTGACACAAAATGACAAAGTGTCCTTCCTAGTCAGCCCAAGCTGCCGCCCCCCGGCTCACCCCAGTGCTGGGCCCCCTGTCCCAGGGCTGTCTCCACACCATGGCCCTCACCTTGGCCCACCAACTGGACAGCACAAAGTAGGTGTTCACATTCTCCTCGCCAAACTGCTCGGCTACATAGAGGCCCAGGGAGCCGTACTTGTCATAGATGTTCCTTTTCGTGGCATCGGTGAGGATGGCATGGGCGTTGTTGATCTCCTTGAACTTGTCGGCTGCCTCTGGGTTATCTGGGTTCTTGTCAGGGTGATACTTCAAGGCAAGTTTCCTACAAACCAAAACCATCTCCTGGTTTTAAACTTGGTCTGGAGTTTCAGCACCACAGTGAGCAGGTCTAGTGAAAGGAAACACTTACCCGTTACTAGCATATGCTTCCCAGCTTTTCACAAAATGACCCTCACTGCCCAAGAGGCCTATGGGGTGACAAACACAGGGCAGCCCTGGCTGCAGGAGCAGCAGCTACCTGGCATGGCCTGCAGGGACCATAGCAGCAAATGTCCAGCAGGCAAGACCCGCCCCACTGTGACTCTCCGCTCCCTGAGGCCCCACGAGCAGGAGTGAGGGCACAGCAGGGGTGCTGTCTGCAGGGTCTGAGCCCAGGGACAGTGTCCACAGCTCATGTTAAGAACCTAAATGCTAAATTCATGTTCAGCAGTAGCTACAGCAGAGTAAGCTGTACCCGTGCTGAAGTTCTAGGGCAGGCAGTCATTGAAAGCTTGCCAGTGCTGTGCACAGCCGGGTCTCCACACAAGCTCAAAACCTGTATTCCTGTAGAAGTAGCCATTCTACTTAAGAGGATGGGTACATCTATAAAAGGTGACTTTATATCACTGCCAAGAAAATACAAACAATACAACCCTTTTAGACTATGAGAAGCACATTATATAGATAAACGTGTAACTGAACATGAGTTGGACAAACATGAGGGGAGTGGTCTTTGTTGAAAAAGACCAGTCTATACCAGAGGCACATGTGGTCCCTGGTGAGGTGGGGGGAGGTAAGTCACTACTGACAACAAGCAGAAACCCTGCCACTGAAACCAAGCCACGGGGACCACACTGATTCTGACTTGCAGGGATCCTGCGGGGCAGAGCAGAGCTGCCCCACAGGGTACACTTCTAAGGAAGAAGAACGTCACCCCTTTCTCCTGTAGAGTGGCTGGCGAGTTGGAACAGCTGACCTTTCAGTTACCAGCAGTGTGCTGACCACTGTACCCCCAGGGCTCCAATCTTACCGATAGGACTTTTTAATGTCATCAGATGTGGCGTTCTTGTCCAGCCCCAGCACGTGGTACAGGGATTCTCCAGAGGTGGAGAGAGAGCGCTGCCTCTGGTCGGCCATGGTAGGCTACTCTACAAAACAAAAGGGGCAATGAGAAAGTAGAGATCCAAATCCCTCCTGAGCAGCTGCTGGGGCCTGGTCTGCACTCCTGGAAGTGCCTCCCACTGTCATCTTGTGTCCTGCAAAAATCCATAGAGCAACCCCTATACAGAAACAGAGACACAGCTAAGAAGCTAAGAGAAAAATGGAAGTGATACATGGAAAAATAGTCAGTCACATGAAAGGCAGCAGGAAAAAAAGAACAGAGTGGATAAGCAGAAAGCAAGTAATGAAGAAGTAGACCCAACTAACCCTGGCAGTAATTCAGTGCCAGTGGAGCAAAAGCTTCATCAAAAGGCAGAGACTGTCAGAATGGATGGAACTGCTGTTCACAAGAGACACCCCTGAACACATGAAGCAAAAATGGGCAGAACTAAGGGAAAGGTAACTCCATGAGCAGAGAAGCCTTCTCAGAAATGCAAAAAACAATTTAAAAATCCATCAAAATACTTATGATTTGAGCAACACTATCAAGCAACCCCCTCCCCAAGAAAAAGTCCTCCAATACCCCAAGGACTGCCAAAACAATGAACAAGTCCGTCAGCCAGCACTCCCCTTACAGGCAAGGATGGAGGAACTTTGTCACACATATTTTGGCCATGTTGTCAGGAATGGACAGTCCTTGGAAAAAGGTATCATGGTGGGAAAGGTCAGGAGAGGCTCTTCAAGGAGGCAGACCAACACGATGCCTAAGCCTGGAGCCTGTCGGACGAAGACGGTGCAGCACAGGGCAAGGACCCTACCTGCTGTTCACAGGATCTACGAGTCCTAGCTGACCGCATGGCATCATCAACCGCTTTGACCTGTACAACATCTACTCCTTTCCCGCCATCGTGGTCTGAGTGAAAGTGGGAGAACAAACTGGTTTCCCTCTCAAACATCCATATATATTTTATGATATAAATACAACACATCCACAAGCTTGTGAATTTCTCCACATTTTCTCTTTTTTCAAGTGATAATTTGGGCATGTTGCCAGGAAGGACCAGTCCTTGATGAAGGACATCATGCTTGGAAGGGTGGAGGGACAATGCAGGAGAGGAAGAACGTGGGTCAGATGGAATGACAAAGTAACTGGGTAATGGGGGTAGATGTGTCAGAGACAATGAGACTTGCTCAGGATATGACAGGATTCAGAGCTATTATACACCGGGTTGCTATGAGTCACAGATGACTTGACAGCACGTAACAACAGTATGTGATGTGCAAAACACACCTTCTATGTGTATACTGCACACCCACCAAGACATGCCCATACTTTGTCTCTTTTTTCATTATTCAGTTAATTTTGTTTTCTCTTAGAATCTTTACACCTTACATGATTTATCCCTCCCACGTGTGCGCAAACACACACACACACACACACACACACACACACACAACCCTACACTAAGAATCTGTAATTTCTCCACAAAGTTGTTATGAAACGGATTCTATGATTTTCTTGTCAACCAGCTTAAAGGAAATAAATGTAGTTTTATTATACTTGCTCCCAGTTTGGCCCACGCCAAATGATTGTTTAATCCAAATATCTGAGCAGCAAACTGAGCTGATCCTTCTGGAGAAAATACGGTTGAAGGGAGCTCTGGTGGCCTAGTGGCAAGAAGCTGTGTTGCAATCCAGACGGCACGAGGTTCGAATCCACCAAATGCTCTTCTGGAGAAGAAGGAGCAATGTCCTCCTGTGCTAGTTGGATTCAACTTGACAATACACAACAAGAAAAGAAAGTACAGTTGAACAGCCAAGACCACTGGGTACATGAAAAGAAGACCATAAACCCTGAGTGCCCCAGTGTGTTGTGGTAGGGGACAGCTCCTCACTGGATATATAGTGTTTCCAGACAGCAGATCCCAAACCATTGCTTCTGCCCGTCACTGCTATCAATATAGTAGGAATGCCATCTCCTTTATATTAGGCTTTAATCTTCAGAGTTTCATCTGGTCCTTTGTGGGCAGATGTTACCCAAAGTTCACATGAAATTTTCCTCACTGCCTTGATTTTTTCATAGTGAGAGAGATCAGAGGTTGAGCCCATCAGTAGGACAGCTTTGCACTGACTGATTTCAGAAGTTCCTCTACTCTCTTTCTCACCCATTCAAATGTTTACCATCAGGAACCACTTAAGGTCACGATATGACAGCTTGTCTTTCTGCTGGCTTCGTTCGATCTTCCAATGGCCAGAATCTCCAGGAATCATGATCAATACCATCAGAAAAAACAATTTCTTTGGTGAACATATCAACACCAAATTCAACCATCATATCAATGAGTATGCAGTTCTGGGGCATCCAAAATCTGTCCAGTATTTCAGAAATGCCCTGTGTGGCACGACTCATAGTACTCACTTCAGTGTGGCCTATCTTGTGATATCCAGCAAAACAAAAGTCTGCAGCAACCAGCGCTCCTTGGGCCATTGTGGGTCATAACTGGCATCATCTTTGCAAAACATCTCTACTTTAGGTGGGCAAACTTACATCCTTCCTTGATGCCAGGTTTCTTTTGAGCAAAGAACCAGTTGCTATTCTTCTACAAATCCATTCAACTGGAATCATTTCACACTGGGGCATACTTAAAGATATCTGCCCACATTTTCCGGTGAAAGTGGTTTTGATACTTGCTTCTTGTAATAACTGAAAAATACAGCTGGTAGTTTTACTTGAAATCGCAGTTTTTTTCCTTCCAGGTGATTCTTTTGAGCTGCATTTCCTGCTGTAATCTTGTCCTTGGACTTAGGAGGACTTTTCCTGGATTATTTAACAATTCATACACAACTTTTTTTCTTTTTTTAATTTGCGACAAATTTAATGAAACTAGTACACACATATTTTAAAATGTTGAATATTTGATATAGAGCAATGCTTTTCACTTATATTCACAAGAGGATTAAAATGATGGCTACAAAACAGCATGCTCAAGATGAAAGAGTGTTAAAGTAAAAATTACAGAGAGAAAGTCTAAGAAGAGGTGCAGCAAAACAAGACCGAGTTTTCCTTTTCACTTCACTGCTGTTTGTACATGTATATATGAGCTGCACATTTTGTTTGCTTTTAATAAAGGTTAACATAATTAGGGTTCAGCAGAAAAATCAGTGCCTTGTTCTGAACTTAATTTTGCTAGTAATCTCTTCCAAGTGTTTTAAATGTACCCATTCAGAACCAGAATTCATTTTGTCTGGAGCAATTCTAGTTTGAGAATCAAACGGTCACATAAATGACAAAGCAAACAGGCATAAAATGTGAGGAAAACAAGTGACAAAATAACTATAAACTTTGTCCTCCTGGCCATTACAGCATAATAAATTTACAGTTAACCAAAAAACATTTTTATCCTGATCTTCAAACAGCAAACTGATTACTTTTCTCCCAAGATAATCATGATTAACTTATAAAAACTGGCATTTACATTTTATCTCAAAACATTTCGCTGTAACAGGAAACTTAGCATTACTGAATTTCAAGATTAAAAAGTTAAAAAAAATCCATTTTGTTGCTTTTGTGAAACAGGAGCTAAAAAGAAAATAAAAAATAACAATAAAACAAACAGGATAGGAGCTAGCATTCAGTCGAGAATATCCACTTGCACTGCAGGTCCTTCTCCTCTAAGAACCAGCACTGTTACATTATTTCTACTGGGCAGAATCCGATCCAATTTAGTAATTCTTCCTTCTGGTGTGATTTCACTAGTGGCACCAGTTGCGAAGGGCTGGTGGAAGTGTTAGCCGCCATGGCTACACTGGAAGTGGCCTGCGTTTCACAGCATCCAGACAGCCCATAGACTTCTTTTGTTTTTCCCTCATAGAGTTTTCTACCAATGTTTGGTACAGGTTACCATTATTTTGAGTAGGCTGGGGGCAGTGACCAGGCCTAGATGCTGGCTTTTAACTTTCCATAAAATTAAATGGACTTAAAAAAAAATTAAATGGACAGACATAAAATACAATATGTTCTTTGATCATAATAGGATTAAATTAGAAACTCATCAGATATGTAGGAAAACAGAAATATTTAATAATAAAAAAGTTTCAAATAACACAAAGATAAAGAAGACATAAGAAAAATTTGAAAGGGCTTTAAATGTAATAATGAAAATAAAATGTATTAAATTTTGTGGACTGGGCTTTTTTTGTAAATTATTTTACAATGTGTAGAAGTTTAAATGCTGAAATGAGGACCATAGGCTCCACCTTAAGAAGCTAGAAGTGTTAAGTCATGTACAATGGGAAAAAGTCAAGAAAAAGTAGAAATCAGTGAACTAAAAAACAAATGGGAGAGTCTCTGTGAAGCTAAAAGTTTATTTTTCAAGAACAAATTGATAAAACAAGCCAGACTGACCAAGAAACAAAGAGAGCTCACACCACCTGCCTCTCAGACTCACCTCCTAAAGGCATGAAACAACATTGTGTAAAAAATAGAAAAAGTCAAATGAATTGGACAATGCCTTAAAAAATATATATATATAATTTACCAAAACTAGCACAAAATGGATCAAAATCTCAATAGGTCTAGATCTGTTAAGGAAACTTAATTTGTAATTATCAAAAATAAGCCTTTCTCACAAAGAAAACTACAGAGTGTGATGATTTTTCTAGCAAACATTTAAGGAAGACATTGTATCAACCCTAAAGAAACACTTTCAAAAAAAGAAAGAAAATTGTATCATCACTAAAAATTTTTATTTTATACTGGTTTACTTACAAAGTTTGTATACACTGTTTCTCACACTGGATCTTTCCCATTTCCTTTTTACTCACCGCTCCGGCCACCCATCAAATTGTGTGCTCATCGTGTTTTTTGAGGCTAACAAAATAAGGACACAGGCGGCAGCACCCTTTGCGAGCAGCACTCGCGCCCTGTGGTCCTAGATCTAGACTCAGGGACCCTTCAGGGTGGGAAGGGACTGCTCTGCTCATCCTCCTTCCTTGAACAGATGGTGGGTGTGAACCCCCGAGACACGGCAGCCTTCGGCTTAGCAGAACAATACAGACTATGCTAGGAGCACTTCAGCCTCACAGGTACAGATTATAAAAAATCCTTATTAGCAAATGATCGAACTGTAGACAAAGAGTTTATACATCATGATCAAATAGAACTTATTCCAGGAATGCAAAGGTGATGTAACATTTCAAATAAATCACCATCTCTCACTACATATTCATAGACAGAACAAATGATCATTTCAACAGATGTTTGTGATAAAAATTCAATGCTAATTAATGATGAAACAAAACATAAGCAGTCGAAGGAATGTCTTCAGTCTATTATAAAGGGAACTTCTAAAATGGTTTTTTGGTGTTGTGGGTTGTTTTTTTGTGGGTTTGGGTTTGTTGTGTGTTTGTTTGTTGTTGTTGTTGTTGTTTTTTAAAAAAAAGGCCACCTAATTAAGTCCAACAAAACTATCCTTCAGTAATGAAGACCTGGAAAGCTCTGGATCGTAGCTGTGGGTGATCTCAAGTCAAAAGGCCTAACATATTCCAGACACAATGTTCTCCATTCTATTTCGGTGAGCAGTGACTGAAGTCTTCAAAAGCTGGTATATCCATCTAGGGTGCATCTACTGGTCTCATTTGGAATAAAAAAGAGTGAAGAAAATCAAAGACTGTTGGTCTAAAAGACTAACGGTCCTTTGAACTTCAGGCTCCATACCTAGATGGTACCCAGCTACCACTCCTGGCCAATTGGAGAAGGATCACAATTTAAAGTCCATGGTTAGCATATGTATGTGGGGATATAGAACAAAACTCAAAATAACAAAAAGTAGACTAGTTTACTGTACTGTTCTGACAGCAATTGGTGGAACCTCTGAGTCTATGGCCATCAGTCACCCATTAAGCCTGGAACTGACTTACTTTCCCTCAAATAATAGACATGACCATAGTGGTCAATAATGCCAATAAAAAGCACACTCCTAGGGTGCTCTGGTGGCCTAGTGGCAAGAAGCTGCACTACAATCACCAGATGCTCTGCTGGAGAAGGAGGGACAATCTTCCTCTTGTACCAGTCCGATCCAATTTGACTGTACACACAGAAGAATCAACTAGAGGAGACTGAAAGGGCAGCATCTATCCAGCTCAGAAGATAAGCAAGGACAGGGAAGGATGAATGAAAATGGGCACCAACAGGGAAGCGAGAAAACAATTACACGGTGAGGATTGTAACCAATGTCATGAAACAAAATGGCATGGAATTGCTAAACCAGTTTGGTTTGTATTGTTTCACTCAAATCAGAATAAAATTTTAGAACAGCAACAATATGAAGGATTGTTGTTTTTGTTATGTGCTGTCGAGTCACCTGCAACTCATAGTGACCCTATGTACAATTTCTCTGAACCCTGCCCTACCCGTAGCCAGTCTTACTGTCTCCAACATATCTAAGCCCATTATCTCAGTTACTGTGTCAATCCATCTCATCCCTTTTTCCCTAGCCCTCCGTCCTTCCAAGCAAGATGTCCTTCTATGGGGACTGGTCCCAACTGACAACATGACCAAAGTACGTGAGAGGGAGCATCAAAATCCTTACCTCGAAGGATCAACTGGTTTCAGCCTCTCTGGGAAAAATCTGTTTGTTCTCTTTGCAGTTCACAGGATGCTCAACACTTTTCTCCAGCATCACAACTCAAATGCATTGATCCTCCTTCTGTCATCCTTAGTCACTGTCCAGAAAATCATGACGCATATCACTCATTTAATGGCGAACTGGAACGAATATGGAATCCACCACCTCATTCCCAGGATGTACATCAAAGACATTCTGAATGCAATTCAGAGCCATTCCTCAATCTCCTAACGCACCTTAATGGTCCAAGAGGACCTTAAGCCTAGTTATAAACCTGAATTTATTTTTCAAAATGAACAAGAAGATACTGTTGTTATGTGCCATTGAGTCGTTTGCGACTCATAGCGACCCTATGTACAACAGCCCTAAACCATGCTCTATCCTGTGCCAACCGCACCGCCTCTGACACACCCATCCCGATTACCCCAGTCACTGAATCAATCCACCTCATAAAGGGTCTTCCCCTCCTGCGCTGTCCCTCTACTCTACCCAGCATGATGTCCCTCTCCAAAGACCTGTCTCTCCTTACAACATGTCCAAAGTAT
>NW_006399943.1:5467818-5468840 GCF_000299155.1 Elephantulus edwardii | reverse complement strand
GCACCTTAGTCTCCAGAGAGACACCGCTGCTCTTGAGTACTTTAGAGAGGTCCCTAACTGCAGACTTTCCCATCGTGATACCTTTTTTGATTTCCTGGCTACTGATGCCAAGAGTGTTGACTTATTTTTCAAAATGAACAAGAAGGTACTACATGGTTTAAAATAAATTCAATCGATATATATGCTGAGCAAATAATGTGAGAAACCAGATTATATGAAAAAGAATGTGCCAATTAGGATTGGAGAAAGACACATCAACAACCTGTGACGGGCAGAGGACACAGTCTTGCTGTCAGGAAGAGAACTTATAGCACTTAATGATGTAGCTCCAAGACTACAGCTTTCACCAAGGTTACAACTCAACACCCAGGAAACAAATCCTCATGAATGGACCAATAATCAGCACCATGATAAATGGAGAAAAGACTGCAGCTGTGAAGGATTTAATCTTACTTGGATTTTGTAAAAAGGTATACTTTATTGTGATTTTAACAAAAGTTTATAGAAAAGTCGGATTTTCATTCATTCATTCATTCATTATTGTACATGTTCTCCCTTCCCCCACTTTGCAATGCACCTCTTATTATGGACTCCTGTCATACATATAATGCCTAATTATATATTCATTTTAAATGCAGTGTTCATTATGTATCCACTCTTCCTATTCTCCCCTCAACCTCACATGCCAGTCCTGTTTTCTAACAGCGGTATTATAGTTATCCTTTTGTGACTGAGACATTTCAGTCAGCATAATGTCCTCCAGGGCCACCCATGTTGTATAATGTTTTACGAGTTCATTATTTTTCAGTGCTATGTTGCAAATGCAGTGTCTGCTTACAACTGTTCCTCTTCCTTTGTATTTCCATACTTGAAAATAGCATGGTTCAAAATTGGGAAGGGCGTACGCCAGGGATGCATCCTATCCCCATACCTTTTCAACCTATATGCAGAACAGATTATCCGGGAGGCTGGGCTCTATGAGGAGAAATGTGGGGTCAAGATTGGTGGACGATTTATCAACA
>NW_006399943.1:5436548-5467183 GCF_000299155.1 Elephantulus edwardii | reverse complement strand
AGCGCCGGAGAGGAAGGCCCTCTATGAGGTGGATTGATTCAGTGACTGGGATAATTGGGATGGGAGTGTCAGAGACGGTGTGATTGGCACAGGACAGAGCGGAGTTTAGGGCTGTTGTACATAAGGTTGCTATGAGTCGCAGGCGACTCGACGGCACATAACAACGACAACAACAACATGTTGCAAATGTACCATAGTTTTTCTAGCCATTCATCTATTGGTGGGCACTTGAGTTGCTTCTATCTCTATGCTTGTGAATAACACAGCAATAAACATGGGTGTCCATACATCTGTTTGGGTCACAGCTCCGGTTTCTTTAGGTTACGCTTCCAGTAGTGGAATTGCTGGATCAAATGGTATTTCTATTTCCAACTTTTTGAGAAGGCACCAGACCACCTTTCATAGTGGGTGCAACATTTTATACTCCCACAGCAGTGAATAAAGGTTTCAATCTCTCCACAAACATGCTAGCATTTATTGTTTGCTGCTCTGTTGAACTTTGCTAGTGTAGCTGGGGTGAGACAGTATCTCATAACTGTTTTGATTTGCATCTCTCTGATAGCTAGAGATTCTGAACATTTCTTCACGTGTTTATTTGCCATCTAAAGTCTTCTTTGGTGAAGTGTCTATTCATATCTTGTGTCCATTTTGTGATTGGGTTGTTTACATTTTTTGTTGAGGTGTTGGAGTATCTATAAATTTCAGATATGAATCCCTGAAGAGGTACGTCATTGTCAAATATTTTTTCCAAGTCTGTGGATTCCATTTTCATTCTGTTGAAGAAAATTTTTTGATGTGGTAGGGATTTGATTCTTAGTAGGGCTCATTCACCTATTTTGTTTCTCTTCTGGTTGAAGGCTTTTCATTACTTGGAAGTCTGTTCGCACTGTGGATTAGGGCTTCTAGAGTACTTCTTAGCTTTTCTCTGATGAATTTTATCATCTTACTTAGATTTTACTTCACAAGAATTGCCATAAAATCAAACTTGATTCAGAAAACGTCATGGAATAAGGGATATCACTGCTAATGTCAAGAAAATCTTAGCTGCTCTTCTGAGGATGGCACAGGGTAATGTGTTCACTGTACATGGAGCCCGCGTGCACTGGCACTGGTACCGACTGGAAGCCACATGACTGCAGAATCCAGTGAAAGCTTGTTGGGGCAGGCCAGAAGACGGGATGCTGGGTCAACTGCCAAGAATCAGAGGTCAGTGGATATAAAGCTAGATGTCGAATTCAAACGTGAGAGAGAGGTTTGTCACAGAAATTAAAAAGTAAATTTTTTTGTTTTTTAAAAAAAAGATCAACAGGATTGGCAAATCCTCAGCTGGTCTAATCAGTATATGAAAAGAGAAAACTCAAATTACTCCATTCAAGAATAAGAATAGGGCTATCACTACTAACTTTAGAGAATAAGGAGAATGATAATACTATAAGCAATTCATGACTCATAATTACATAAACTATGGAAGCTAGTAGAACGTTGAGGACTCTCCTTCATAGGGTCACTATGAGTCACCTGTGACTCAACGGCACTTAACAACAATAACATCAACATAGAGAGATATCAGTGGGCTCAGTGGACAGAAAGTGATACTACCAAGCCAAAGGTGAGTGACTTTTAAACCATGGCCCTCGGGCCTGTCTTTCATTGTTTTTGTTCAGACATTCCTCTAGGTCATATAGCCCTGTTGTGTCCACTTGCCGTACAGCGGTAACTTGTGCTTGCTGTGAGGCTGAACACTGTGACACTGGTGTGTCAAATGCGTTAATGGTTGGTTACCCAAGGCGGACAGTGTGGGGTGGAGCTCCCCGATTAAAACAAGCTTGAAAGCAGGAGTGGCATCCACTTTTGTAACAGCTTGCCTCTGGAAACCCTATGAACCTGGAGAGAGGATGAAAGACACACAAGCATTGAGGACTCGCCTTCATAAGGTCTCTATGAGTAACCTGCGACTGTGGCACTTAGCAACAACAACAGTAGAAACGGAGAGATTACTAGAAACATTAATTTTTAAAACTTAAGAAGAAGAAACAGAAACCCTGAACAAAAAAAAAGAAACCCTGAACAGATTTATAAGAGATTAGTAATTGCAAAGGTTCAACATATAAAAATCCAACAACGTAAAATAACAATACAAAGAGAATAAAGAAAATAACCCTTATGACCATGTCAATCAAAGCAGAAAAAGCATCTGACAAAATCCAGCACCTTTTATGATAAAAATACTCAGCAAATAAGGAAACTTACAGCAAATATCATAACTTGTGACATGTTGATGTGTAGTCTATGTACCTTTGATCATCATCAGAATGTGTTTCAAGACCTCTTCACAAGAGGGCTGATTAAAGTCAAGAGGACTTGATGCACATACTGATGAAGATCTAAGCTATACATTTACATTTCCATATAAAATGAAAACTCTTACAAGTGGACCAGTAAACAGCATCATGAAGTATGGAGAAAAGACTGAGTTGCTTAGATAAGTCTACTTGGATCTATAGAAGCAGTAGTCAAGGAATCAAACAGTGTGATCCATGGGAAAATCTACTGTAAAAGAAGTCTTTTAAAATGTTAAAAAAGCCAAGATGTCATGAAGTGAAACCATAGCCTTTTCAATCACTTCATATGTATATAAAAGCCAGACAAGAAAGAAAAAGGTCTGAAGAAGAACCTTTAAATTGTGGTACTGGAGAAGGAGACAGAGAGTCCATCAGGACAGCCAGAGAATGAGCAAAACCAGAACAGCCCTTAGAAGCTCAACTTCACCTCACATACTTTGGACATGTTTATCAGGAGGGACAGTCCTGGAAAAGCACATCATGCTTGGTAGGTCAACAAGAGGCCACACACATAGGCCCCAGCATGGTGACCATGATGAGGGTGACACAGGGCAGAGCACAGTTCCAATCTGCTGTATGTCAGTGAGCTGCTGTGATTCAGGACTGACTGATGACACTTAACAGCAGCAGCCTAACTAAACGGTGACAGACTGCTCGTTACTGGTTTCCCGAGTAACAGTTAATGGCTTCCCCCTAAATTCAGGAACAACACAAGGATGTCTGCTCTTGCTACTTCCAGTCAGCTTTATACTGGAAGTTCAAGTCAAGACAATTAGGAAGTAAAAGACATCCAAATCAGAAAGGAAGAGGCACGTGGGCTTTATAAGGATGAAATCGTTTACGTATGGAAAATGTTAAAGAATCCACAAAAAAATAATAGAGATCATAAACAAATTAGTCAAAGTCATAAGATATAAGATCCACCTTGTTGTTGTTATGTGCCGTCAAGTCACTTGCGACTCATAGCGGCCCTTTGTACAACAACCCTAAACTGCTCCGTCCTGTGCCAATCACACTGTCACCGATACACCCATCCCGATTACTCCAATCACTGAATCAATTCACCTCATAGAGGGCCTTCCCCTCCTGGGCCGTCCACCCTCCCAAGCATGATGTCCCTCTCCAAGGACCGATCCCTCCTTACAACATGTCCAAAGTATGTTAGACGGAGCCTCAGGATCCTTGCTTCCAAGGAGCAGCCTAGTTGAACCCTCTCCAGGATGAATCTGTTTGTTTTCTTGGCAGTCCACGGTACATTCAATACTCTTCTCCAGCACCACATCTTAAAGACATCAATTCTCCTTCTATCCTCCTTGATCATTGTCCAACTCTCTGATGCATAACAGGTGATTGCGAAGACCATGGCCTGTATCAGACGCACCTTAGTCTCCAGAGAGACACCACTGCTTTTCAATACTTTGGAGAGGTCCCTAACAGCAGACTTTCCCACCGCAATACGTCTTTTAATTTCCTGGCTACTGATGCCAAGAATGTTGACTGTGGAGCCAAGTAAACTAAAGCTGTGAACAATCTCAATCTCTTCACCATCCAACCTGACGCTGCCAATTGGCCCAGTGGTGAGAATCTTTGTCTTTTTGATATTGAGCCTCAATCCATACTGAAGGCTGTACCACATTAAAAATAAATTTACAAGGGAGCTCTGGTGATATTCAGTTTCAATCCACATTGAAGACTTTAGTCCTGGACCTTTTGCAGCAAATATTTCAAGTCCTCCTGAGTCTCAGCAAGTAAGGTGTGTCATCTGCATAACGCAGACTGTTGATAAGTCTTCCTCTAATCTTAATGCCACATTCCTCTCATAAATCTAGCCTCCTGAATGATCTGTTCTGAATATAGGTATGGAGACAGGACCTATCCCTGACATACTCCTTTCCTGATTTTGAACCATGCAGTGTTCCCTTGTTCTAACGACTGCTTCTTGGTCTAGGTATAGGTTATGCACACTGGGACTCCCATTCTTCTCAATATTCACCACCATTTATTGTGACCCACACAGATGCTTTTGCACAGCCAATGAAACACAGATAAGACATTCTTCTGGTACTCTCTGCTTTTAGCCAAGATCCATCTGACATTGGCTATGATTCTCTAGTGTCACACTCTTCTAAACCCAATTTGTATTTCTAATAGCTCTCTACTGATGCACTATTCCAGTCAGTTTTAATAATCTTCAGGAGAATTTTGCTTGCATGTGATATTAGTGATGTTTTTTAACTTCTGCATTCTACTGGATCACCTTTTTTTGGAATAAGAATAAATATGGATATCTTCCAGTCAGTTGGCCAAACTGTCATCCTCCAGATTTCTTGGCACAACTTGGTGAGCACATTCAGGTTTGTTGAACTACATCAACTGGTATTCTATAAATTCCAGGGGCCTTGTTTTTTGCTAACAGCTAGGAATCTGAAAACAAAATGGAGGTAAGAATCCCCTTTAAATGACATCTGAAAGAATAAAACAATTCACAACAAATTTACAGAGATGAAGAAAAGATGTGAAATACTTGTTATATAAAAATTGAAAATATTACTGTAAGAAACTAAAGAATACCCATAAGTGGAAAAGGTAGAACTCTGGTGCTAGTCATAACGAGGTCCACTGTTAACCTAAAGATGGTGCCTCTCTGGCTGCTGGAACCCAACAGCAGCTCTGTGGAGAAGAGGTGGGCAAGCAACTCCTCGGTGGTCTCCAGCTCTTGAGCCGCTGGAGGGCCGGGCCAGCTACGAGTTGGTTCTGACTCAACAGCAATGACTGACCGACTGAATGATTGGAAAGATATCCTGTGTCTATAGATTAGGAAACAGAACACCATAGATGGCAGTACTCTGTAGCTCCATCTGAGATCCTGATCAAAATACCAACAGTACTTTTCTGCTGAAATGACCAAGTGGTTCCTAGATTAAACACGGAATTGCAGGGAACTCCAAACAGACAAAACAACTTTTAAACATAACAAAGCTGGAAAACTCATGTTCCATTTCAAAATTTACTACAAAGTTATAGCTACTGTGTGTTGGCATAAAACCAGACATACAGATCAATGCAATGGAGTAGATCTGCACATCCTGAACTAAACCCTCTATCTGTGCTCAGCTGCCTCTCAACAAGGATACTATCCTGGAATGAAAGTGTACCCTCTCCTCCAAGGACATGTCAGCCATGACAACCCAATGGAAGGTCGGCTAGGAGTCAGCTCCAACTCGATGGCAATGAGTTTGAGTTTGGAGAGAACAAAGGTACCAAGACCATTCAATAGGAAGAGTCTTATACCTCAGAAACTTTGGGGAAATGTTTGGCAAGTGTGTTCTATCAGACCCAATCACTCCACTCTTAGGTATTTAGAAAATGTGTTCACACAAAAACCAGTAGAAAAGTGTTCATAACAGCTTTATTTGTAGCAAGCCCAAGACTAAATTCAGATTAGATGTCCTTCAAGAGACAAGTGATTAAACAAACTATGACAATAATACACTGTGCCGTGTGGCTCAACAAGAGAAGGAGACAAACTGTGGGTACACGCAGCAATCTGGATGAATTCCCAAATTACGATGCTGTGTGAAAAGTCAATCTCAAAATATACATAATTGTGTGACTCTATGTAATGTTTTTAAAATGATGCCATTTTAGACATGAAAGAGAGACCAGTGGATGTTAGGAGTTTGGGGAGACATGGGTGTGGTTGTAAACAGCATGAGGGTGTTAAAATGTTTCAGAAGCTTGATTTTACTGGTAGGTAGAACCTAGACATGTGATAAAACTGTAATAGACCTACATACCCCCCCCCCTTTGCCTGACTTTCTTCTTTTCCAAACAAAATGAGTGACAGTTAATTAGTGAACCCATTCAAGGGTACTTCACCAGTTTTGTGGACCAAAAGAAGTCTCAGTCAGTAACTGTACAGAGTACAGAGACAGACACCAGCTACAAGCAACCTGTTACTACTCAATCACTTCTGTTTCCTAGCGACACTAGGAGGAAAACTGTGCTCTGTAAGGTGTTTTCTTTTTCCTAAATCTGACTGGTTAGGTTATTTGGGAGAATATACACAGGTTACTGAAGTGGATTCCAGTATTCATAGCTGTGTAACTACTCTCACACTCTTTTCTGAGCTGTCCCTCCCTCATTAACATAAAGTCACTGTCCTCAAGGTCCATCTCAAATTGTTTCATTTGCTGTTGTCAATGCAACACTATAGTTAGCTCTTCGATCTCTAGAATTTTCAACGGCCGAGATGTCTAATGTACATCACTAGGTCCTTTTTTCCAAGGCAGTAGTGGGCTCTCAGACAGCAGCCAAGCACACTGAGCGCATGTACCTCCTGAGGGCTCCCCTTGGTCACTCTGTGCCTGCTGAGCATGTGGCGGGCTCCCAACAAAAACGATAAAGTTATATAAAAAAAAAAGGTCAGAGGTCATAGACCACAGCTCTGGGTTTCCAGATCCCCCGGTAGTTTACGACTGTCAACCACTGAAGGCTTCAATTTCCCCTTCTCATTGAGGCTGCTGCCAAATATCACACCCAGGAACCCACTCAGTCACAGGGTCGGCAATCTGGGAAGCCTCCCATTCTCCATACCTTCACCACAACATTCTGGCTTCTCAGCTTCGGGATCAGGTATGTACTCTGCCTTGTCATCTAACTAGCCTTCAAGTTTCATGGCCTCCTCATCCTTTTAGCAGGGGAGGTTTTAAGTGTTTTAAGTCAGCTTCTGCCCCATTCCTCCAGCAGGGAAGTCACGATATGCAGACCTGTGGATGGTGGTTGCAGGGAGTGAGGCGTTCTATGAGCTGCCTCTGAATTTACTCCTGGAGCCTGAGAAGCATCTGATAAAAGTTTGATGGGCCTAAAAATGCTGATAACTGAGGAGAGATACAGATGCCAATGATAATCAAGAAATGAGTAGGGGTGAGGGGCAATACTGGGGAAACTCTTAAGGAACTTGGTAAGACGGCTGAGTCCCACCTAGAGAGCATTATACTGGCTCTCGCTAAAAGAAAGGTGTGGCCAGACTGCAGAAGACGAGGGCTGTCCACCAGGGTCCTGCTTGGACTTGACTCCACAGCAAGCAGCAGCAAGCACAGATGGTGTAAGAGGGAAGCAGTGGCTCCATGCCCTCCGCCCTGACTCAGGTGAAGAACACCACTCTGTAGAGAAACCCTGAAGTCAATGAGAATACAAGCGCCCAATACACGTCTCCCTTCCTTTATTCAAAGGAAATAAAGATTAACAGTGACACTGAGTCCTGACAAGAAGAGGAGGACTCAAAGAAGAGGTACTGGTGCTAGCTGTCAGCACCTTATGTCCTCACCACACACATCAAGGTGAGAGCACGAGGAGGAGTGTGGCAGGTACACACCAGCACCCTCACAGCAGCAAGCAGCCTCCCAGAACCAACGATAGCATACACACGTGCCCACACAGGGCACCTGGGAAAAGACTGCTTGGCCCAGGTCACAGCTTTGCTGTTTGTTCCCTGGACGGTTCCAAGGAAAGAGAGGAGGAGTGAAAACTCTCTGAGCTACTGTCCCGTAATCAGTGGAGACCTCTGGAAATGCCTTCAGGGTTAATTTCACCAATGTTATGTCCCGACATAAACAGATGATTTTTCTTTAAGATACTGATGTTTAGAACAAAGGAACCTAAAGAGTTCAAAGCTGAAAAGTAACTAAGATACATGTTCTAATACAAGGAGAATCCCAAGAGTAGTATATTTTGAAAAAAATGGAAAAGTCAGAAAGGGTGCCTTTAAACCAAGGTGTAAACGACACAGAGCAGCCTTAGGTCCTATATCAGATATCCAACAGGGCAGGCAGCCCCCACACCCTGGTCTTCCTGCCCCACTGTCTAGTTCTCCCCACATAGTGAGCCCAGCTGACCTTCCTGGTCCTCCTCCTAACCCCACCTCATCACTTGGTCCTCCAGCCTCACTCTTTGGTCCTTCTTCCTATTTCTAGTTCCCGCACCCCAGATTGTCCTCCCAGTCTCCACCTACACCTCACCTATGCTGGTGGGACCGTAGAGAAAAGACTTGAGAAAGAGCCTAGGAAGCCCTATAAAGTGAGGCTAGCAAGATGTGCCTGATGGTAAAACTCTCAGGGCACTAAAGCCAATAGACTTTGTCTCTCTCGCCCTCTCCCCCTGACCCACACTTCCAGAGAAACCCATTCCAGGGTAGAGCCACCACCCAAGTAGTGTGCACACCCCCAGTCTATCCATGAAAGCAGACAATATGTGAAACTGATTCCCAGTAAATTAATGAACATTTGTGTGTGTGTGTGTGTGTGTGTGTGTGTGTGTGTGTATTGAGACCAAGCATGCAGAGGTGCTTTTCATGATACCAAAGTCACAGGTAACCTCAGTTACATATCTGCAGGCCACCCCCACCCCTGAAGATAGGCTCACAGACTCACCATCTCTGGCTTTTTCCCATCTGAGGACAGGGCAGAACAAGAATGGAAACCCTTGAGTCACAGGACAAATGGCACTGTGCAACCAGCAATCAGCAGAAACATATGGGGCTGCAAGACTCCCAGATGACAGGTAAAGTAATCTCATGAAAGCTCACCAGGAGAGAGTGCCTGATTTATCTGAAGGAGGTAACCCAACATTTCTGCTTTCAACTCTAAATAGCACACAAACATACCAAACCACCTGCAAGTTCATCTTCATGGTTAGAACCAGCAGGTAAGTATGCCTTCTAGAATCCAGCTGCTATTTCCCCTTGATTATCACAGCCTCGGTCTTGAGGGTGATCACCCTCCCTCATGGGTGTGTGCTGACCAAGTACTCCAGGAGAGCCGAATCCAGGAGACGGATCAGGATACAAACTTGTGCTTCAGGGAATGCTCAGCTTTATAAGTATCTAACACTGAAGAGCACTGTAGATGGAAAAGATGGTTCCCCCAACTTTAATAAAAATTCATGATTTATTAATTTGCCTTTCAAAAAATCAAGAGGAAAACCAGTTACTTACAGCTTCTGATAACTGGTATCTATCTGGTTAAGGCTTCAATTCACTCCACTAAGATGTGTCACCACAGATAAAGAAGTGGGCTGTCACTGGCTTTGACAAGCACTGTGACAACTGGACAATTAAAACAGACATTCGGGGGGGTGGGGGAGAAGAATGAACTGAGGAGGAGGGTAGGGAAAACAGTGCAACAATGAATGAATGAAAACCCAAAATCTCTGTAAATGTTCATTAAAACTAATAAAATAATAATTAAAAAAAAAAAAGAAGTGGGCTGTCAGTCACAAGTGCTCATTCAGAGGTCAAGGCAGGCCCAAAACCCTCTGGCCCACTCAAGTGGCAGCACCCCAAGAAGCCAAAAGCATATCCCATCGCTGATGGTTTGACAGCTTTGCACACACACACGTGCACACCTGTATTGCAGCCATCTAAGGCTACTGGTAAAGCTATCATGTAGGAAGCTTGTGAATATCTACATATTCCTAGCAATCTAGAGCTGACCTGGGATTATGTGCATGCCACCACCACTGCCTGCCTCTTATTCCTTGTCTAAAGGAGAGAAAGTGGCAGGAGCAGGATAGGGATGGAATTTGCCCTGAGGCCAGGCTAACCTCATAATCCAGATGGATTATAAATCCCTTTGTCTGTATTTTCACAGACATATTTTGTAAAAGGAAATAAGTCAGGGCAAATTAAAAAAGAGCACGTGCACAGGCATACAGCACCTAGAGAGAGTCCTGGATGGGCATGTCTCTGTGTGTGGGCAACAGGAGTGCTGCCCCAGGGAATGGACAGTGAGAGAGGAAACAACAGCAATGGCCTGGACCATACAAAGCACACATTCTCTGCACTGTGCTTTTAAGAACAGAGTGAACATGTGTTTACTCTTCAACACTGCAGTTATGACACTGAAAGATTTAACTATCCGATTCCTCATCTATAGAATAGGAAGGCCTAGAGACAATAATGTACCTGTAGCAACCCTGCTGGTACCTGATCAAAGATGGTACATTTACAGTGTCTGCCATATCTGAGGGGAAGAAATCCTCCAAGAAAATTTTATAAGGAAATATACTTCAAATTGAGTGCAGTCTGGCTTTGCTGTGTTATAAAACACTTCCAGGAAAATAGTCATCTTTAAACTGTACTGATTTTTTCATTTCATCTCAAAATGAAACTGGACCATTGTTGTTGGGTGCCACTGAGTGGAGTATACCTCACAGCAACCCTATGAACAATGGATCTGAACCCTGCTCTACCCTGTACTATCCTCATCATCTTTAATATACCTGAGTCCATTGTTAAGGTCACCCTGTTAATCAGTCATGCTGAAGAGTCTTCCTCTCCTTTGCTGACCCTACACCTTTCCAACTATGATGTCTTTTTCTAAGGGACTGGCCTCTCCCAAAGTATGTGAGACAAAATTTCACCATCCTTGCTTCTAAGTACTATCCTGGCTGCACTTTCTTCAAAACGCATTTGCCTGTTCTTTTAGCAGTCCATGGGATAATGTTCTTCAACACCACAGCTCAAAGCCACTGATTCTTGTTCTATCATCTTTATTCACTGTCTGACTTTGAGATGCATGGCAAGTGACTGAAAAGACCACAAGGCTTGGACCTGATGCACCTCAGTCTTTTAAAGTGACATCACTGCTCCTTAGAACTTTGGAGAGGTCTTTGACAACAGATTTTCTCAATGTAACTCATCTTTTGATTTCTTCACTGCTAGTACCAAGGATGTGGACTGTGGAACCAAGCAAAAGGAAGTAGCTGACAACTGTAATCATTCTCCATCCTTCATGATGCTGCCAATGGCCCAGCGGTAGTGAGGATTTTTGTTTTCTTGATGTTGAGATGTAATCTATATTGAAGGTTGTAGTCTTTGATCTTCTGCAGCGTTTCAAGTCCTCCTTGTTTTCAGCAAGCAAGTTTATGTACAACCTTGAGTCTATCCGAAATTAAAAACTATCCCAAGAACAGGTGTAAGGCATTGAACACTAACCACTGAAGAGCAGCTGAGTGGTGGGATAACATCAAGGACAGAAAGCAAAAAATTTTTACAAAGACAGGGCAGAAAGACCAAAATGGACATCTGAAGAGGGACCATTAGGCCACATTCTTAAAAAAATGCTTTTCTAAAAAAATTTATTTTATTATTTTGCATGTGTGTGTACCGTCACATCGGATCTGACTGGTACAGGAGGAGATTGTTCCTCCTTCTCTAGCAGAGCATCTGGTAAAAAATGCTTTTTAAAGACTAATTTGCCTTTTCGTTCCTTCGGCACCACCATGGCGGTCGGCAAGAACAAGCGCCTTACAAAAGGTGGCAAAAAAGGAGCCAAGAAGAAAGTGGTTGATCCATTTTCTAAGAAAGATTGGTATGATGTAAAGGCACCAGCAATGTTCAATATAAGAAATATTGGGAAGACATTAGTCACAAGGACTCAAGGAACCAAAATTGCGTCTGATGGACTGAAGGGTCGTGTTTTTGAAGTGAGCCTTGCTGATTTGCAAAAAAAAGACTAATTTATAAGTGATGAGTCTTGTGATTCAAAGTAGATGGTTAAAACCTAGCAAGCAAGTTCTTTACCTGGAACATAACTTCTTTTCCGCTAATTTAAAATACAGATGCTGACTGGTCTCATACATTTTTGAAAGTTCATTTAAACTGAAAATTTCTTATTTTAAAGGAGACATCAAGAAAAATTTAGTAAATTTATTGCAATCAGCAAAACAAATCAACCAACTAACCCTCTGATTTAATGTCAAAATCTCCAACAGCAGCTCACTGTGCATTACATATCATACGAAGCAAAAACTGGCATGGATGTGGAAACACTGGAACCCTTAGCCACTGATCGAGAAAAGGTAAAACGGTGCAGCCACTGTGGAGAATCATTTGGTGATTCCTCTAAACTTAAACACCAAACTACAGGATACGTACACAAAAGACTTGACACAACATCTGTACAACAATGTTAACTGCAACCATATTCACAACTTCTAAAACGTGTCTTCAGACAACAGTACATCACTCAGTCAAAACAGAATGACGTGTGATACAAGTTATAACATGAATGAATCTTGGACACTTTATGCTGAATGTAGTAAATCAGACACAGAAAGATAAATATCTTGATCCCACTCACATAAAAAGCAAATACAGACAAACCAAACTTGATAGTGATTGTCAGAGGAAGATAAAGGGTAAAAGAGGAAATCACAACTTCAGGGGTTCTGAGTTTCTACTAAACAGATGAAAACTTTTGGAAATGGACAGTGATGATGGCCACCCAACGTTGTGAATGTCGTCATTGTCACTGTACTACACACACAAAAATAGTGAAATGGCCACATGTATCTACATATATACTCAAAAAAAAGAAAAACGTAGAAAGAAAATGATCACAATGAATTAACTAAAGTCTTATGAGTAAGGAGGAAACAAGAGGTTCAAAATTCATGTCAGAAGGATGGGAATTTGGTAAAAAAGGGAAAAAATAATTTATATTTCATTCTCTATCTTAGAGAAAACTTCCCATGATAAAGTGGGTGTAGTTGTTGGGTGTCGAGTTGAGTAAGACTGACAGCGACCCTATGAACAACAGTTCTAAACCCAGTCCTACCCGGCACCATCTTCATCATCCCTCTATGGCATTCTTGAGCCCACTGCTGCAGTCACTATGTCAATCCATCTGGCTGAGGGTCTTCCTTTCTTTTGCTGACATTCCAGCTTTCCAAGCATGGTGTCCCTTTCAAAGGATTACCTCCTCCTAGCAACATGCACACAGTATGTAAGCTGAAGCTTGTCTATCCTTGCCTTTAAGGATCATTCTGGCGGCACTTTCTCCAAGACCAAATCTGTTTGTTCTTTTGGCAGTCCATAGGCTATTCGGTACTCTTCTCTAACACCATACTCAAATGCACTGTTTCTTCTTCTTCTTTTTTTATTTTTACTGTAATCATGTTTCCTTTTATTTTTTAAATTTATTATTAATTTCAGTAAAAATTTAAAAAGACTTTGGATTTCCATTCATTCATTGTTGCACTTTTCTCCCCTCCCAACCCTCCCCCCTATTATACTACACTCTTGGGAAAGTAAAAGACAAATTCTTACACTGTTTTACATAACCCTCCCCCAGGTCCACTCCACCATGTAGCCTTCACTCTAGACTCCTGTCATGACAAAAATACCTAATCACATATCCCTTTTAAACAGCTTTCTCCCTCATCTGTTTCAATACATCATTTTACCCATCTTTCTCAGTCTCTCCCCAACCCCAAGGTCAGTCCTGTTTTACAACAGTGGCATCATGCAGTATTTGTCCTTTTGTGACCGAGATACTTCACTCAGCATAATGTCCTCCAGAGTCACCCATTTTGCGTAATATTGCATGAGTTCCTTGGTTTTCAATGTAGCGTAGTATTCCATTGTGTTAATATACCACAGCTTCTCTATCCATTCGTTTGTTGATGGGCACGTTGGTTGTTTCCAACTCCTTGCTATCGTGAACAAAGCCGCGAATAAACATGGGTGTACATATATCTGCTTGGATGTCAGTTATGGTCTCTTTGGGGTATATTCCCAGTAGTGGAATTGCTGGGTCAAATGGTATCTCTATTTGTAACTTTTTGAGAAAGCGCCATACCACCTTCCACAGCGGTTGCACCATTTTACACTCCCACCAACAGTGAATAAGGGTTCTAGTTTCTCCACAACCTCGCCAGCGTTGCCTGCTGTTCTGTAAAATTTTGTTATTATTACTGGGATGAGATGATATCTCATAGTTGTTTTAATTTGCATCTCTCTTAGAGCTAGGGATTTTGAACATTTCTTCAAGTGCTTGTTAGCTATCTGAATGTCTTCTTCGGAGAAGTGTCTGTTTATATCCTGTGCCCATTCTTCTATAGGATTATTTACCTTTATCTTGTTGTGGTGCTCAAGTATTTTATAAATCCTGGATATAAGTCCCTTATCTGATATGTCATTACCAAATATTTTTTCCCAGTCGGTGGCTTCCCTTTTTACCCTGTTGGAGAAATTTTTAGATGTGCATAGGGCTTTGATTCTCAGAAGATCCCATTCATCTACTTTATCTGCTCTTGGTTGCAGAATGTTTCTTCTTCTGAATTATCTTTATTCATGTCTGTATTCAGTCCAGTTCTCAGATGAAAAGATCATGTCCTGTACCAAGTGCACCTTACTCCTATTTAATCAAATACAATGAATGAAAATGCCCAGTCAAAAATTCAGCACCTGCTAAGTGCCTTACCAACGGGCAGAAAAACAATGGCCAGGCAGTGCCAATGAGCAGATAAAACAACAACCAGGAAGTGCCACCGCTTTCATGCCCACCCTGTCATTTTCCTTGCCCAGTAGCCATGGCATGCCTTACCTCATTTACCTCTGTTCAGCCATAATTGGAATTTGACAAGGTGTTGTTCTACCTTCAAGCCCTATTCTGGAAACAATTTAGAGTTGCAAGAAGACTGGAAGTTCTGGCTCTAGTGGTTTCCTAAGAAGACATCTTCATTCCAGCCAGGGAGAACGGAACAGGAGAATCTGAGATAAAAGGCTGCTCACAGTGGTCTTTACAGCCCAGAGAGCTCCAAGGTGAGACAACTGCCAGAGGTGTCAGGTGCACACTGCAATCTTCTGACTCACCTGGACTGCAACTTTATAACCATTACAACCAACATACAAAATTCCTTAGAACAGAGCAAGGGTGACACCAAATAACTGTTAAGTTTCATTGGTAAATATACTTGTTTAATGTTGAAAAGTTAAAAGGCCAATAAAATTACAAATACTCATGAGGCTGAATAAATTTCATGCATGATCATATATATTCAAGGAATAGTCACTGCCTACCTAGAAAGTTTTATAAATATTTTAAAACATTAGGTTTCATATTCAGAGAATTAAACCCAGCAAAGTTCTCACTCACAGAATGAAGTTTAGAAAACCTCAAAGTTTAGACACATGTAAGAAAAAGCAGGGGATGTCAATGAAGAATTCAACCAAACTAATTCAGAAATTAGTTGATACTAATTTTAAACTATTCCAGGAAAGGAAAGAATATTCTTGAATTCATTCTATAAAGTTAGCATAATCCTGATAACAGAGCCAGGTAAAGACATCACTGAAAAACAAAAATTATAGATTAATGTTGTTATTGGTCTCATTTAATACATTTATAAATTTTTTTTAAAAATCCTAACTAACATTACATAGGGTTTTGGTCAATGGTGTCTCTCTGGAGACTAAGGTGCGTCTGATACAGGCCATGGTCTTCGCAATCACTTGTTATGCATCAGAGAGTTGGACAATGACCAAGGAGGATAGAAGGAGAATTGATGCCTTTGAGTTGTGGTGCTGGAGAAGAGTATTGAGAATACCATGGACTGGCACAGGACAGAGTGGAGTTTAGGGCTGTTGTACATAGGGTCGCTATGAGTCGCAAGCGACTCGACGGCACATAACAACAACAACAACAACAACAACTAACATTACACATATACATAAATACAAAATAATTCTAAGGATACAAGGATGGCTTTACATTAGAAAATCAAGCAATATAATAAAACAAAAGAAAATAATCACATGATCATCTCAGTCAATGTAGAAAACATAGCTGACAAAATCCAAAACCTTCTCCTGACAAAAACTCTCCATAAAAGAGGATTAGGGCGAGCTCTGGTGGCCTAGTGGCAGGAAACTGTACTGCAATCCCAAAGGTGCGTGGTTCAAATCCACTGAATGCTCTGCTGAAGGAGGAACAACTGCCTCCTGTACCAGTCAGATCCAATTTGACGGTACACACATAAAAAGTTAAAAAAAAAAAAGAGGATTAGAAGGGAAATTCCTCAATAAATTAAGTTCATATATACAAAACCAGTTAGGAAATCAAAAGACAAATTGCATTAGGTAAATCTCCAGAGTACTGAGAAGCAATGATGTCAGTCTAGAGACTAAGGTGCACCTGATCTAGGCCATGGTCTTTGCAATTATTTGCTATGCATCAGAAAGCTGGAGGATGACAAAAGAAGAATTGATGCCTTTGAGTTGTGGTGCTGGAAAAGAGTCTTGAACATACCATGGACTACCAAGAAAACAAACAGGTCTGTCTTGGAGAGGGTGAAATCAACTTTCTCCTTGGAGGATACGATTTTGAAGCTCTGTCTCATATATACTTTGGGCATGTGGCCAGGAGGAACTGATCCTTGGAGAAGGACATCATGTTCGGAAGAGTGGAGGGACTGTGCAGAAGAGGAAGGCCTTGGATGAGATGAACTGATATAGTAACTAAGGCAATGGAGGTAGGTGTGTCAGAGTCAGTGAGACTGGCTCAGGATAGGACAGGCTACAGAGATGTTGTATACAGAGTCTTATTAGTTGCAGGAGACTTGAAACATAATAACAGCATACAAAACCAAATACTAACACTAAGCAGAAAGACACCTGAAAGCATTTCTCAAGAGAAAAGGAACAAGATAAGGATACTCTTTATTACCACTCTTATTTAACAATGGAAATCTTAACCTATAGCAATTAGGCAAGAAAGAAAAATAATGGGCACTGAAATCACAAAGGAAGAAATAAATTATCCTTAGTCACATACGACACAATTCTATAAACACAAAATGCCAGAGAATTTATAAGAAGATTACACACAATATACAAAAATCAGCTGAATTTCTCCACAATAACAAAGAGAACCTGGAAAAGGAAATCAGAAGATAGAAACATTTACAGAGTCCCCAGAAAGATGAACTATCTGGAAATAAATCTAAGAAAAAATGTAAAATACAGAGAAAATGACAAAACAGTACTGCAGGACACCAAAAGAGATTTACAAAAATTGGATAACACATGCTCATGGATAAGAAGGTTAAAAACTTTGAAAATGTCAATACTATCTAGAGCAATCTAAAGTATAAGGCAATCCCAACATAAATTCCAACAACATTCTTAATGAAATAGAAGAACTAATCTTTAACTTTACATAAAAAGGAGAGAAGCCTTAAATAATTAAAGCACTGCTAAAGAAAGCATTACTACTGTACACTAATGTTCACAGCAGCATTATTTACAATAGCAAGAACATGGAAACAGCACAAATTTCCATCAACCAACGACTGGACTGAGAAACTGTGGTACATTTACACGATGGAATACCATGCAGCACTCAAGAGCAATGATTTTGAAAAATACTATATCATGTGGGAGAGGCTAAAGTGCATTATGCTGAGTGAACTAACTCAGTGCCTAAAAACAAATATTGTGTAAGACCATTATTGTAAAAATAGAAGGATAACCAGTAAGATTTGTATGGCTATCCAAAGAGGAAAGGGCAGATGGGGGGAAGGGGGTGTGGCAGAGTTTGGTGGGTGAAGGGAGGGAGAGGGAAAAAAAACAAAACAAAAAAACCACTCTACCAAATAATGTACATGAATGAAACAATATAAATAAATTATTGCATGCAAACCAATTTTTAAAAACATTACTAAAGAGAGCAGGGTGCTTCATGCTTCCCAACTTCTAACCTCAGAACCTACTGCGTAGTCACGGTGGACAGAACAGAATCTGGAACAGGATATGTAGTATGGAATGACTGCAGATGGAAAGGGGCTATAAACCTGTACAGATGAGTGAATGAAAAACCAATTTCTTTGTACATTTTCATTCAAATCATTAGGGGGGGGGGGAAGCAAGTACCAACAACAAATTACCAAAACCAACAGCTTGACACTTTAACAGGAGACATACAGAACAACAGAATGGAGCTAAGCACTCATAAATAAATACAATTCACTGCTGAAAAAGGGTCAAAGGGCATGAAATACCAAAGTATGAGTCTCTTTAGCAAATATTGTTATTATATACCTCAGCATCATACAAAAAAATTAACTCAAATTAAATAAAAATTTGTATTTTAAACTCAAAACTGTAAAGTTTCTGAAGAGAAAAAAAAAACCCTGTATCTTAATCTAGCATAAATAGTAAACACAATTGAAAATACACAAAAAAGATAAATTTGACAACTGGAACCTCCTAAAAATGAAAAGTTTATGTCCATAAAAAGTCTACATGGAAAAAAAAAGTCTACATGGGGGAAACTAAGAAAAGAGGGGATAAATAATGTATACTGCATTGAAACAGATGAGGAATAGAACTGCTTAAAAGGGATATATGATTAGGTATTATGTGCATGACAACAGTCCAGAATAAGAGGGGCAGAGTAAAGTGGACTGGGAGAGTGGGAATTGTACAATAATGAAAGAATTTTTTTTCAAAGAGAAAAGCAAACTGGGGAGGCCAGGGAGGAAAATGTGCAACAATGAATGAATGAATGAATAATTGGAAATTCAAGTTCTCTATAAACTTCCATGAAAATCTCAATTAAAAAATAAACAACATAAAAATGGCAAGCAATCCAATTGAAAAATGGGCAAATAACATGAACAGTCATTTCACCATGAAGATATTACTCAGAGACTGAGACTGTTGACAGATGCTGGTTGCTTGGCCTCAACTCCACAATCAACATTTTTTGTACCAGCAGCCAGGAAATCAAAAGACAAACTGCACTGGGAAAATATGCTGCGAGGGACCTCTTCAGAGCACTGAAGGGGACAATGTCAGTTCAGAGACTAAGGTGCACCTGATCCAGGCCTTGGTCTTCACAATTATGTGCTATGTGCATCAGAAAGATGGACAATGACGAGGGATGATGAAAGGAGGATTAATGCCTTTGAGCTGTGGTGCTGGAGAAGAGTACTGAAATAGGTTCGTCCTAGAGACGGTAAAACCAGGCTGCTCCTTAGAGGCAAGGATTCTGAAGCTTTGTCTGACATATTTTGGGGGTGTTGCAAGGAGGGACCAGTCCTTGGAGAGAGACTTTATGCTTGGGAGGGTGGAGGGACAGAACAAGAGAGGAAGACCTGGATGAGATAGACTGACTTAGTGGGGTAACGGGGGCTGGTATGTCAGAGACATGAAGGTTGGTTCAGGATAGATCAGGTTTCAGAGCTGTTGTACACAGGGTCGCTATGAGTCACAAGAAACTCGATAGCACATAACAACTACAACAAAAATAAACACAAGAAGAGATGATCAAGATCATTAGCTATTGCTGTTGGTGTGTGCCAGAGAGTTGGAAACATCTCACTGCCTCACAGCGGACCCTCCAGCAGGTTTTTAGAGACTGTAAACAAAACGGGAGGAAACGGCCCTTCTTCCTCTTGCAGAGCATCTGGTGGATTTGAACTATCTGCCTATGAGTCTGCCATACAACTCCTTACCACTAAGCCACCAGAGCTTCCTTCCTTAGCCATTACTGAGATGGCAATCAGAACTAAAATGAGATACTATCTTTTTTTTTTCTTTTGATAGAACGTTTAAAACTGTTATGAGGTAATACTGAGAAATGTTATTTGAAACGAGAACTCAGTGCTTTTGATTTCTTCCCTCTTTTCTTATTTGGAAGTTCTGGCCGGGGAACACAGTTATTCATATAACCTGGACCAAAGGGCAGTTCTATAGTGGGGAAAGCCATCCTTTTCAACTGAGTGTGTAATTCCAAGGAGGGACACACACCCTGTGGTGTGGGAGAGAGTACACATCAACCTAAGCAGCCAGGTCAGGCAAATCAATGCAGGTGATCAAAGTGGTGACAGATGTTATAACCAGACCATCATTCACTTCCTTTCTCCCTCCTTTAAACTAGTTTAAATTTAAAAAAAAAAGATACTATTTTATCCTTACAATACAGGCACAGCTAAAAACAAAACAAACCTCAGAAAATAACAAACACGAATTGAGGAGCAACTGGAAACTCTTATAAACTACTGGTGTGGTGGTAAAACATGTAACATCAATGGGAAAATGATTCCTTAAGAAAGCGAAAAAAAAAAAAAAAGAAAGCGAGAGAGAGAAATACTATAACCCAGCAATCCCACTCCTAGGCACATATGCCACAGAAATCAGAGCAGAGCGACATGAACAAATATAGGTCTACTTGTGTTCATCACAGCATTATTCCTAAGAGCCAAAAGACAGGACCAACTTACATGCCCATCAATGGATGAATGGATAAACAAACGGTGGAATCGACGAAATAAAATATGATGAACCCACAAAACATCATAAGTTATGGATGAAGTCTAGAGGGCACTGTGTTTCCTGAAATAAGTAAATCACAAAATGGCAAACATTGTATGAACACTATTATAACAGTTAAGAACAGGTACACACAGAGAAACATTCTTTTATGACTACCAGACCCAGGAAGAGCAAAGAGAGAAAATCCTAACTAGGAAAAATTACTAAAAATCCTAATTAGGAGACACATGTTAACTCTAGTAAAGAGACAGATAATATGTAACATGAGGAAGTAAGCACAATGTGACAAGGTAAAGAAAGATGCTGAAAATAAAGCATGAAGAAAGGGCAACTCTGCAGACACCATTTGTTGTTGTCTGGAGTCACTGAATAAACATACACTAACATGCAAAACATTAATAACAATAACTTGTAAATAGAGACCTATATAGAGGACTGAAGGGGGGGGGAAGATGTTTTCAACTTGTGGTACTGGCAGAGTACTGAATGAAAAGAACAAACAAATTGGTCTTGGAGAAAGTGCAACTGACTGTTCCTTAGAGGCAAGGATAGTGAAACATCATCTCATACACTTTAGACACCTACCTGATGTCAGGGAGCACCAATCCTTGGGAAAAGATATCATGCTTATAAAAGTATTAGATGAGCAAAAGAGAGGAAGACCCCTAACAAGATGGACCAGCAGGTACAGTGATTGCAACAATGGGCTTGAGCATGCCAGGAATTGTGAAGGTGGCACAAAATTGGGTAAAGTTTTAATTTGCTGTTCATAGGGTCTCTATGAATTGTAGTAGACTTAACATACCTAACAACACCACAACAACACATAGAGATATGTATGCTAAGTAGGTGAGAGGTTAGATGAGAATAAACCCCTGTGCCTATACTGGGAGGTGTATGGTTGTGGGGATTCCCATACATATGCATATTACAGCAAAATGTGGGCCACAGCTATGGAAACTTCTTAGGAATTACCAAATGCCCTGCAGGGCTGAGCTACCACGCAAGTCTAAGGATTAAGGTCTCAATGGACATTTAAGTTAATTGGCACAATCTAATTCATAAAGATAATGTTCCATATCCTACTGAGGTGAATAGTGTGTGGTCTTAAAGGCTTTCAAGTAACCAGCTAAGGCTCAAGTACAGTTTCTGACCATCTGGAGCAAAAGAGAGTGAAGAAAACCAGACTCCAGGAGACATTCAGTCCAAATGAGTAAGGGCCCACATGACAGCAGAACGAGCAGTGCCCAGACACAACTAACACCTGCTCTGGAACATAATAGAAGGTCTCAGGTTGAAAGAAATGTAAAACAAAATTCAAATTCACAAAAACAGACCAGACTTAGCAGCCTGATAGAAGCTGGAGAAACCTCTGAGACTACAGGCCCAAGACACCTTTCTAACTCAGAACTCAAGTCCCGCCAGGCCATTGTCTTTCAGGCAACCTACAGACAGACCCAAAAGGTAGACAAAAACATTCACGAGGAATGTGCATCTAAGAACATTCAATTATACCAGACCAAGGAGTGAACTTTTGCCCAAAAATAAAGATGAGAAAAGCAGAAAGGGGCAGGAAAGGGGACTAAATGGAACAGAGTCCCAGGGTGGCAATGGGAAGAGAGGGGGCATGTTGGGGGCATTGTGGCCAACACCACAGAACAATCTGTGCAGGAATTATGTAATGAGAAAAAAGGTTGTGATGTCATCTTTCACACAAAGCACACACACAAAAAAAATCAAATGAATATGTGCTACTTTCAGAATGAAGGGAACCTTTACAGTATACAACCAATACTGAAAAGACGACCTGCCAAGACAGTATTTCTCTCAAAACCTCATCTGAATACTTCTTCGAGAAAGAGATGCCGCATTTGAATTCTGCAATTTAAATTGTTGTTATTATGTGTTGCCGAGCTGCTTGTGACTCATATCGACCCTATGTACAACAGCTCTAAACCCTGCTCTATTCTGTGCCAACCTCACTGTCTCCGACACACCTATTCCCATTACCCCAGTGACGGAATCAATCCATCTCATCAAAGGTCTTCCTCTCCTGTGCTGTCCTTCCACCCTCCCATGCATGACGGCCCTCTCCAAGGACTGGTCAGTCCCTCCTTGCAACATGTCCAAAGTATGTCAGACAAAGCTTCAGAATCCTTGCCTCCAAGGAACAGCCTGGCTTCACCCTCTTCAGCACAAACTTGTTTGTTCTCCTAGCAGTCCATGGTATATTCAGTACTCTTCTCCAGCACCAAAGCTCAAAGGCATCAACTCTCCTTCTATTATCCCTAGTCATTGTCCAGATCTCTGAAACATAGCAAATAAAGGCAAAGACCATGGCCTGTATTAGGTGCACCTTAGTCTCCAGAATGACATCGCTGCTCCTCAGTACCTTAGAGAGGTCTCTGACAGCAGACTTTCCCAATGCAATACATCTTTTAATTTCCTGGCTGCTGGTACCAAAAGTGTTGGTTGGAGAGCCAAGCAAACCAAAGCGGCCAACAATCTCAATCTCTTCACCATCCATCATGATGCTGCCAATTGGCCCAGTGGTGAGAATCTTTTTTTTCTTGATGCTGAGCTTCAATCCATATTGAAGGCTGCAGTTCTTGACCTTCTGCAGCAAGCGTCTCAGGTCCTCCTCAGTTTCAGCAAGCAGGGTTGTGTCATCTGCATAATGCAGATTGTTGATAAGTCTACCTCCAATCCTAATGCCACACTTCTCATAGAGCCCAGCCTCCCGGATAATCTGTTCTGCATATAGATTGAAAAGATATGGAGCTAGGACACATCCTTGACTCATACCCTTCCCAATTTTGAACCATGCAATGTTTCCTTGCTCTGTTCTGACGACTGCCACCTGGTCCAAGTATAAGTTTCGCATAAGCACAATCAAGTGTTCTGGGATTCCCATTCCTCTCAAAGTCAGCCACAGTTCGTTGTGCACACAGTCAATGAAACACATAAAGACATTCCCCTGGTACTCTGTGCTTTCAGTCAAGATCCATCTGACATTATGTCTACAAAGTCTTTAAAATTTAAAACACTTCTTATTGCCCAAGTCTTGTATCTATTAAAAACCTGCTATATAACAAAGAGCTAAGGCAGAGCACATTAAAAGAAATAAAACATACTTTTTAACTGGTACACTGTGCTCATAATGAAGTTAATGCACGGATGGTAAGAGACACGATACATTCATAAACTGAAGGCATTTGGGAGCCTAATCCCCAAATCTTTTAGACTGAACTGTGAGTGACCGACAATGAACTGGCTGCTAATCCTCTTCCGGGAGATGTCATTATGTGAGATGGCCCTGGCACTAAGGAAGGTACAGCCATTCCCTCACGGAGATTCCAAACCAAAGTCACCGTGTAGACTCAATTCTGACTTACGACAGCCCTCCACTGAGATCTTGAGGAAGTAAGTTTTAATAGGAGCAAACTGCTGCATCTTCCTTCTATGGCGTGGCTGGAAGATTTGAAGCACTGCAATTTAGTTTGCAATTCAACACTTAACCCACCATGTCACTAGGGCTCCTCTTCACTAAGATTAGAGACAGAATTTTATAAAGTATTACTATTAGCATTTACCAATATCTTAATAATTTAGACAGAAATAGGAAGATCTCATGCCGTCTATCAGTTCCTCTTAACTCCCACAGGGAAGTACCACAAGGTGATACTGTCACCCTTCTTTCTCAAGAATTGTGCAGAGGCTCCTGGGCCCATGTCAAACCAGTTCTGAGCTTGTACTCTTGCAGAGAGGAAAACTCTAGCACCCTCTGCTACCATGCAAAGGAAAGAATCTGACAGCAGGCAAGCTGTTTCCCAGAAGCCCAACTTCCCTAAACTACTTTTTCTGCGGCGTGCTGCAGCGTGACAACAGGCCCACCATCCAGAATACGCTAAACCTCATGTTAAGAGGACAGCTCTGCATAGCCCTAACATTCGTAGGACAGCTAAAGGTATTTTCAAGGGTGAGTCACTCCCCAGTCTTTGATCAAATCCACCTTACCATCAACCTCCAGCTTCCCTGCATTGAGGACTAGCCTTCATCCTGATGGAAGCATTGCAGCTCTAAGTCCACCATCAGCATGGTGCCAGCTAGAAAATCAACTAGACTTGGAGTCAGAGGCCTGAATTCACGCTTGAGTCTGGCAATTATTAACAGTGGACCTTGAGCAACGTGATGCTCTTTTTTTTCCCTCGATGTGTACCATCAAGTTGGATCTGACTGCAAGGTGATGTTGTTTGGGGCACCTTTACCCACAGCAGTCAGAAAGCTAGGCCAGAGGACTAAGAACATGGAGAGCCGAGGCCTGAAGTCCCTGCTCTCTCATGTAGCACATTCGTAGACACACACTTAAGAAGGCAAGAAAAGTCCCTCTCTCAGTTAGTGCAATATGAAGCAATGGCTTGAGACTAGAGTTCTCTGATCACAAAGCAAATATCAATCTGATTTCGTTACAGCACCTAACTTAATGATCCTCAGGTTGAGAGGTGTTAGAAAGTTTGTTATCAAGTTTTTCTAAAATAGGAGCAGGCAGCTCACCATCTCTTTCCACTTAAATCAACAAAATGCTATAAAAGAGCTCAGACTTTAATGGAATAGAGTTCTTTACTCAATTTTTTGGTCGTCGTTATGTGCCAAGTCGCTTGTGACTCATTGTGACCCTAAGCACAATAGCTCTGAAATCTGCTCTATCTTGTGCCACCTTATTGTCTCTGACACATCTACTCTCATTACCCCAGTCCCTGAATCATCACCACCCTGAATCATCTCATCGAGGGTCTTCCTCTTTTGCGCTGTCCCTCTCCAAGGACTGGTTCCCTCCTTGCAACATGCCCAAAGTATGTCAGAAGAAGCTTCAGAATCCTTGCCTCCAAGAAGCAGCCTGGTCTCATCCTATCTAGGATGAACCTGTTTGTTCTCCTAGCAGTTCATAGTATATTCAATATTCTTCTCCAGCACCACAGCTCAAAGATGTCAATTTTCTTTCTATCATCCCTAGTCATTGTCCAGCTTTCTGATACATAGCAAGTAATCACAAAGACTATGGCTTGAATCAGGCGCACCTTAGTCTACAGACTGACGTCATTGCTCTTCAGTACTCTGGAGAGGTCCATGACAGCATACTTTCCCAATGCAATTCATCTTCTGATTTCTTGAATACTGGTACCAAAAGTGTTGACTGTCGAACCAAGCAAACTAAAGCTGTCAACAATCTCAATCTGTTCACCGTTTATCAAGATGCTGCCAATTGGCCCAGTGGTGAGAAATGATGTTGAGCTTCAATGCTGCAGTCCTTGACCTTCTGCAGCAAGCGTCTCAGGTCCTCCTCAGTTTCAGCAAGCAGGATTGTGTTACCCGCTAACACAGACTGTTGATGATTCTTCCTCCAATCCTGATGCCACATTCCTCCTCATAGAGCCCAGCCTCCCAGATAATCTATTCTGCATATAGATTGAAAAGATATGGAGATAGGACACATCCCTTGTGTACATCCTCCCTGATTTTGAACCATGCAGTGTTTTCTTGTTCTGTTCTGATGATTGCCTCCTGGTCCAAGTATAGGTTTTGCATAAGCCAAATCAAATGTTCTGGGATTCCCATTCTTCTCAGAGTTAGCCACTGTTTGTTGTGATCCACAGAGTCAAATGCACAGCCAATGAAACACAGAAAACAATTTCTACCAATGGGATTTTTACCAGTGGCAAATTTGATTTCTTAAACCTTTTTACTTTATTTTAAAATAGCTTATAGATTCTAAATTGCAAAAACATATACTAGGAGGTTCCTTATCCCCTTCAAGCCACCTTTTTGCTAGATGTCCTTTCTGTAACAGGCAGGCAGAGAAAACAAGAATTGGTGGTTCTGCCTGGGGGCACATGTGACTCACTTCACAAATCTCCACAGAATCTGCTTCCTTAAAAGCTCAATTTGATGGGGGGGTGGTGGTGTGTGCAGGGGGATTGTATACCGATGAAAGAATTTTTCTTTTACTTTTCAAAGAGAGGGGCGAACTGGGTGGGGCAGGGGTGGGCAGGGAGAAAAGTGCAACAATGAATGAATGGAAATTCAAAAATCTCTGTAAATGTTAATTAAAATTAATAAAACAAATTTTTTTTAAAAAAAGGAAAAAAAAAGCTCAATTTGAGGGAGCTCCAGTGGCCTAGTGGCAGGAAGCTGCACTGCAATCCCAAAGGTATATGGTTGGAACCTACCAGATGCTCTGCTGGAGAAGGAGGAGCAATCTCCTCCTATACCAGTCAGATCTGATTTGATGGTACACACACACAAAATAATAAAACGATTTAAAAAAAAAAAGCTCAATTTGTTGTTGTTAGGTGTCATCAAATCAACTATTACTCACAGGGACTCCATGAACAACAGATCTGTATCCTGCCCTATCCGCTGCCACCTTCACTCTATCCTTGTTGCTGGGATCTCCTTTTTCTCCGACCATTCAGTACTTATCTGCAATGGCTGTCATGACAGAGCAATCATTCATCCGTTTTCACAGCTGTTGCCATGTCATCAATTCCACTCATTAAGCAAATAACTATTTGACACCTGCTACTGGAAGCAGGAGTGGCATCCACGTCCTAAAGAACATGCCTCCGGAAACTCTATGAACTTTGATAAATGTCGACAGCGGTAGAGGGGCTTCAGGCCTTTGGTCCACAGGGTGCTAGGAGTTGCGCTGGACTCAAAGACAATCAACAACAACATGTGCCAATAACTAGTCTTTCCTCAAAAGTCTCCCCATGATCCTTATTTATCATGAAATATCACATAAATGAAAGTAGCAAATGAACTATTAATAAGCTCAAGCCCCTGGGAAAAATTAAGAGCTGAGAAAGGAGATAGGAAATACGAGGAGAAATCTTAAGCAGGGTAGTCAGAAGGTTTCTCAAAGTTGTAAGGGCAATAAATTGAGTCATGTGGCTTTCTGAGAAGAGTGTTCTAGGCAGATCTGAAAATGGAGCAAGCCTAGAGGCTCTGGAATCAGCAAGTAGATGGAGTGGAAGGGTGGGAGGGGTCAGAGTAAAAGAGGAGGCCAGTGAAATCAGGAGATTGATAACTAGTACCCAGGTCTCAACTGCTCTACCACAAAGCATATTAGCCTCTTTCTCCACACACTCTACCTGGATGTGTGTTCTACTCAAGCCCTGGGTGATGCTCTGCTGTCACTCTCAGTCTAGGGACCCTTCACTGAGGATGCTGTGTGGATCAGTCTTAACCCGCTCGCTCTGCACTGTTCTCCCCTTAGTGCAATGCCGCCTAAGTCCCAGAAAACTGATGTAGCTGAAAGAAGAGGCCAGGGCCACACATGCTCAGTTACAAAGTTTTGTAATACTCTTAGGTTCTATTGGCTAATTTCATCTCCTAGTTGACAGATTCCCATATCTGAAACTCAACACAGTATTAAAAAAAAAGAGAGAGAAAGAAGCAAACATCTGAACCTAAACTATTGGGCGATTTACTAGAGTTTTGCTTTCTGGTAACAATGATGGGGCAATAAAGTACTTTTGTCTTCAAATAATATTTTAAAAACAGCTAACTCTATAGAAATTGAAGGTGTTCAGGAACTCAACACAGCATTTAGTTAACTGCTCAAGAAAAAGCGACCCAAAGACCTAAGCCAGGCCTAAACCTTAAAACGGCGGTTTGTACTTCCAGATTCCGTTTCCTGTATGACACAACCATGAACCTTGAGAAATCATCCCTTAAATACATGGAGAGGATTCCCTATCAATGCACTTAGCACAAGCAGACTTGAACAAAGGCTAACACCCTTCTATTAAGAATAAACTACAAAGCACTGTTTAAAACAAAACTTTTATGTGATAGATAAAAACAACTGTTCCGTACAAATAAAATAATTTTGCAATTACAACACCTAAAACATTAATTTGCACTACCTTAAGGCTCTATTCTCAAGTTACAAGAACAGCCCGAAGCTAAGGCGTGTGCCTCTGCCCTCTCCAGCAAGGGGGGGGGGGGGACACAGCGGCTCCGGGGACCTCGGCGGGCCGGGCAAACCGCCCTAGACCGACCAGGACCCCCAACGCCCGCCCACCCGGAGAAGGCCGAAGGCGCACTCCACCTCAAATGATGCAGCAGCGAGTCCAGCGCGCCGAGCGAGGGTGGACTCCCGCATCTGCGGGCAGCGGCGTGCAGGGTCCACCTGGACAGGTAGGCACGCAGGTTTCTCAAGGCGAGCGCTGCCTGTATTCTGGCCGCAGCCCGCCCGCCCGGCCTGCCGTCAGGAAGAGCAGGACGGGCGCTCAGTCGGGCCGCCGCCGGGCCCGCAGCCTCGCAGCGCCGTCCACCTACCGCTGCACCAATCGCTTCCCGGGCATCGCCCGGCTCCTCCACCACTTACACGGCCGAGCGCTAGGCCATCAGACCAGCAGTCCGGCCGATCGCGACTCCCTCCCGGCTTCAGCCCCCGCCCGGGTCCGCCCGCTCGCACGCCCGGGGCCCGCGACCAGGGCCCGGGCCCACGAGGGTCGCCGCCGGCCCTCGCGGCCCAGCCCTCGATCCGGCCTGCCGTGAGGCCCGGCCCGGCCCGGCCGGCCGCGGGAAGCTCACCTGTCCGCGCGCCGCCCGCCCGCCCTCTGGCTCCGCTCGTCTGTACGCAGGTCCCCGGACGCTGGCGGCCGGCCGACGCGCTCCGGAGGGGCTGTGCCTCGGACCCGGAGACCCCGGGCGGCGGCAGCTCCGGCGGGGGCAGCGGCAGAGGGCGCGGGAGCAACACCGGCAGGGCTGGCGGGGCCGCGCACGCACGTCCACGCACGTCCACGCACGCACCCGCACCGGCGCGCGCGCTCCCGGAAAGACGTGGGTCCCAGCGGCCTCGTTGGCGCGTGCGCTCGAGTGCAGGCTCGCGGCCAGGCCCAGATGGGGGCGTGGCCCGAGTGACAGCCCGTGGGAGGCCCGGTAGGCGGAGCGCGCAGGTGATGGAAGTGCCCACCGCCCAGCGGGGGAGGAGCCTCTGGTGCCCCTAATCCCAGGCCTTCTGTGGAGATGGTGTAAAGGGAGGTGAGGGTTTTTCTCCCGCAGCTGTTTGCCTAGCACTTTACCTAAGATCGAAGACACGTTAATTGTTCTTTTCAAACAACGGACTGGAGATAGGGTTTGAGGAAGGTGAGCGAAGCCGACTGACAGTAGTACACCCTGCCTTCCAATCCAGTTACTGCAATGCACCACCACAGTCCAGCCCGGCCCGGGGTGCCTTCTGCTCCCACTCCTCCCCTCCCCCGCATCCATCATGTTCCATTGCCCAGCGACCTAACCCACAAATGTTCCCATCCCGCCACGGAGTGCTTTTTCTGTGCTAATAACTCGGATCCGCCAGACAAAACTTAGATGTGGTTCTGTGGTGTCCTCAACCCATTCGTGCTTCGCTGGCCACTTTCTGTTCAATGATCACTTAAAAATAAAAAAAAATAAAAAGGTGAGACTACGAAAGCAATACCCCACTGCCACAAATTATGCAGTCTAGTGGGTTTCCCACATTTGGAGAAATGGCAGAGGTCAGCATATCTGGAGTGCAATGCCTAAGTCTCGCCCTGGGAAAACCACCTTCGCCATCATGGTATCTCCCCTGCCAGACATCACCTTTTAAAGATATGGTCCAGATGACTGCCGAGGCCTTCCATGACACAGAGTACCATTCCCATTGCTCACTGGATATCGGCCACACTCCCTATCCCTTACCTCTTCCTGGAATTGCCCGTCTTTTTCCAGGTTCAAGGTTGTAAGTGATGGAGAGCCCATACAGCCGCAAACAAGAAGAAAAAGCCTTATTGACTATGAAGCCCCAGACCCAGAAAACTAGACTATGATCTATATTTCCACCGATTGAAGAAGATAAAAACTCCAGGCTAGAATCAGTGAAGGACTGACAGAACACAACGGCCTGCTGAGAATTTCAAGAAGTTTTGTTTTAACCCAGAAATCCCACGTTATTCTTCTTAAAAAGATTGTTCTCAAATACAGAAAAGAAGTATGCACTGTGGTAAGAAGCTGTGCTGCAATCTCAAAGGCATGTGGTTCAAATCCACCAGCTGCTCAGCAGAAGGATGGGAAATCACCTCTGAAAACCCACTGAAGCATCGGCTATGAGCTGGTTCCGATTTGACAGCACACAACTATATTTT
>NW_006399943.1:5430241-5435078 GCF_000299155.1 Elephantulus edwardii | reverse complement strand
TATCTTCTCCTGGTTGTAGCTTTTCCAGGATACTGGGAAGACTGTTTATGTTGTGGATTAGGACTTCTAGTGTTGTTCCTAGCTTTTCTGTAATTAATTTTATAGTCCTTGGTTTTAGTCCTAGGTCCATGATCCACCTTGAGTTGGTTTTTGTGTATGTAGCACACAACTATATTTGATAGTGTTCTAAGTGAAAACAGAAATCAAATTAATCATACAAGTCTCCTCTATGAAATATGCATCCATGATAAATATATACAAAAACTGAATAACAGTATCGAAAAGGCCATGACTGCTTTGCACAGTAAAATGAGATATAAGCATTATATACAAGTACTCCTTATTGCCATTTAGTCAGAATTGACCTGTAACTGACCCACCAGTTTTCAGAGGCTTCAAGTCACACAGGAGACTGCCCATTGATCTCTCCCTGAGCTGCTCAAGGATCCAAACCACCAGACACACTACCTTTGGGTTAGCAGTGCAACCTCCTAAGACCATGACACCAGAGCTCCAATAGACATTATAACAAAGACGTTTAAAACCAAGTGGGTCAGCACATTCAAAGAAAGATTGGAAGGATTTCTGTAAATATGGAAACAGCTAGCACTTTGGGAATTTCACATTATTTCCTTCTATTGCCCCAAGTCCTGCACTAAGAGCTGTGTATGTTTCATCCCCTTTAATATGATGAGGAAGCTATCATTATCTTCACTTATGAAAGGACACTGATCTTCAGGAAAACAAGAGTTGTTCCACCTTTCCAATGATAACTTCTCCAATTATGAAATGTCAATCTATCTTCAAATGTTCCAGTACTCAAAACCTGCCAAGATTACAGGGAGCTGATGGCCTAGTGGCAAGAAGCTGCAGTGCAATCCCAGAGGCATGTGGTTTGAATCCACCAGATGCTCTGCTGGAGAAGGAGGGGCAATCTCCTCCTGTACCAGTCAGATCTGATTTGACAGACACACAAAATAATAAAATTTTTTAAAAAAAACCTTGCCAAGATTTCATTATAACTGTTCTTACATGTTCTGGTATTATTCAAGACATCAGAATATGTTAAAACAGGTCTATGAGAGCCAAAACACAACCTTGATTTTTTTTTTTTTTAAATTTTGTGTACGTGTACCGTCAAATCAGATCTGACTGGTACAGGAGGATATTGCGCCTCCTTCTCCGGCAGAGCGTCTGGTGGATTCGAACCGCGTTCCTCTGGGATTGCAGTGCAGCTTCTTGCCACTAGGCCACCAGAGCTCCCCACAACCTTGATTTTTATCATACTGGATTTAAAAATCATCTCAAGAATAGTTCTGATGCATTGAATGCTAATGTCCAAAGACTAGAACAGTTATGCAGTGACATCAAGGACATCATCCATGAAGAGAAACAAAACCCATTAAAAATACAGGAAAGACCAAAATGAATGTCAGAAGAAACTCTGTAACTTGCACTAGAATGTAGAGAAGCCAAAAGAATGGGAAGAAATGCTAAAGTAAAAGAACAGAGATTTCAAAGGGCAGCTCAAGAAGACAAAGCAAGGCATTACAACGAAGTGTGCAAAGACCTGGTTTGGAAAACCAAAAAGGAAGAATACATTCAGCATTTCTAAAGCTGAAAGAAGTGGAGTACAAATTCAAGCCTTGGGTTACAATACTGAAGGATTCTATGGGCAAATAGTGAATGCAATAGAAAGGATCAAAGGATGGAAGGAATATACAAAATCACCAGACCAAAAAGCAGTCAAATCAGAATAATTTCAACAAGTAGCATATGACTAAGAGCCAAATGTTGTTGCTATGTGCTGATGAGTTGGAACTGACTCATAGCTGACCCTCCAGTGTATTTCCAGAGGCAGTCACTATGCAAGAAGAAACTGCCCATCTTTCTCCTGCAAAGCAGCTAGTAGACTCAAACAATGTGCCTTTGGGTCAGAAGTCCAATTCTTTACCACTAGGCCATCAGAGCCAGTTTTACTGAAGGAATGAAAGTTGCACCAAAAACATTTGAAAGGGGGGGGGAGGCCCCAAGAATTGATGGAATACCAACTGAAGTGAACTAACAAACAGATGCAGCCCTGGATGTGTGCAATAGTCTACGCCAAGAAATTCAGAAGACAGTTACCTTGCCAACTGACTGGAAGAGATCCATATTTGTTCCTATTCCAAAAAAAAGGTGATCCAACAGAGTGGAAAGTATCAAATATTAATATTACACTCAAGTAAAATCTTGAAGATTATTCAAACATGGCTGAATAGTACCTTGATAGAGAAATGCCAGAAATTCAAGATGAATGTAGAACGAGGGATAGCATTACTGATGTCAGATGGGTCTTGGTTGAAAGCAGAGTATACCACCAGAAAGACGTTTATTTATACTTTACTGACTGTAAGATGGCATTTGATGGTGTGGATCATAAGTTATGGGTAACATTAAGAAGGATGTAAATCCTAGAACACTTAATTATGCTCCTGCAAAATCTGTAAGTAGACCAAAAAAGCAGTTGACTGAACAAAAGGGGACCACTGCATAGTTTGAAATCAGGAAGTGTGTCAGGGTTGTATCCTTTCTCCATACCTATCCAATGTTTGCTGAACAAATAAAAAGTTAGACTATATAAAGCACCACCAAGATTGGAGCAAGATTTATCAGCAACCTGTGTTATGCAGGAAGCACAATCTTGCTTTCAGGAAGTGAAGGAGATTGGAGAAATTACTGAAGATCAAAACAACAGTTTTCAATATAGAATATAGATTATGTCAACATCAAGCAAAGAAAAATCCTCACAACTAGACAGAGGCATCATCATGGGGAAAAAGGTTGAAGTCGTCAATGATTTCATTCTACTTGTATGTACAATCAACACCCAAGTAACTGTTGTTGTAATGTACCATCAACTCCTAAGTCAGAATGGACTGATAACTGGCCTCCCTACAGGTTTTTAGAGGCAGTAAATCACACAGGAGAATGCCCAACTTTCTCTTGTGGAGCTGCTCATAGATTTGAACCACCTGACTTTTGTTTGGGTGTTTTGGTTTTTTTTTTCCATTCATTCATTCAGTTACATTTTCCTCCCTCCCCAAGGAGACTTTGCAATGGTCCTCTTGTTCCAGATTGTCGCCATACACAAAATGCCTAATCATGTATTCCTTTCAGACAGTTCTTCCCCTCACCTATTTTTCTGCAGGGTTCACTGGTGGCACAACTCCTCACTCACCAGGCCAAGAGCTCTGGAACATTGGGTAAACTTGCTGTCATGGACTTCTTCAAAGTGCCAAAGGTATCAGTTTACAGACAAAAATGCACCCAGTGTAAGCTATGGTATTTTCAATTGCTTCATACGCATATGAAAGTTAAGGAAAACCAAAGAATTGATGCCTTTGAATTGTGGTGCTGCAGAAGAGTATTGAATATACCATGGACTGCCCAAAGTTTTCCAGTTTGGAGGAAGTGCAATCAGTGTGCTCCTTAAGAGGAGGATGGTGAAACTCTGTCTCACACTTTGGGCATGTTGTCAGGAGGCACCATGATGTCTTTCCTTAGAAAATAAAAACATGCTGGGAAAAGCAGGTCAGTGGAAAAGAGGAAGACCCTTAAGGAGATGGATTGATACAATGGACCAATAGGCTTGAGTATGGCGGATCAGGCTGGAGCTGGGTAAGGCAAGGTTTTGATCTGTTGTTCACAGGGTTACTGTGAGTCATAGTTTTACTTTCCAACACTCAACAAAAAGTCTTATACGTATCATAATTGCTTGTGAACACCTTATTTTCCTCAGCAAATGGAACTGCAAAATCCTTGATAGCAGAGTCCCTGTCAGATTAACCCTTGTACCCTGCAAAACTGAGCAGTCTTTTAACTACAGGACATTTTCAATGCTTAGTAAACGAAGACTGCCTGTAACACTTCCCAAAAATATCAGGACACTGATTCCAGACAGCTGCAGCACTTCTTGTCCTTTGTACCAATTCATGGATTTACCAGCTTGCTATAATCCCAGGCTGTCTTGTTGGGAAGCACAGGCAGGAAGAATGGCAAGAAACAAAACAGCAGAAACAGAAGCTGCAGTCCACAAACAGCCTCGTATGCAGGTGTGGCAAGGACTCGAGAGACTGTGAAGAGCAAGGAAGAGAAGTGTGTTTATGCAAACAACAGGAAGATGCCCAAGCCAGGTATGGAGGGTTTTCACAGAGCGTGGGAAGAACAGCAGTGAGGAGGGAGCCTTGTCTCTGCAGTTAACGCCAGATTAACACCAGGGCCATGTGCTTCCTCCAAGAGAACTCCAAGCCTTCAGAAAACCAACAGAAGCCCACTCTGCGACAGGCCCTTTCATCTGAGCCACCCTAACTCTTCATCTCCTCCTAAGCCTGGTGGTTCCTCCTCTGGGCCGCCAGGTATTCCAGGCCTTTATCTTCACTTCCAGGCTATCAGACTAGACCCTGTAATTATGAAGGATATCCTATTTGTTAGGGGTCAGTAGATTCTTTACCCAAGACCCTCTAGGGTAGACAAATCATGTCTTCCCAGGGCTCAGGCCTTGACCTCAGCATCTGTAAGCAGAACTAGGGGCCTACAGAACTCATACTCCCACCAGCGGTGCAGTCCCCCACAAGGCCTCCCTCCCATCACCAGTCCTCGCTCACTTTACTTCCAGCGCTCCTCTCACCTCACCTGGCCAGTTCCTCCTGACCCTGGTGGTGCCCTCAGGTCACCATCATCACACCTGTAGCAGGGATCTGTTGTCAGCTTTCCCTGGAGGGTGCCTTCCTGCAACAAGACCCACCCACTGCTCCTCACTCACCTCCTGATGTGCTGACTGACACACACACACCCC
>NW_006399943.1:5389644-5430141 GCF_000299155.1 Elephantulus edwardii | reverse complement strand
CACCCACCCCCCCTAAAGAGGTTTTCCCCAGAGGACTTTTTCTTGACAGGTGACCAGTGTTCTAATCCCACACCTATCTAGTCCTATCCAACTTCAGCCCACAGTAAAGACCTGGAGGTCCTGACGCCATGTCCCCATATGCCTGTCCTGAAATACAGGGTGCAGGGGAGCTCTGGTGGCCTAGTGGCAAGAAGCTGCACTGCACTCCCAGAGGAACACGGTTCGAATCCACCAGATGCTCTGCCGGAGAAGGAGGCGCAATATCCTCCTGTACCAGTCAGATCTGATTTGACGGTACACGCACACAAAATAAAAAAAATTAAAAAAAAAGAAATACAGGGTGCAGCCCCTGGAGGGTTGCAGGAGAACATGTGATGCCAGAGAACACCACACCACTACCTGGAACTGATCAGACACAGGTGCCCCTCTGGACTAGTGTCCACACAACAGCAGGGCAACTGGCAGACACATTGCCAGCACACAGCTCCTAAGAAAAGGTGCACAAGTTTCAGCTGGTCCCAATGACTGTCCCCAACCTGTCCCAAAAGGGTACATTCTTCTGTTCTCTCCTACCCTGTGTGTGCAGTAAACAGAGGTGGGCCTGGTGTCACCAAATATTGCCTCAGAGCTCAGGCCACTTTCAGGAAGCATGGCTGCACTCGTGGTCTCCTGCCCTTCCCCAAGGGCCTAGGAATGGCCACCCTCCTGGGGAGAATGGTTAGTACAACCAGCAAATCAGCAGATGGACCCTGCTCCTGGGATTCAACCCTACCTGAGTCTCACACTACACAGGAGCCCCTATTTTCTTAAGACACAAAGATTAAAAACAAGAAAACAAAAGACAAGGTAAGGCGTGTATTTCTGCTGTGCCCAAAGAATTAACATTCTCTAATAGAAGCTAAAGCTGCTTGGCTGTGTTTTAATTTTTAAAAAGTCCACTGTGTTTTAAAAAATAAAAATTTGCTTCTGTTAAAGCTAGACCGTTAGTGTAATAATCAAGCCGCTGATGTCAGTCTCCTTCCTGGGATCTCAGAAAATGGACAGTCTTCTTGTTGGTCGGCATTCTCAAACAAACACCTAGGTTTGGGTGACCACATGCCTTCTGGGCTTGGGGGACAGGCCAGGAAAGGCCATTTCCCCACATCAGCAGCTCTTCCCACTTCTCCCCATCCTAATGCACTGAGGAGATTTTAAGAGGGAGTGTGGGAGCTGGCTCACAACCCCAAGGACCCTCTGTTTGTCCATTTCCTGCCCTCAGGAAGGATGGTACAGTAATTATTCCATCTGTACACTTGAGTGTAAAGGCCTGTGCTCCAGGACACGTGCTGACTGGCATCAAGCAGGTATTCGCGGGCCTGTTCCTCTCCCACTGGAGCTGGCGGGCATTCTTTTGCGCAGTTACAATTGTGACTTCGGGGTGCTTGCACATCTTTCATGTCTGGGCAAAGCTGCTGGGGTTTAGAAAGGGGCGTGGTCTGCCAGGGGCTTGTCGCTGCTTCCTGTCGGAGAAGGAAGGTTGTCCCCACCATTCTCTCTGCCGCCGATGACTTTAGACTAAAAGGGAAGAAGAGTAGGAGAAAACATACCTGAGGCAGCAACCACGGCAAACAAAAGCCTCAGGTCAAGGCTGTGTGAGGGGCCCATGGGGTGCCAGCTCTCTACAGGGGCCCGTGACCTGGAGAGAGAGGAACTGTGGGAACAATGACAACTTGGCCATCTCTAGACGTCATGGATCAGGAAAGGAAATCCCCATCACACAACGCCCTCCAGTGACTTTGGGTCACTGGCTGCTGGGGGCTGAGGCAGGAATGGGGGTAGAGGCTCCTTGTGGGGTACAGTGTCTTGTGTCTAGACTATGTCAGTGTCAGAATCCTAGAGTGACTGTACTACCGCTATGGATGAGGCCATCACTGGAAGAAATGGTCAGACAAGCCAGGGGCTCTGTGTTCATTATCAGAACACAAGCCATTTCACGTGACAGCTTGCACCTCTTCACCAGACCGAGACAACCATGACAGCAGGATTACCTTTATGGTCCCAACACGATCTTCAAACGACTTGAAGGTTGCAGAGTTCCTGTGAGGGGGAGGAGACATCAGTGCCTCAAAAACAGCATGCTGCACAAGCCTCAACATCACAAGGACTCCAGAGTCAGGCTCGTCCTCCAGCACCCCAAGACCTCACTGCAGAAATGAAACCCAAACCAGGGCCCACAAGACCCCCAGGAGAGGCTGAAAGGGTCAGCACAGAGGCATCCCTGCACTGACACTGAGGTCAGCACTCCATCGTCATCATGTGGCTCTCCCACTGGTGACGTCAGGTCCCCAGGAAAGACCTGCAAAGCCAAACAGACCAGGAGGGGCAGGCAGCTGGGCACAACTCTCCTGTCCCGGAACACATACTCTGGGTTTTTAGTTTCTGGGTTATCAAAGTCCCACGTGTTCTCCACACACAATAAAGGACGATGCTAGGACAGAGAAAGCAGGCCAGTGAGGCAGCCACCCACCCCAACAAGCTAGATTTCCTGGGACTCAGTAAGGAGGACAGGCGCTCTTTCTAGAATTGTCTGTGACAGAGAAGACAGGTGCCTGCGAGTCTAAGTATCTATCCCTTAGCAGCCCATGGGGTCTCTCAGGTGAAGACCCTGAGAACACCTGATCCTGAGAGCTGAGCCCACTGCACACAGGGTGCACGGCAGGCCTATGACCACACAGCTGTGACCAGCAGAAGGTCTTCCCTGGAGACCCCAGTCCTAAGTCTGCCTCAGGCTAGATGAGACAAGCCCAAGCCCCTGCCAGTGGCAGCTGTAGGGGTGCATGGTCCTGACTCTGGGTGTGTGACAACAGCTGCCCACCCACAATTGTGCGCTGGACTAGGTGGCAAGATGGGCACACATTACCTCATGGCTGGCATACTGACGGAGTGGCGGATGGAGTAGTTGCTGCTTGGAAGCACGGTGAAAGCAGAGAAGGAAGCGAGAGTTAATACAGTCACAGGACTAAGCCTCAACCTAGCGGAATGGGGTGAGGGCAGGACCCTACTCCCTGGGCACCACCAAAGAAGATATTGAGGGACCGTGCCAGGGGGAAATGTCCCATCAGATCAAGGCCTTCTTCTTTCTTCTCCCTCTACTCCAGGGACAACAGCCAGCAGCAACTCACAACGAGGCTTGGCTCAGAAGTGGTGCATCTCAAGGGGGCCAAGAATCAGGGAAACCCTGTCCTACCTTGGCCAGAGAGGCTGCACTGAGGTAGCTTGGGGCACAAAGAGGCTTCACTTGATTTTGCAGCTACTTTTGCAGGGACACTCTTGTAGGCCCCAAGCTCACTGATGACAGGTGTGGGACAGCTCTTAAGGACTGAGAGACAGACATGGCACAAGGCACTTCCACATGCAGTGAGGTGGGCATGCAAAGCTACCATGGTCAGCCAAGCACCAGAGGTGCTAGATGGCTGACGGCTGACAGACACGGACACCCAGCCTATGTATCTGAGGGGCCTACCTATCTGAGGGGTCTGATCACTCTATCTGCCCACCCAGGGAGTCCGGCTCTGTTCATACAATGTGCAGTCTTACCTAAAAGAGTGAGAGAAGGGATGGGCCCTGAGCCCCGGCAGCAGAAAAAAAGGAGAAACACAAGTCAGGAAAGAGCCCAGGTGGAAGCTCCAATACAATCCCCCAGTTTCCGTTAGCTCCCTGGACCCTGCAATGCAGCCACTGCACAGCCTAGCTGTCACATGCATCAGGTCACAGAGCCTAGCCTCACGGCCACCTGAAGGTCTGACCTCGATGCTGCTGGAGAAAACCTCAGTTCCTGATTGTCTGATATCTCAATACACCCATAGATCCACCACCTGAGAGCACAGGCTCTGAGAAGGTCCCTGGGGTGGACCCTAATCGGTCACCAAAGGCACCCAGGCCCTGGGGTAAATCACCAGCCCGGACCAATCCTGGCTGTCACCACCACTTCTGTGCAGACACACAGGGAACCCCAGGTCTGTAGGATCTGATGCACAAGTACCAACTGACACACCACACAGCTCTCAGGTGGAAAGCAGGACCCCAAAGTAGAGTGATGCCCCTGATCTCAGTTAGACAGTGACTATACAAACCAGCTACCACTGGCTCATTCTTCTCCACTTGGAGCTGTAAACACTACCCAAGGGCTCCAGATGCGACTCTCAGCAAAGAAGTGTGGAACACTATAGAACTATGCTTCATCTCAGGAAGCAGAGCTCTGACAGGGCAGGGTGACAGACCTGGACCTCAGACAGCCACCATGGCCACCTCACCAGACGGTGAGAACCACAAGGGATCCATGTGTTCACAAGGTTGGCCAGAGCGTGCCGGGCAGCTCACAGTGCGGAGGACTCAGACTCTCCCTGTGGTCCATGCACAAACATCCCCCACATGGACGGAAGCTGCACACAAGGGACAGACCACACCCACTGCAACGTTGGAGAGTGCAGTAGATGAGCAAGTGGGACCCTGCTCATTCTAGAAACCAGTCTGTTTCCGCCAAGCAGAGCTTTCTCACTGCCAGAGCTCAAAGACCAAGCTCACCCTCTGCCTGAGCCTCCAATGTGCTGGCAAAGTGGAGAGCTATCAGCTGACTGAATCTAAGTAACGAGAAGGCTCCGGTGGAGAATGGAGTTCAGGTGCCCCAGCAGCCACATTCCCTTGAGGGAGCTCGTCCAGAAGCTATACTCCCCGTCCAATAGCTGGAGGAAGAGAATGCTACCTGCCCTAAGCATGGCCATGCCACCATGGCCATCGTCAGTGGTAGTCACTAGCTCACCGCATGCAGATCAGAGGCCAGCACAGGCGCCTAGAGTACAGCCTGCCACCAGCATCGCACCCATTGAGGCAACACTATGTTCATAGGAACTGCACTAACAGCCAAGACTTCGCTGACTGAGCCTGGCCCCATGACCCCATCCAGGTGCCTGGGACCATCAGCCAGTCCTCAGACACAGTGGCAAACACCAGCTCCGAAAGTTCCAAATGGGGTCCACCTGGAGGGGAGAGAGTGCCAAGGTAGCCGAGGAGTGGGAGCCAGACCAAAGACCCACTCCCCTGGTTCCCAGCTGGACTGCCCACAGATGGCCACCTTTACCAATTGTAAGTGGTCTTCAGCATTGAGAGAAATCACCAACAACTCTGGATGAGGGAGAGCAGGTGACAGACACAAAGGGGCTGAGACAGAGCTGGTATGATTACAGCAGGGTGGTAGGCTCCCTTGAAGCCTCAAAAGACAGGACCCCAAAGCAGAGTAGAGCAGCCAGGCATCTCACCTCATGTCACCAAGCTTCCGGCTGATGGCAGAGCCCACAGTGGACAGGGCAGCTGATGTCTTCTGTCCTGCCTGTGACAGTGTCTCCTGAGTCTTCTTGTAGCTGAGCGGAAACAACATGAGTTCATCAAGCAGAAGGGAAAGACGGCCCACAGCCTGAGAGCTGCCAGCTGCTCGGCCCACAGCACAGACGGGATGGCCAGGTGTGTCACGGAGCATGCATCCCCGGTGACTTTCGGGAGGACATCCTGCTCTCCCATCACACTGCTCAGCTGTGTGTCTGCACAGCTCCCTTGTCTGGCACTGCTTCTCCTTCACGGAAAGCAGCAGCCTGAGGTCCACTGGTCTTGGAGGGGTGGATGGTCCTCAGCAGCCCCTCACAATGCAGAGAACTAACACACTAGGCATGTATGCAAACAGGATCCTGAGGCCGGACCGTGAGCCCAGCCTGGTCCACGCATCAACCACCTCTAGTTCTAGTGTAACCACCTCCCCAAGGAGCTCCCAGCTCAAGTGGTCCTACATACTCCTTGATTCAGAGGGGTTATACCACACTAGATATGAGATGGGAGATTCCCAGCAGCTTCTAGTTGTGTCTACCTGCTCTGCTCTGAGGATGAGACACTGCAGAACGTACCCTCATGTTTCCCTGGGCCCCAAGAGGCCTGGGTTCAAACATACATCGTATCTGCCTACAAGACAGATTGAAAATTTGCAAACACCATAAAAACATCGATTCTGTCTCAGCATCCAAAAAGTTCAGAAACCTGGTGAGAGACCTGAAGCCTGTGGCCCAGAAAAGGAGAGAAACTGTAAACATGAAAACTGCCTTTGGGTTTCTGTGAGTCTTAAAGTCTCCCTCTGGGGCTCAGGACACTGACCCAGCCATGTACAGAGTACAGCCCAGACCATGGCCATCCAGGACAGGAGCACACAGGGTCACCCCAGCTGCAGCCATAGCAACGCTCACAGATCACCTCGTTCCAGAGGGCTCCAAGGCATGGTGTGTTCTGTGCTCTCCCCAGAGTCCCTCCTCCAGGCCAGATGGTCCCTGTGTCATCACTGCCCACTCAGAACTCTGAAACAACGGGGCAGCAGAGGGGAGAGAGCACAGAATGGTGACGGCATACAGCTCTCGGCAGCTCAACCCTGGGGCCTGGGAGCCCACTCACACCCCTGCTCATCCACCACTGGGTACTCTCCTCTTACACTCTCTCCTGGACTGCCTGTCCGTGCTCTCCACCCTAACAATCACCACACACACCACGGGCTCACCAGACTGTGACCAGACTACAGGCAATCTCGGGTCTTCACATGGAGGAGTCCCTGAGCCCCCTCTCACAACATGCTCAGTCAAAGTGGCCTGCATGGCTCACAGCTGGACCACCCTACAACGAGCTTCCTCATCCAGAACCAGAAACAAAGTGACACTCTGTGGACTTAACAGAATACATGTAAGACCAATCACGCCAAGTGGTATCACACTGCCACCACAAACAGGATCGGGTTCAATGATGCTGGGCCATTGCCATTTTATCCAGTTAAAAGCCCAGAACTTCAAGCAACACATGTTCCTTGAGCCCCCAGTGTGCCGTCAACGAGCACAGTAGCTCAGAGAGGTCACAGCTCACACAGAAGAGTGTTCTAAGGCTGACCCATCTTTTCATCGTACCCTGATCCTCCTACTGCATCCCAGTCCTTACCATCCTTCCCAGTGTAACCTGATTGTCCCCAACTCTCCCTCCCGACCCACTGTGCCCTTGTCTCCCACACTAGCCTGGCCACCCCATGTATTCATCCTTTCCTCTACACCCTGATCCCCAAAATCATCCCTCCTGCTGCACCCCCTCTGTCCCACGGAGTCCTCCCTCCTGCTGCACCCCCTCTGTCCCGCAGAGTCCCTTCCCTTCCACTTCACCTGGTTCAGCAAGAGTAAGAAGCAAAGCACAGCCTGTATTTGAGGAGAAAAAACAGCCAGACTAAAGAGAGACACACTAATCACAGAAACTCCATTATCAAGCACACACCCTCCCTGCTGCCACCTGGGTAGGTAGATTAGGAAAAGGAGCAAGGGGGGCTCAGAAGGGGAAGGGGAGGAGGCGGGGAGCGGGGGTGGGAAGAAGGGTAGAAAGATGGGAGAAAGGCAGCAGGAGAAGGAGGAAGAGGAGGGCTGACAGAGGAAGAGGCAAGAAGGAAAAGGGAAAGAGGAAGAGTAAAAAGGGCAAGAAGAAAGCAAGAGTAAATTGAGTTAGAAGGGAACGGGGGATGGGTAGAGACAGGGTGAAGGTGGCGGAAGAGGGAGGGATGGAGTGTGGGATGGGGCAGGGCAGGGTGAGGGTGAGGGCGGAGAGGAGGGAGAAACAGGGTGAGAATAAGGGAAAAGGGAGGGATGGAAGTGGGGATGGGGGCAGGACAGGGTGAGGATGGGGAGGCGGGAGGGATGGAAGTGGGGATGGGGGCAAGAACAAGGTGAGGGACTGAAAGAGGAGAGGCAGCAGGTGAGAGGGAGAAGAATGGTGGAATGGAGGGAAGATGGTGAGAGGAGGGTGGGATGGGGAGGGGAAAGAGGTTTGGGAGGAAGACCAAGAGAGGAGGAGAGGAGGAAAGGGAGGAGGAGGGATAGGAGGCATAAAGGAGGGAGGGAGGGGAGAAGGGGGAAGAAGGAAAGGAGCAGAGAGAACAGGAGGAGAGAGAGTGAGGGGGAGGGAAGGCAGGAATGAAAAGAAGGAGCAGAGACGGAGGAAAGGGAGAAAAGGGAGGAAGGAAAGGAGAGAGGGAAGAGGAAGGGAAGGGGTAGGAGGAACAGGGTGGGGAAAGGTGGCAGGAGTAGGAGGGGAAGGAGGAGGAGGAGGAAAAGGGGCAGAAGTGGAGGACTGAGAGGAGGGGCAGAGAAGGAGGGGATGGAAGAGGTAGCAGGAGAAAGGGCAGGAGGAGGTGGTGGAAGTACAAGGACAGGGAGAGGAGGGAGGAGTCGATGAGAGAGGAGGAGAGAAAGGAGGAGGTGGCAGGAGGAGGGGAAGGGGTAGAAGGTAGAGGACTAGGAGGAGGGGTGGTGGAGGAGGGGGAGGAGGAGGTGACAGCAGAAGAACGAGAGGAAGGGAGGAAGAGAAGGGAGGAGGGAAGAAGTAGGGGGAAGGGAAGAGGAAGGAGGAGGGGGAAAGGGAAGAGGAAGGGCGGAAGGAGGGAGGAGGAGGGGGAAGAGAAGGGGAGGAAAGAGGGAAGGAGGAGGTGGAAGGGGAGAGGAGGGAAGAGGGGGCAGAGGAGGAGGGGAAGGGAAGGAGCAGGGGGAAGAGGAGGGAAGGGAAGAAGAGGGGAGCGGGAAGGAGGGAGGAGGTGGTAAGTGAGGAGGAAGGAAGGGATAGGAGGGGAGGGAGGGAGTAGGTCGAAAGGCTGGAGGAGGGGGAGGGGAGAGATGGAAAGAGAGAAGAAGGGAGAGAGGAGGAGGGAAGGGAGGGGGTGAAAAGGGAAGAGGAGGGGGAGGGAGGAGGGGAGGAAGGAGAGGAGAAGAGGAAGAGAGGGGAGAGAGGAGGTGGAAAGGGTGGACAAGGGGAGGGAGGGAAGGGGAAAAGGAGGGAGGAGAGAGGGAAGAAGAGGGGTGAGAGGAGGTGCAGAGGGTTGAGGGGGGAGTGAGGAAGAAAGAGGTGGAAAGGGTAGAGGAAGGGAGGTAAGATGGAAAGGGAAAAGGGGAGAGAGGAGGTGGGAAGAGAGGGAAGAGGAGGAGGGGAGGGTGGAAGAGTAGGAGGAGGGAAGGGAGGAGGGCGAGGGAGAGGAGGAGGGGAGGGAAAAGGAAGAAGAGAGGGAGAGAGGAGGAGGGGAGAGAAGGAGGGAGGAGAGAGGAAAGGGAGAAGGAGATGAGGCAGGAACAGGGGCAAAAGGAGGTGCAGAGGAAGTGGAGGGCAGGGAGGAGGAAGTGGAGGGAGGGGGAGAAGGTGGCAGAGGAGGAATGATGCTGACAGCTCGACAGCTCATAGACACTCACAGGTCGGACTGGGTCACTTTTTCATTCCACTCTCCAAGTTTCTCAGAAGTTCTCATGTAGCTAAAAACAGAAAACCTGTGGTGATAAACTGACCTTAGGTTCCTGAGCTGCTGCCCAAGGGCTAACCTGAGGTCCGCCAGCTGCCTCAAGAGTGCCTGCCCTGTGCTTGGAGTCCAGGTGGAAGAGCCTAGCTGTCTCCAGGCAGAGCATCGCCCCTCAGTCTCCCCTCCTGGACACCTGAGGGGTACTCAAAGAGCCACAGCCAGAGGCAGGGTCTCAGGCTGGGCCAGTGGGTCTGGGAAAGGGACCCAGGACACTCAGCAGACCCAATTCATAGGACTCAAGGTTACAGGGCCCCATCAAGTACATTCTAGCCAGTTTCCACCCACAGGGCAGGTAAGACAATTTCTATAAATCCCTGAGCCCTGAGCTATAGCCATGCACCCCACACCACCCCCCTACCCCGCCACACGGTTCTGTCCCCCGCCCCCCCACCCAGGGGTGGGTACCCACGCGCTGGAGCCCTGCACGTCCTGCCAGCTCCGTGAGAGATTCTGCCGCAGCCCATCCAAGGTGGAGAGGCCCAGCTTCCTCCTGAGCTCCCCAGAGTGCCTCTCCTTGGCAGCTAGGACCTGGCGCAGGGTGATGATTTCCTCTTCCACCTGGAAAAGCATGAGCTACATGATCAGCCAGTACCATCGCAGTCCATGATCGCAGACAGAGCTCCACAAAAGACATCCAGCCCCGGCACTCCAACTTCCCCTGAGGACTGCTCATCCCAAGTCAGGCAGTCTCCGGACTGGGCATCAGTGCACACCATGGATACAAGGATCACCCAACAAGCATCTGCCAAGTGAAGTCATCCCCAGTTGACAGCACACTGAGAGAAGCCCCCAGACCTCTGGGCCTGAGCAAGGAAAGTGTGGATGTGCCAGCAGCCAAGCTCACCAGCAGCCCTGAGGGAGCTTCTTATGTGGACAGAGAGGCAACTCTGACAGACTTATGGGTGGCGAAATAGAGCCAGCCCAGCACAGCTATGTCCCCAGGTCAGCCCAGTGTGTGGCAGTAACACAGGCCCCAGGTACGTTTTCGTGTTTCATGGATCGGACAACAGACTTGCGTTTCCTCGTGTCTCAAAATGTCCTAACTTTGGCAAGGGCATCGTCCCTCAGTGCCTGCAGCAGCACCTACCTTAGAAGGTACACTTTCTAGACACAGCACGTGCAGTGAGGCACCACACACAGCTCGGGGCTTACTGAGCCTTGCTTTAGAAAATCAGGGATCACTCTCCCTCCTGCGGCCTCCACCAGTGGCCATGGCACTCAGCCTTCAGGCTGAAGGGCTTTCTGGAGTCTATCTTGGATGGCTGTAAGTGGCAACAGACTATCTTCCCCTGGGAGTTCAACCTGAGAGACCTGTGGTCTCCATTTCTAATCCCACATGTTCTGCAAGCCCACCCAACCCTTCCTCACCTGGGACATGCTGCTACTTCTCCTTAACTTTCTCTGATGTAGGAATCACTGTGTAATTTCCTACAGGGATTGAAACCCAGTGCTGGGCTGAGGCTGACTGCAGGACACAGTTTGTTCAGACCCAGGATGGGGTCCAGAGCACATGAAGAATACAAAGTTGGAGCCAAGCCCATGCCTGGCAAGTATCCTGTTCGCTGGGGTCTGGGGCTTAAGTGAGCCACGGCATTAAACCCCATGACATGATGAAGAGAAACAGGGTCATATCCTGGCTTGATAAAATATGGCCAGAGGTTCCTGCTCTCAGTTGCAATTTTCTTCTCAATGGATTCTTGCTTAGAGATTAATGGAAGCTGTTTCTAAAACACATCTTTTAAAACAACGGGATCTTTAGAAACAAAGTTGGGGTGCTGGGAAGGCAGCGCCCAACATTTTCTGGGGTCCTGGTAGAGGGCAGTGCTCAAAGCAGCTTCCAGCAGAGGGTGGGTAGCAGCTTTGCCTGCCAGCACAGGGTGGGACACAGGGAGCAGGGCAGATTCACAAGCAGAGGCTGCAGAAGGTGGTTTCTGTGGCAGCACCGAGAAGGGTGCGGATCACAGGACACAGCCCCTCAGGAATCCCCAAGGGCATCGTCCCATCACCTTGGCAAGCTCAGCCCTGAGCTCCTCCTCCTCCACCTCCGTCAGGCCCTCGGAAGCCGGAGTGCGAACAGCCCCACCGGTATCCACAGGTACATCCATCATGGAGTCGGAAAGCAGGCCTTTGTGAGGAGAGTTAAGATTGATATCTGCTGGAGACAAAACAAGGTCAGAGAGCCCTGCTGGAAGTTGTCTGGAGCAGCCAGGGAAAGAGTCTCTCAAGGAAGAAAGCCAAGGTGGAAGCCGGGGTGGCCAGGACTGACTGCCTAGACCCACAAAGATGTCTTTTGTGTAAGGCTCTTGGAAGGTCACTACAACACAAACTCAAGCCACTCCTGGGCACTAGGGAAGCTGGTGCAGGCAGCTACCTTAACTCTGGTCTCCCTGTGGGGATATGGTTTTCTGAGGCAGGAAACCCTCGTTACAAACAAGCAGCCAAGTGTGTGGAGAGAAGAGGCCTGCCTTCCACGCAGCACTGCAGGACTCCCATGAAAACAGCATGCAAAAAACCTGGGCCAGTTGACCAGCCCCTGGACAGGGTCAGCAAAACAAAGTCCCCTCAGTCCTCCTAGCACTCTCTGGACACACAACTGAGACAGTACAGGTTACAGTTTATTCTTGCACTCACTCTCCTTCAAATCAAACCATCTACAAATCAGCACACACTGCCCCACAAAGACCAGCCTGTTCCAAACAAGGACTGGTCAGCACTTGTCACCAATGAGCACTAAACACATCAGCCTTTTTGATCAGCACATCCTGCCACCAGTTTAGCACCATTTGTTTTAAAAGTAAAAACGTCCTGTGATTCAAATCCACCAGATGCTCTGCTGGAGGAGGGGCAATCTCCTCCTGCACCAGTCAAATCTGATTTGACCGTATACACACAAAAGATAATAAAGTAAAAATGTTCTTAACGAAAATATGTTTATCTACTGGAGAAATCCTAGGTTTTGTGGAAAATGAAAGGAGACCTGGTAATCTCTTCTGTGATTTACAGCCTCTGCAAAGCTCCTAGAAAATAGCTATATATACAGAAACCTACATTCACTGGTGGTTACTGGCGGGGGACAGGAAAAAGGATTCATTCTCTAGACAGTACAGGAGATAAAAGTTCTGTTCCAGACCACTATAATAAAGTACATAGCCAGTAAAGTAAATTAATTGTTTGTTTGTTTGTTTCCCAGTGCATAGGAAATTTGTATTTACACTCTACTGACATCTATAAAATCTGCGATCGTAGTACTATAAAAAAAGTCTGAAATACTGTGTGAATTACCAAAATGTGACATAGAGACCTGAAGTAAACACACACTGTTGGAAAAATGGCACTGATAGGGGGTTTGATTGAGTCAGGGTTGAAACAAATCTTTTAATTTGGAAAAAATACATTATCTATGAAATACAAAAAAGCAAATACAAAGGGGGGGGCTGCTAGAGGGTCGGTTATGAGGTCATTCCAAATCCACTACAGCTGAGGCAGGCTCCAGCTCTGATGATCTAATGGTAAGAACCAGTGCTGGGGGCTCTGTGGGAAGCAATTCACTGCCTCTGAAAACCTTGTAGAGGGTCAGGTATACAACAATAATGGAGGGTGGTGGGCAGGGACATAGTACATAGCATGTTGGTCTGCTAACTGCAAGGCCAGCAGTTTGAAATTGCGCAGCTGCTCCAACACAGAAAGATGGGCAGTTTCCACCTGTAAAGATTTACAGCGCTGAAAGCTGGATGGTGGGCACGCATTAGAACAGACTCAGCAACACAAGGTTTGGTTCTGGGTGGAAAATGAATTTCACCTAAATGTAATGCTGTCCTATGTCAGAATGCCTTACATCCTCCACACAGCTGGAGCTACACTCAGTGCCTGGTCCCACATCTGATTTTCTACCTGCTCACCTGATCTTCAATTTCAATCAACTTAGCATCCACTATGTTGAACTGACTTAAGTTCAGTACATACCTTGAAATCACCACAATCTTCATGTGGTTTAAAAATGTTACAAAGGCCCTTGAACAGTTTCATAACTAGAAAGCTAAAACTGGATCCCACAGAGACCATCTCCAGACAGAAACTGTATTAGGCAAAGATGTCTGGGGCATTGCAGAACTTCTCTGCCACCATACCCTAAGACAGATACCTCTACTCTTCAGTCATCAAGCAGGTGGAGGGCACAAAACTGTCCTCCCATTGGCCCTCCAGAGAGTATGTGTGAGGCCAGCGTCCTAGGCAAAACCAGAGGACTAGAGCCCTTCAGGCCAAATGAAGCTTTCTGAGTTCACACGCTCATCTCTAAAGGAGGTGACCGATCTCAAAAGCTTTCCTGGAAGGGGAGCTCTGGTGGCCTAGTGGCAAGAAACTGCACTGCAATCCCAGAGGTGCACGGTTCAAATCCACCAGATGCTCTGCCGGGAAAAGGAGGGACAATCTCCTCCTGTACCTGTCAGATCCGATTTGACGGTACACGTACACACACACACACACACACACATAATAATAAAAAAAATTTAAAAAAAAGATTTAAAAAAAAAAAAAAGCTTTCCTGGAAACAGAAAAAGGCCATTTGAGAAATGGACCTGGCAGCAACAGAGAAACGTTAAACAAAAACCACCCACAGCCACTGAGCGGATCCCAACTCGCACAACTGCTCGTGTTACAGTCAGCTGGCCCCACAGGGCTCTCCTCCCTGCGGTCTCAGTGAGGGCGGCTCGCCAGGCCTTGTTTGGTAGATCTGGACCACAACCTTCACGTTAGCAGCCAAGAGCAGAGACCTGGCATACAGGAAGCGTTCAAAAACGTGTTTCTAAGTTTCTCAAGACACAGACTCAGAACCCTCGAACCTTAAGGAAGCATAGCTGGGAGTTGTCTTGTGAATCCACCGCTTCACGAAAACACCTGACCTCACCAGACCCCTGCATTTCGGAGGCTCACTTACTTCCCAAGTAGCTATCCAAACAGAAGAATCTCCACAATGGACTGAAATTCAGAGTCCTATCGCCTGAGTGACATGCTGAGACAGGGCCAACAGGTATCCTGATCAGCTTGCAACTGCCACAGCCCAAGAGTCCAGCATCCTCTCTGGAGCGCCTATCATTTTCTTCTTGAGATTTTATTCTCCTGGGTCTGCTCCGTGGCCCAGGCAACCACCTCTAACTGGTCTGGAAACCCGCCTGGTGTGCTGCCCGCGGCCCCGACTCCCTCTGCCCTTCTTCCCACGTGGCAGCTCCCGAGGCGGCCCCAGCCGCGTTGCCACCCAAGGGACGCAGAACGCGAAGACGACTTCAACCCTCAATTTCAGGAGCCGCCCGCAGCAACTGGGCCAGAGCCAGATGGAGTGTCCCGGAGGCCCCTGCGCTGGGATGGCGGGCGGCAGAGCGAGCAAAGGGACACCTGGGGGTGAGTGGCCAGCGCAGACAGAACCTCCAGTAGGGAGCAGAGGCCGCTGGGGATCAAGCTCTCCGAGCGGATCCAAGGGAGGTGGGCAGTGCTGAAGTCGGGAAGGCGAGATCTCCAAGGACAGAGGCCTCAGAGCTGAAGAGGGACCGCTGCCGGTCAGGTCAGACCAGCAGGAGCTGAAGGGACAAGGAGTCCGAAACCCAGTCCCGAGAGGGGCAGAGGGCGAGGCCACCAGGCCCTTCTGTGGCCGAGGAGCCGGACCCGGCAGGTACCTTGGCCGGCGGGGTCCATGTCCAGGCGGCAGCCGGGCTGCAGCAGGCGTCGGGGGTCAGGGTCGCGAGCGCGAGACGCAGGCAGTCGGCACCGAGAGCCACTCGCCGCGTCCACGGCGGCCACCGGAACCTCCTCGGCCGCCGCGGCGTGACGCAATTAGAGACGCGCCGATCTACTTCCGCCTCGGCACGTGCCCGCCCTGGCCCCGCCCCTTCAGGCAGTATTCAATCAGGGCGCGGTGCGACCTAGTCTCTGCTCAGTGCTCCAATCTCATAGGCTGAGGGTGTGTATGTAGCAGGAAAGAGAGACCAGGTTCGCAAGGAAAACCTCAGGCCACTCCACCAGCTCGTCTCGCCGGCAGAACGGCAGAAGCCGGACCAGTGGGAAGTGGGAGGACCCTCCAAGATAGCACTGCAGAATTTCAGGGCTAGGTCTGGGGGGCTCCTGATGCGGAGTGGGGGGGAGGGGCTGCTGCCTGTCATGCAGACAGTTAAGTGCTCACTACTAACCCAGCTAGAACTCCTGAAAGGCGCCTCGGAAGATAGGCCTGGCACTCTTGTTTGCAAGGAGTACAACCGGGAAAAGCTCCTTGAGCGATTCTACTCTCCACACACGTGGGGTTACTCTCAGTCAAAATCCCTTTAACAGCAACTAACACTGTTCTGTGCAGGGCTTGCACAGAAAAAGACCACCACGGTCCCAGACCTGCTAGAGAGTCTTGGCGTCTCAAGTCCTCAAGTCCCCGCCAGACCCACACTCGGACACTGATTATAGGGCCACTGAAATCCCCTGTGCATAGGCACCCTGCAGGAAAGCTCTTCTCTGGAAGCCCAGCCCTGTGCCAGGTCACCTTGATGCTGGCAATTTCTCATTCATGGCAGTCCTGTGAGCTAGACCACGGGCTTGCCCCACTTTACATATGAGCAAATTAAGGCTAGGGAAAGTTCATGTAATTTGTGCAAAGTCACAAAGCTGGTCCAGGGGCTTCCAGCACAGACTGCAAGGAGAGAAGCTCATGACAACTCACTTAGCTAAAATGAGCCATCATCTCCCCTTACTTCCCACCTGCACCTAAGAGGTTTCTTAAGTGGTACGCAGACAATTTAAGATCTTGTTCTAAGAACTAGGGCCTACCTTTAGGCTCTACCATGGCTCTAGCCATGTCTGCTTGGCCTCTAGGTCTCTCTGCTCTCATTGCTCCTTGCTCTTTCATTGCCATTGAGTGTGAACTGATTAATAGATGAACTCTCATTGGGTTTCTGAGGCTGTAAACCACACAGAAGATTGCCTTTCTCCCAAGGAGCCACAGGTGGATTTGAGCTGCCAGAGAGGCATGGTTTTTGAGTCAGCACTGTATCTAGGCCACCAGAGCTTCCTCCTCGCCCATGCTCTAGTGCTGCCAGTTCTATGCCTACTTCACTGGTCACTTCAGATTCTCTGACCCCAGAAATTCTTGCTCAGCAAGAAATTGATCCAAGAGCTAGGACAACATGGACAGTGACTGCTCCAGAAGTCTAGGGCAGACAGTTGACTAAAGCCAGATGGTGTCAAGCAGAAGCCTTGTCTCATGTGTGCACTGGTCACTGCAGGTGCATCTGCAGACTTGTGTGGCCATGTCACTGTGTGCACCTGTTAACTCCAGGTCTGAGGTACAGCCTCAAACTCCTCTCACAGATGCCAGGAGTGTGTGTGGGGTGGAAAGAGGGTCCTAACATTCCAAGCAGGGCCTGCAGAGACCTACCTGAGGTTCAGGGGAAAGCCTGCACACATTAACATGGCGGTAGCATGTCCCCAGAATTTAAATCCCTGTGACCAAGGCAAGTTCCCACTGTCTTTTTGCAGTTATCAAAGCACAGCATTGCCACAAACTAGGTCAGATTAAGTTTTGCAGGACCTTTAGGTGCGGGGCGCAAACTGGGACATCCAAAAGTGTTTGTGTGAGGATGGGAGGCAGCAAATGGGAGGATAAAATGTAGAAGACTCGTCCCACTCCAGATACCTCACGCCTGAGGGAAATACTGCCTAGATTTCTAGGCAGGGCAGCTTTATAAAAGGGGAGCGAGTACACAAACACGGAAGCTGCAAGGGAAAGTGAACTACAGCGTCCACGGTAGCTCAAAGTCCTGCGGCTCCAGCGGACTGCAGTGAGTCGTCTCCACGTTCTTGAGGTGCCTGCGAGCCAGGAACAGTGCGAGCTGCCGGCGGCGCCGCGTACCCAAACCTTGGCCCACCATCCAGGGGAAGGCAAGCCCATGCGGGCTCCGGGCCTTCTCATCCTCCAGCTGCTCCTCACAGCGCGCGCGGTAGGAGCGCAGCACAGTCAGACACCAGTCATCGTCCACGCGGTAGCGCGCGTAGAAGGCGGCTTCTTGATCCAGGCTGCTAGAGCGCAGCCAGCGGGTCACGACCGCGCGGCCCTCGCGCACCATCACCGCCGGATAGCGGTACTGCAGCAGCCGCAGCAGCAGCTCGTTGCCGCGGTTGCCCTCCACGTCTCCGGGCGGCAGAGGGCGCAGGGAACTCGAGGTGTTGACCACATCGTCCTGCGTGCGCCGAAGGAGCAGCACCGGACCGGGGTAGCGGCACAGCTGCTCCGCCACGTTGAGGTTGAAGTGCTCGCGCACGGTGCGCACCACTAGCCCCTTCCAGCTGTGGGGCATGACCTTCAGCGCCAGTGGCACCAAGTCGTCGAAAGTAGCATCGAGCACCAGAGCGCCCAGCTCGGGGTACATCATGGTGGCCCAGGTGGCCGTGAAGCCCCCGATGGACCAGCCGTAAACCACCACATGTGCGGGCGGGAAGTGCAGGCGGTGCAGAGCGTATTTGACGACCACATCCATGGCGTTAGCGTCGTGCTGCGGAAACGGCAAGCCCGTGCTGCCTCCAAAACCCGGGTGGTTCCAACCCAGGACAGAGTAGCCAGCCTCGAGAGGCGCCGACAAACAGCCCATCTCGTAGAAGCCGGCGTTGCCTTCGCAGCAGATAACGAGGTGCAGTCCGCGCTCATCGCTGCCAGGGTTTTGACGGCGGTCCATGAACATGGTGTCGATCTCGTTGCCATCACAGGCCACCAACTTTGCGCGCCGGCCTTGGTAGCGTTCCACGAGGCGCGCCTGGCCTTGCTGCAACAGCGGAAGGAGCGCACGCGTCATCAGGGACATGGAGCCGGGGTAGACCAGCCAGCGGCCGAGCGAGTGGGCTAGCGCGTAGCTGGCGAGCTGGCCTGGCAGCTCGCGGATCTGCTGCAGAAGGCACTGCGCCTGGCTGCGTGCGACACGCGGCGGGCGCCCGGGTATGTCCTCGCCCAGCGCCGAGTCCTGCAGCAACCACACGCCCGCCGCAGCCGCCGCGCATGTCAGTGCTCGGTGTCCGCTACCGCCCCCTCCCGCTGCGCGCACATCATCCCAGCGGAAGTCCACCGGCCAGTCGCGGAAGTTGTAGGTGTAGCTGGCGGTCAGGTAGATCTTGAACACGTGCACTAGCGCTTTTACGAAGCAGATGACACACATGGACGCCGAGGCTACGTGGTGCTGCACGCCAGTCCCCACGCCCAGTGGCAGGGCCAGGGTCGCCGCAGGTGGCTCAGGCCCGGCCCAGCGGGCGCCTGTGGGACCAGCACCTCGCAAGGCTCCCTGCGGCATGCCGGTCCGGGGGCTCGGCCTCATGGCCTTTGTGACCTGTGCTTTCCAGGGCCAACGAGGGGTAGGACCCATGCGGGCAGGCCAGCTTTATGAGTCACTGCCCTGTCCCCCAAACCCTACAGTAGCCCCACCCTCCTCAACTCCACCCACCTACCTCCCACTTGCCACCCTCCCCAACTCCATCCACCTACCTTGCTCTTCTTTAAGTTGGAGATGACTTGAAATGCAGGACAGCTGGAACCCCTCCCCCTGCAGGCAGAGAACTTCATAGGGTCCTGCCCAGCCTCCTAAGCTCCCTACACTGGTAAGAAGCACAGGTAGGGCAGGAAGAAGCTGCTCCAGGGTTCAGATTGCCCACAGTTTGTAAAGGTGTTGGAATCTGGGATTATGCTGACCCTCTTTCAGTCTCACCCTACTCCCAGTGCTGGGGAGTAGCCCCAGGGACTCAAACCCTGCAGCATTACCCCTGAGAGCACCGGGGCCTTGGCCTGTGCAGCACTCCTTGGCTAAGAACTACCAGAGGTAGAATCCTGGTGGGGCCCAGGCTTTTGGCTCACCCTCTGCCTATTCTTTCCCAGCAAAGGAGGTGACCACCAGATGGAAATCCCCACCTTGCTTGGATCCGCTTTTCTTTGCCCCCAGAGCAACAGTGACCTTCTCCAGGTGGGTCCTTCCTAGCCAGGGTTCCTCTTTTTCAGGCCCTCCTCCAAGGCTCCCTCCCACATAAACCAGTCTGCAAGCTGTACCTTCCTCTTTTCTGGGGCACTGTGGTGGCTCTGCATTTCTCCTACACAGCAGACAACAAACTCAAAGATGAATGGGTAGTTCCCTGGGAGGGTCGGACTCAGTGAGTCCCCTTTACGGCTGCCCCAGTCTGACATATGAAGACATTAAATTCAGGCAAACTGGTAAACCCCACGAGACACTTTAAGCCCACTTGTTGACACCCAGCCTCCTAGCTAGGATGGTGTGTGGCATCGTGAGCACCAATGAACTCTGCCAAGACTGGGAATCAGAACTGAGGAGCTGCTGTCTTAGAGACCAGGAGACAGGGGTCAAGTGGCAAAGTGAATGAATTGTTGGAGTTTACTGCCCCAGGGTCATCAGACAAAATACAGGACACACAATTACATTTGGATTTCAAACGGACAACAGATACCTTGTTAGCATTTTTTTTTGTTGTTGAAAGTATACACAACAAAAACATAGCCTTCTGATTGTACAATTCAGTGATAATTGCACATTCCTCAGGTGTGCAATCACTCTCACCTCCTTTTCTGAGCTGTCCTTCTGCTCCTCAGCTCTGCTTTGATCTGTTTAACTGCTATTGTCAACTTTACTCCTAAAAATTGCAAGGTTCAAGGCAGACATTCTCTATGAAATAAGCTTCTAGTCTGGTTTAAGGAAGACTTCTGGGATATTTTGGTTTGAGGTACAAAATTATCTCAGGACAGCAGCTCTGGCGTGCACTCAGCCTCAGTGGCTCCAGAAAGTCTGAAATCCATGAGAATTTTTCATTCAGTTCCACATTCTCTTCCTCTCCCAATCAAGATTCTTTCATAGTATCTTTGTTGTTGTTGTTGTTGTTAGGTGCCAAGTACAACCCATAGTGACCCTATGAACAACAGTTCTGAACCCTGTCCTAGCCTGTGCCGTCCTCATATTTCCTGATACAAGAGAGTCCATTGCTGTAGTCACTCTGTCAGTCCACCTGCTTGAGGGTCTTCCCCTCTTTACAGCAAACTTTTTTTTTAATTGTATTATTTTTACATGTACCGTCAAATCAGATCTGACTGGTACAGGAGGAGATTGCCCCCTCCTTCTCCAGCAGAGCATCTGGTGGATTTGAACCACGTACCTCTGGGATTGCAGTGCAGCGTCCTGCCACTAGACCACCAGAGCTCCCTCAAACTTTTTGTGTGTGTGTTAGATCCGACTGGCACAGGAGAAGATTGCCCCCCCCTTCTCCAGAGGACCATCTGGTGGATTCGAACTGCTCACCTTCAGGATGGCAGTGCAGCTTCATGCCACTAGGCTATCAGAGCTCCCTTACAACCAATATTTTTGGAGTAAAAGTATATCCCAAATATCTTGGTGCATTTTCAAATTAAGAAAGTATTCTTAACTGAAATTTTAGCTTCACTGGGTTCTGATTGGCTTGGTGGGTTTTTTTGGTTTTTTTTTTAATTATTTGGTCAGTTGCTTTGCTTTTGCTAAATGTGGCAAACCTCCCTCCAATCACCCACCTCCCTCCAGTCATTCCCTCCAATTGTTTCCCTCCCTCTTCCCTACCTCCATTTGCTGCCCCCAGCTGAGGTCCAAATTTTCTGGATTATCTGGATTTTTAAACCAGATTGAGCTGCTCTCCTTATTGGGCTGGTCCTGAGCCAAACGAGTGTCTCAGGATCCAGTGGTCTACCAGCCATCCCCGCAGCACACCTGGTCAAAGTTTCTACCTCTTCTGTGCTGTAACCAACCACCTCTCCAGTGGGCTCTGGAGCTGGCAGCAGGCCAGCACACCTGGAGAGCTTATAAGTGGGCATTTGGGGTCCAGGGATGGGATGAGTGGGGCCCTGTGGGAGTCAGTGGTCAGTATCCTCCTGGAATGCTCCCTGGTCACTGACAGGAGAGGAGAAAGTGAGGTAGAGGGTGGAGAGCTCTGATGTTACCCTCTAGATGCAAGGAGTGCAGACCCATTTATGGGTGAGACCACATGAGTTACCACCAGGATACCCCTGATTGGGGCCAATGCCCTGCTTGTCCATGAGGGTACAGCAACAGAGGACCCTGTGACACAGCAGGCACAGTTCTGGGTGGCCTGGGTACTCTCAGAGCCCTAAGAGCAGTTCCTGCTGTGGGTGAGCCCCCTAATCTGCTACTGGGAAAGGATTCTATTCTTAGACCCTTTGCCCTACAAAGCCTGGCTCCCAAGGACAAGCAGGAAAGCCTGGGGGCAGGGTGGAGACCAGATTCCCTAGGGCTGAGGTCAGGGAGCTGAAGTGCTGTTCCCCTGGGACTCCTGGCCTCATTGGTCTGGCCCCTGGCTCACCAGCCCCTGTACCTGACTCTGGGGAGCCCAAGCACCCCAGAATCCATGCTCTGCTGTGAACAGAGAGGCACCTCTTCCCCCACCCTCACTAGAAGGGCTGCACACTGGACCTCCTATGTCCACCTCCTCATCTGTTCAGGGAAGTGAGCAACAGGATTGGTGGTGCTGTGTTCCTACATATCAACCCCCAAGTGCCAGCCCAGACAGACTTCTGAGCATCCAGACCACCTCTTGGCCATGAGGCATGACCTTTGCTCCCAGTCTCCACCCAGCCCAGGCTTTCCCTCCTGCAGCTCTGTCTGCCTACAGTAGCTGTGATTTATGCCGTGGAAGCCGGGAGCTGACCCTGGAGAGGAAGGAAGGGAGAGAGAACCAGTCTGAGGCAGGGCGGGTCTCAGGGTCGCTGGACTCCGGGAGTGGTGCCGGCCCAGGAAAGCTGAAGCTGCCTGGCGGGAGGGGCGCTGAGTCCGCACCACCGCCTCTGCTCAGGAAGTAGGGTGCGTGGAAGGTAGGGGTCAGAGCTGAGGACAGGCAGAAGGAGCTTCCTGGCGGATATGGGGTCAAGAAGGGCGGATATGGCCAAGACAGCTGCTGAACATCTGGACCTCAGGCTTTACCCAGAGCCTTCAAGGACTGGGGGCAGTGGGGGTTCACATTCACATCTCCTCTTTCCTGCCCCCCCCCAAGGGACGTGTTCTGCACCACACAGACCCTGCTTCCTGGCGATGGTGAGGAACACTCCCAACAGCACTCCCCCACCCCACCCCTGCAGCAGTAACTCCCAAACCCATCTCTGGAGGGAGGAAACCATAAATTGTCCACACTGGACACACCATTACCTTCACCCCACTCTGTGTGGAAAGGAGGGGACTGGAGGACCAGGGCCACTGTCCTCAAGGCCCAACCACCACCACCTCCCTCTTAAGAGAAGTAACTCCCTGACTCTTGCTGTGTGACAATCAGCGAAATGTTTCCAGGCCAGTTTCCTCTTAGACCCTGAGTATGCAGCAGGGGGCCTTTCTCAGGCTAAGAGCTCAGACACCCTCCCCCAAGGCCTTTGCTCACTGCTGATCGTTTCCCCTCCAGCAGGGCAGGGCACCTTCTGGATGGTTTCTCATGACCCAGTGTGAGCCCAGTGTCCCTGGGGTTGATCATGCAGGTCTTTACGCCCCATCTGCTCATGGCCACTGGCCACCTCATGCTCAGGCCATCAATCCCCTGGCTTAGGGGACCCAGAGTAGGGGCCTTGTCTTTTGTCTCTACCACACCCAACACTGGGTTTGATATGAAATAAACTGATCATTATTAACCAAACTGTAAGATGCTCCTTACAGAGTTGCCCCTTCATTCCTGCACGCACACAGACTTGTCCCTAAGTCTGCAAAACTGAGAGCAATGTTCCGGTGTGGGTGGTGGGAACCACCCCAGCCCACAGACTGCAGCTCCCTCGTGGGAGGGAGATGTCCCTGTCCCTCCCCCGTGGGCAGGCTCGTAGGCCCTGGGCTGCAAGAGCACAGACCTTTTCTTTTCCCTCAACCACTGCATCCCTACGAGTGGGGGACTGAGTGAAAGTGCGTGAAGAAGTGGCCCGGCAGAGATTCCAAAAGGCGTGGAATGGCCGCGTCCCTGGGCTCTGCAGGATCCGTGACCAGTGACCACACTGATGTCCGTATAGACAGCGGTTAATAAGTTAGACTCGGCCCAGGAACCATTCCGCCCTATTGGTGATCCAGTTCGGTTTTTTTCTAGTAGCCGCCACCGTTAGTAGCAGGATAGAAATGACGGCCTGGATTTCGGCCATGGAGGAGATGAAGGTCCCTCCTCTAGTCTCGCTACTTCAGGGACCAAGCAGTTTCGCCTGGTCAGTTCAAGCCTCTGAAAACCGGAATAAGGGAGGGGAAAGGGCCACCCCCAACACTAACCCCCTCCAGCCTGCTGATTCTTGAACCCCACGTTTCCTTCCTATATGCCAGAGGTAATTCTGCTCGGCCAGTGGGCCATGGGAGGCGCCCCCTTCCCTGTTCTTCCCAAATCATGAAGTCTTGGAAACCTTCCTCAGGGTGGTGTGGAAGGTGTGGCTGGGGGGCCGCCTGTGCCGTGAACGTCTGACCACCAGGAGCGCGGCCGCGCCCAGGGAAGGCGAGGGCCTGTGGCCTCTCCTGTGCAGCACTCTCTCCATCTTTCCTTGTGGTCATTCCCTTAATCCCGAGCGAGGCTAAACGGCACTCTAAGGGGGCTCCTGGAGAAGGGTGCGTGACCTGCTCACGGGCGAAGACCTGCGAGCGCTGGCGGCCAGGAGTTACTGGCTTAGACCCCGCGCTGGAATCACGACCCAAGGAGGGACCCCAGGCCGGGCTTCCTCGTGCAATTCCCACGGGAGTGTCAGGCGGCGCGGACCCTCGAGACCCCAGCTAGGGGACTGGCCTGGCGGTCAGGCGCAGCCCCCAAAACTGTGGCCCGCCGTGGTAGAGAGGAAGAGCGGCCGCAGGAGTGACCTGGGGCAGAAGCCCAGAGCGAGGTTCCATCTCCTTCAGGACACGCGGCGGGTGCGGTGTGTTTCCCGGCCGCGCGCCCTCACCTTGAGCCGCGTAAATCTAGGTTACAGCCCTCACGCCTCCTTCTAAGTCACTAGCGAAGATTAAAAATGGCAACTGTCCCAGAGCTGACCCCAGGGGACCCGCGAGCGCCTTCCCCCACCCGGCGCTCTCACACTCTGTTCTCAGCCCTGTCGGACTCCGGGGCGGCCACTTCAAGGCGCCGCCCCTCACTGCTGGTCCGCTGGGAACTGCGCGAAGCAGCCCCACCTCAGAGCTCACCTCTCGGCCAGCGGCCAAGCCAGTACCGGTCCTGCTAGGGGTCACCCCTTGCCCCGCCCGCAGGAGAGGGAGAGGGAAACAGAGGAGGGGGCGCAGGGGCGTGTAACCTCCAGGTCCTGGCAAGGTCTCTCCCGGACCTGCGCCTCCGTGGAGTCCTAACTCGGCTCAGCTCCAGGGTGATGCCTCGCGGACCCCACATATGTTCTACAGACTCGTGAGCACCCCCCACAGAAAGCTGTCCTGATTAAGAATCTGGGGGCGCATTTGCTCCAGCCCACCCAGGATGGTAGTGGTACAGAAGCATGGAGTAGGGCCTGACGCCTCTTCCTGTCCCACCCCTCCCTCTGCGCTAACCGCAGAGCTGCCCACTCCACGTCTTTGAAGCTGCCAAGAGCCGCTGGCTGCCAAGGGTGCGTGCGTCTGCGTGGGCCCACTGGCCACAGCCAGACGCCTTTGAAGTGCTGGGCGGGACTCAGGAAGTGGGGGGAGCCCACCCAGGCCCTGGGACACCTCCTTATAACCCCAACCCAGGTCTGCCACCAGCACCCTTGGAAGCCCTGGTGTGCCCTGCTGACAGACCATCCGCTGCCTGACACCCTCCCTTTCCAAGGTCTCCTCCCAGGAATTGGTCCCTCTCTCAGCTAAAAATAGCTGGCTAGGGCTGCGGAAAGCCCCTGAGGGGGAAGAAGGGTAAGCGTTGAAGCTGGTGGGACAGGCCCAGAAGCCTAGGCTGCCCTGGAAAAGACTCCTGTCGAGTTCCCGGAAAGTCCCCCAAAAAGGCTCAGGCGATGGGGCAGGGCTAGGGTTCAGGAGCTCCTAGGTCCCTGTACTGGGCTGCCACGGTCCCCAGACTCCACAGGTCTTCCTGAATGGGAGTTCCTTCACTCAGTGTTCCCTGCAGCTGGTGGTAAGCACCTCCAGTTGCCCACTGTATTTACCTCCTTCTGCAATCCTACTGCAGTGAGATCGAGTTCAGGTTCACAGTGACTCTATAGGACAAAGCACAATTGTTCAGTTTCTGTGTCTGTGGCTCTTCATGAAAGCTGACTGCATGTCTTTCCCTCAATCCCATCTGCTGGTGGGTTCCAATCACTGGCCTTAGCAGGCAAATGCTTTAACCACTGTAGCATTGCACCTGCATATCCCTGATAAGAATCTTCATTCATCAGACTTACAAATGCTGAGCTGATATGCTGGTGGCTGGGACACCACTGTTTCAGCAGTTTCTACCCCTGCCCAAAGTGTGCACTCTACAGAATGGTGCCCAGAGAGCCAGCACCCAGAGGCTGGTGGGGATGGCCAGGAGAGGAGCTGCAGCCTGAATAAAGCCATGAAGGGAGCTAACCCAGTGAGGAGACTGGAGGGGAGCAGCCAGGAAAGGGCCTGGGCTAACAGCCACTTGGCACTTATGAGGAATAAGGATGAGGAGGTGGAACTTCATAGACTGGGGGACTAGCCATCTGAAAGGAAGTCACTGCTCCAGAGGAGTCACTGGAAGACTAGCTGAGGAAGTTCCCTGCTAATATTTGCTTTTCTGAGGCCAGCTGCTCTTCTGCAGGGAGGGCTGAGTGTGCAGGCTGCTGAAGGCTCTTAGTAGCTGACATTGATGGGAAACCACAGAAGACAGGGAAAGGTTCAAGTGCAAGAGGGCTAAGAGAGACCATGTTCCTGAGACAGCAAGACAGATGCTTTGGGAGGTGGCTCAGCTTCCCCTCAGTACAGGCTCCTTGGCCAGTGACAAGTGAGGACAATCTGGGGTGGGTCCAGGTGAGCGTGGACCTTTAGAGTACTGTTTTCCCTGGCTTTTCTCCCAGCTCTGAATGTGACCTGAGTGCTACCATGAACCAAATCGTTAGTTGGGGTTTTCCCACCTGCAAAAGGGCAGACATGTTACTATGTTGTGTATCTGTGAGGGAGTGCCCATAACAATGGGTCTCAGAAAATGAACTGTACATGAAGAAAACCGATGGTGAGGAAACCTAATGTTTGGGAGAATGAAGAGTTGTCCCTGGGGTAAAGGACTCAAGGAGGCAGACCACTGCATGGCCAACTGGCATGAAGCACAGAAATTGAGAAGGAATCAGCAGATTTGGGGCTAGGATTTGGTGATAGCAAAGCCTAAGGGTAGCCTTGGTGATGAAGAGGTCTAGGATGTACTACTAGCAGAGAGGTACGTGGGCACACTGGGTTAGTGGAGTCTTCTGTGCAGATTAAAGACATTGGTATGTTGCATCCCCAAGGAAGAGGATGGTAGCTCCAGCCTATGGGAGGTTATCTCTGCTACAAACAACTTTGTCCACCACCAGCGGCCACCAGTGGCCACCGCTCAGGGTCCCTGCATCACAGTCACTTGACGCAGCATCATCACCTGGGTCGCCTCCAGCTCCAACATTCCCCCTAGCAACACTCCCAAAGTCCTCATTACACTCCCACTCATGCATCCATCTCTCCACTCAGGATCAATAGGTCTTGAGAATATTCTTTTGATGAGAAACTATTGTGGACTCAGGTGTGGCAGTGAATGAGACAGGTAAGGTCACCACCCTAAGGGAGCTTATGGCCAGACTGAAAACAAACATGAAAATATTTGGAAAACGGGAGTAGAGGAACCACAGTCTCTTTCTGAGGTAATCACTCCAGAGTTTAGGCACGTGCACACTATTTTCCTCAGGTGTCCATCATGGTCCCAACTGGAAATGGCAAGTGTCCATCTCCCAGCCAACTGATTATACCAAGGTTCTTTTAATTCAGTGAAAACCACTGACATCCACAGATCATGGACACATCTCAGAAGTATTGCAGTCAGTTAAAGATCCTGTGCTGCATGACCTTATTGTGTGTGTGTGTACCAATGAGTCGGAACTGGCCCATAGCTGACCCTCCAGCAGGTGTTCAGAGGCAGTTAATAGCATGGGAGGAGAATGCCCATCTTTCTCCCATGGAAGAACTGGTACTTGAACAGTGTGCCTCCAGGATTGCAATGCAGCTTCTTGCCACTAGATCACCAGAGCTCTGCTGCATGACCTTGTGTTGTTATGTTATTATGTGCTATTGAGTCGCTTGCGACTCCTAGAGACCCTATGTACAAGAGCTCTAAACGCCATTCTATCCTGTGCCAACCTAGCCATCTCAAATGCACTCATTCCTATCACTCCAGTCACAGAATCGATCCATCTCTTCGAAGGTCTTCCTCTCCTGTGCAGCCCCTCCACTCTGCCAAACCTGATGTCCCTCTCCAAGGACCAGTCCCTCCTTGCGACATGCCCAAAGTATGTCAGACAAAGCCTCAGAATCCTTGACTCCAAGGAGCATTTCGACTTCACCTTCTCCAGGACAAACCTGTTTGTTCTCCTAGCAGTCCATGGTATATTCAATACTCTTCTCCAGCACCACAGCTCAAAGGCACCAATTCTCCTTCTATCATCCCTATTCACTGTCCAGCTCTCTGATGCATAGCACATAATTGCAAAGACTGTAGCCTGGATCGGGTACACCTTAGTCTCCAGCCTGACGTCATTGCTCTTCAGTACTCTTGAGAGGTCCCTCACAACTGACTTTCCCAATGCAATTTGTCTCTTGATTTCCTGGCTGCTGTTACCAAGAGTGTTGAGTGTGGAAATTCTAGAGAAGACACAACTATGGTCACAAAAAGCAGATAAGTGTTTGCCAGGGGTGTGGGGCAGAGGACGAATGCTAAGGAGCTGAGGAAACTTTTGGAGATTAGTCTGCCATAATGGTAATAATATTGTGTCCTAACCTTGGTGAATATTACCTATATGTAAATGACACTTCAATTAAGTTAATTTTTATAAGACATGGACTTAAGCACAGCAGAGGTTGTGAAAATGGTGCAGAATTGGGAAAGGTTTTGATCTGTTGTCCATGGGATCACTATAATAACAACAACACCCCAAAGATTTGGAGAAAAAGAAGAGGAGCAGGTGAGGGGTGGGTGGTAAGGCCAGGCATTCTCACAGGAGGGCCTCGCTTCTGGCTCTTCAGCAGCTTCTACTGGGCAGGCATCCAGGAGCAGAATTGCTGGGTTATGCTCCACTAAGACATTTCAAAACTTTTCAAGTTTCAAACTTTTATGCTTTCCTAAGTTTGAACCCTGTGAAGCTTCAGTCAGGTGCTCACTGCTAACTTAGAGGTCAGCAGTTTAAACTCACCAACTGCTCCACAGATGCTGAGGTCTGATTCTGTAAGATTATAGCCCTGGAGACCCTATGCAGCAGCTCTCTCCCAGGTCCCTTAGGGCCAAAGAGGTTTGGAATTGACTCAGTGGCTGAGAGTTTGGGACTTAGGGTGAGTGTAACTCTCAATATCAGACTCAAGATGTGTGGTCGGGTGATTAATTTGTAAGATTGGTTTTAGGCAAGAAATTTCAGCCACAGCCCAGCAATGAGAACAGCTTCAGAAGAAGCCTCTGTGGGTGACCACTAGGCATTTGGTTGGGTTTGAGGCCCAAGTCAGGACACTGGTACCGTGGGAGGGTGGGTATCTAGGACTTCTTCACACAGGGGGGGGGTGAATCTAGCCTTAACTCATCTCTGGCCCTACAGGTCCATTTTCACCCAGTGTGCCAACATCTCTGGGACCCTTTCCCCCCAAGTAGGTCCACTAGCCCACCTCAGCCTACTCTACCACAGGAGTGCACATTAGGGCCTCATCTCACCTGCTGTCTCTGGCTTCCTGCCCTAGTCCAAGGAGAAGGCCAGTTGAGGCCTCACCCCCAGAACTCCAAGATCCAGCCAGGTAGAGACTCCTACAGCCCAAGTGCCAAGATCCCCGAGGGAACAGTGCCATGCCTAGAGACTCAGTGCAGGGCTCTGCTCTTCCTGGTGATTTGCAGGGGCCATCGGGCAGTGGTCAGCCCTAGGCCCTAGTGACTCAGCCTCCTGTGTCCTGCTGAGAGGATGTCCTGTCCTCCAGTATGATGCCCTCCCACTCTCCCAGGACCTGCCCTGGCCCCAGAGGGGAGGCAGGGTATGGGAAAGGGGGCACCTGAAATCGGCCCATGCCACCCTGCCTCACCATGGGATCCCAAGCCCAGATTCCTTCTGTCCACAGTGACCCACTGGGGGTAGGCACGGTGGCCCCTCTCCCAGCACCTGGGGCTTCTCCAGGGCAGAAGATAATACCCCTCCAAGGGCCAAACAGGAGGAGGAGAGGGGAAGTGGAGCGAAGGGAGAAGGAAGGGGAAAGGGTCCAGGGGCTCTGAGGTCAGTACTGGGAGCCACCTGCCCCACAGCCTTCCCTCCTGGTCTCCTCTGGTCTGCTGGGGCTTCCTGTGGTGCGTGTGTGGGCAAGTGGGGGAGGGGGAGAGGATGAGCTCAGGCTCCTGCAACTCACATGCTGCCCTACATGGCAGAGCAGAGGACTCCCAAGGCAGGGGTGTCACCCCCAAGTCAACTCCAGGAGGGGAGGCAGACATTGCAACAGCCCACAGTCAGGCCCCATGATGCCTATGGAAAGCTGGTGATCTTGTCCCCTGTTCTGTTGTTCCATCTGCTGTGTGTTAAGGTCTGTCTGGGTGAGGGCTCTGTGCACACCCCTAGAGGGGTAAGACTGTGTCTATATGGGTCATTGGAGCCAGGAGTCTGGCGCACGTGCGTGTTGTGGAGTGCCTGTGGGAGCTGCGAGAGTGCATCTGCGGCTGGCCCAAGTGGTGTCTCCAGCATTAGTCTCAGGGCATCAATGTGGTCTTTGTGTGTGTCTCTCTTCTACAGTCAGGAGTGATCTGTTCCTCCACAGGAAGTCCTGACCCTGGGCAGTGTGGGCCAGGAAGGCTGTTGCTGGCTGTCTCTCCTCATAACCCCTCCTGCCAGGACTCCATCCACCTTCAACTTGGGCAGCTCAGCTGAGTTAAAAATAGCCTGGGGCCTCTGGAAGAGGAAGGGGTAGAGGCCTCCGCTGTGGGGAAGGAGAAGGGGGACAGCACCCCAAGCCCAGCCTCAGGCAGGTCCCTGTAGCTTCGTGGTCAGCCAGCTGACTCTAGCTGGCTGGGGCCTCATATCTACCAGTCCCCACCTGTGTATATAGTTCCTACCTGTGTGGCTGCTGAGAACTCACCACATTTGGCTCTCTTCAGACCTTGCTTCAGGAAAACAGAGCCAGGTTCAGTGCCAGAACTGGCCTTCTCTCTTGCTGAGCCTCAGTTTACCAGCTGAATAATGGGTCTACCATGCCACCCACACTGGAGGTCCCTCTCCCCAACCTAAGGCCAGCACATCCCACCCACACGGCCCCTTCCCTGGAGATCACCATAAAAGCAAGTCAGGCCAAGCAAGGGTCAGTGGAAAAGGTTTAGGTAATTTACTGAAAAAGCACATGTGCCAGCACAGACACACACACACACACACACACACACACACACACACACACACACACGTGTGCTTTGTCTCCAGAATGGGCAGGTGCTGGCAACATTCAGAAGGAGGTCAGCACTGCTGCAGCCCTCTCACACCCCACTTCCCTGCTGTGCCCTCTGCTGCCCTGGATTCCCTCTGAGGGCTGTGGGTCCAGACATTAATTTACCATTCATGGGTTAGTGGGAGTGCTAGGAGTTTGGGGCTGTTATAAAACAGGGGGCAGCTATGAACACTCCAGAACATGTTCCAGACCACAATAAAGCAACTATCACAATAAAAGAAGCTATACAATATTTCCTGTTTCCTAGTGCATTTACATGTTATGATTATACTATCAGACTCTCAAGTTCACTGCCATTTACTTGGTTCTGACTCATCATGATGCTCTATCTGGGTTTCCAAGTCTGTAAATTACAGAGGAGGAAATTGTCCATCTTGCTGTTGTGGAGCAGCCTGTGGATTCGAACCACCAGAGGCTCGCAGTGTTTGAATTTGCAGCACAGCACTCTATGGACGCAGCCACCAGAGCCCCCTGTTTATGCTATGGAGCAGTTTGTTAAATGGGCAATAACAGCAGAGGCTGGGAGGATGCTGTGGGACCTTGCAGGTTGCATTCTGCTGTCGACAGAGCGCTGTGAGTTGGCGCCAACTTGATGATCTAACTACATGGGCGTGGCCAGGATGGGGCAATTGTACGTGCTCCTGGAGGATGGTTGACATGACGCAGTGTTATCACAGACCTTCAATCTGTGAAACAGCACCAGTGACCAAGTGAAGCACAGTCACGTGAGATGTGCAGTACATGACGTCTGGTGACCTGTCAGTGTCCACTGAGGCATGGAGCTGGCCTTCCACACTGCACATCTCTGGGCACCAGCTGGGGAGAGCCATGTACCAACTGGACAGTGCTGGGCTTTGCTCACGGTCTCAAGGGGCACCTCCAGGGCCAGGCCTCCAGTCCTGGGGTCTGCTTATCTGTGGGGGGGCTGTGTGTCCTCCAGCTACTCAGGAGGGAGAGGTTGGTGTGTACCCCTTGTCTAACCAGGCACACCCAGAGGAGGCACCCCATCCTGGAGGCCCACACCCACCCTTCCTTCCTCAGGAAAACCTGTGGTCTGATAAGTCCTCCAGTCTCTGCTTAGCTAAGCCACCCTGGCACCAGCTCCCCAGAGAGGAGGGGCCTGAGCCCCTGCCAGCATGGCACCCCACAGCCAGCCCAGGGACAAGCCTTTAAGGAAGGCTCCAAGGGAAGAGGTTCTCAGAAGGCCAGGGTCCAGGCTGGACCTGGGGGCTGTGAAGGGAGTGATAGTTTTAGTTGAAGTGCCTGCTTCTTCTGGGAGCTCACCCCAAAACAGGGTGGCCCCATGAGGCCCGGCTAAGGTCCCAGCCCCTCCAGCTGCTCCCTGAGCCCCCTCGATCTCTGTGGAAGCCTGTCCTGTGGTACACCATCAGGAGCAGAGAACCTAATGGAGACTGTCCCGATTTCTGCTCCCTGCCTGGTGTCTGCTTGGTCATGCAATCACTCCAAGGGTGAATCTGTTTTTGTTGCTGCCCACTGGCAGCCCCAGGTCAGCTGCTATGCCCAGCCAACTTCTTTCCAGGATCCCTGCAATGTGTTCAGTTCACAGACCAGAGCACAGAACAGACCAGTCACTGTTGTAACGGCGCCTGTCACTCACAGAACAGGCAGGGGTGAGCAGAGCAGCAAACACTACCATCATCAACCTAGCCTCCCATGCCAGGGCCAACTATGTCCTCTTCTAAGCATGCATGAGGGCCTCTGAGCCTCCTGGGTTAATACATCAGAAAGCTACAAGCACTCTGTGCAGGCATCATGTACATGTGCCAAGAGACAACAAGGAAGGGGTAGGAGGAGGGTAGGTTTCCGTGGCCTTAGACGTCACTGTCCATAGAGTAAACTGTGCACCTAGAGCCCTCAGCAGAACCAGAATGACATCAGCTAGAATCTCAGTCATAAGCAAGAGTCAGCACCACACTCTAGACAAATCCCACCAGAAATCCACGGAACTGCTAATGCCTCCCCACCAGCCTGTCCTTCCAGACATCCATACAGAAGATGTGCTGGGTCCACAGTGAGGCCTCTGGGTGAGGAACTCTGAGTCCCAGGCCCTTTGACCTCTTGGGAAGATGCCCACCATTCAGGTGTAAACTGAATTGTCCTTTAAGCATAAATTTTAAATCCCAACCGTGCATCAATTTCCATGAGGACACCAAGGTCCAGAGAACACACCTGTACCTCTTGCCACAGTGGAGTGAAGCAGTGTGGGGTCCCAGGTGAAGTAAAGGAATGTGAGGTTCCAGATGGAATTGAGGAGTATGGGGGCCTAGATGGAGTGAGAGGGGGTCCTGGATGGAGTGATGAGGTCAGGGGCCTGGGCCAAGTGAAGGGTATGGGATCCCAGGGGAGTGAAAAGGTGGGGAGTCTTGGGTGGAGCTGAAGCTCTTCCACAGTGGGATGAAAGGGTGAGTGGTCCTGGACAGAACGGAACCCCCACCACAATGGAATGAAGGGGGCTGGGGTCCTGGGCAGAACTGAATCTCTAACACTGTGGAAAGGAAAATGGTTGGAAAAGGAAAGGTCATGGTTGAAGCATTTCTGTGGGTACAGCATGGGATCCCCAGAGTTCTAAAGCTGCCCTGGCCCTAGTACAGTATCTGAAACCACCATCAGGCACAGAGATATGTCCTGAGGTTACCCAAGGACCCATGTGACCTCAAATCCTTGATTTGTTCCCCAGTGTCCCCTGACCCCACCACCCTAGGAGGCGACCCTCGGTGCCTCCCTCCTATCATCCCCAGTCATCACAAGTCCTGCCAGCTCTGGGGGCTCCTGCCTCCCCTCCCACTCACTTGGTCACCCTTATCCTGCATTCCTGACTTCCTGGCCTCAGAAAGTGCGGGTTCCTGTACCTTCTCCATTTCCCCTCACTTCTACTCCACACCCAGCACATCAGCCCACATACTCAAAGCTTCTCTGACTTGGCAACCACTGGACCAGTCTCTCTCCTGTGCGGTCTACAGTGAATCCTGAAGCCACGGAAAAGCCCGTACGCCCAGGCTAGCAATCATAGGAGGCATGGTCCAGGGAGGCCTGCCAACCTCATCTCAACCTGCCGATCCTCTCGCTCCCCAGCTCAAGTTGAAAGCTATCTCATTCATCTTGCAAGCCACCTCCTAGGAAGCCATCCAGATCTCCATGCTCTGTTCATAGACAGCCCTTGAAAGTAGCAGTACACGTGTCCAGGACTGAGTCTAGCCACAAAGTCTCATGCACAGGACTGTTTAGATGAAAGATAGTGAACACACCAAAGCACGTGTGCACACATGGACACAGAAATGCTTGCACAAACATAGGTATTTGCCTATCAACACACAAGCACAGACACGACCGAACATGGCACACAGACACTCTACTTAATTAATGGACACAGGTCCAAGCAGGAACCCCACACAGATGCATACAAATACACTCACAGGGCACCTGCATGCCCACATGCGAACAGGCACACACAGACAAGAATACATATGAACCTGCACATAGGCACACCGCACACAAATATACATGAATACGGATCCACACCAGACAGATACACGCACATGGACAAGCACACAGAAAAGACACATGTGTAAGAGCATGTATAAACACAAACGCACATGAGAACGTGCACATACACAAAGGACACACAAATGCACATTCATGGATAGTCAAACACAATAGGCCGCACACAAACACATGTGAACAAGTATGTATGAAGCACACATGATGAATACATAAACATATATGTACACACACGATAAAGATACAGATACACGCATGGGCATACACATATGTGGAGATAAGCACACAGAGCACTTGCATGAACACACATGAACCGACACACACAAAGGGAACGTATAAGAACATGTATTAACATGAATACACACTTGGGCACACACGAACACACATGAACAGACGTGCAAACAGGACACTTGCATGCAAATGCATGAAAAGGCACGTATCAATAACACATGTGAACAAGCGTATGTATAGAATGTACCCTGCCAGGTACCACCTGCACTGGGAGCCACCCCACCACCACCTAGTTTCCTGAGCACACCCTCACCCCATCTGGGTGGTCAGAGGGGAGGCACACTCAGCTGCTTGTCTGAAGGCTGGTGGTTCAAAGCCATCAGGTAGCTTCAAGGCTAGTTTCCTTAGCAGTTTGTCAGAGCAGTTCTGGTCAGTCATGGGGTTGCCACAGCAGGGGCTAATGTGACAACAGCATCCAGTTGACAGGAGCTGTGGGCCAGGAGAAAGACCACGGAGTGAAGCTCACATTGATCACATAGCACTGGGTACCTGATCTGGACCACCTGGCTAAGGTGAGGCCCACCAGGAGTCTCTGAGGTGTCACTCTGTCTCCTTGCTATGTTTTGTGGATGAGCTGTAGCTAAGTCTGGCCCCTGGGTTGGGGCATGAGTCTCCATGTGCTGAAGCAGGACACCTGCCTCTTCTCCCCACTTCCCATGTGCACATTCGCTCTCTGAGCCTACATAACACCCTGGGGCAGGGGTGGGGGTGCTGTTCATCTTGGACTTCAGGCTAACTGCACTGCTTAGGGATCCCCGGCCCTCCACATCCACCATTTCTTTTCCTGCTGGCCCTGGGCACCCTGCCATGTCCTGGCACCCCTTATGAGCGCTCTCATTCTCCCTGGGTGTCCATTCCTGTGAAGCCCCACTCTCAGGCCTTTTCTCACTTGAGAGGAGCATGTCCATATGTTGGCTGATGCCCCGAAGAGCTTGATCCCTGTCATCACGAGTTTCTGGTTGTCACTGCACACTCAATGAGGAAACGAATGGGCAGGTAAGGCAGTAGGCTAGGTTGTGCAGACCTCTGCATGCCACCTGGGAACCCAGAAGACCCTCTTCTGGGAGGATGGGTAAGGCCTGCTCACATGCCTCAGGGGACCACTGTTACCTCAATATTGTCACCTCCCAGCCTCAGGAGACAGGCCAGGTGGCCTGATACCTGCCCCTCTGTGGGATCAGTGAGATGTCACCAAGACTGGCACACAGTGGGTATTCAACCCTGGCTGAGGTGGCAAGCTCTGCCCCCAGTAGTGCTGTAGGCCCAAGGGCCAGCAGCAGGAATAGAGGAGCCAGGTGTGTGTCTTCCCTGTGCACCGGCACCAGGTCTATGAAATGTGAGTTGCCAAGTTGCCCCCAGTGGCCCTGCAGCCTGTCCATTACCTGGCAGGCAAAGACAGAGGGACCAGGCCCTTCTGACTGAACCACAACCCTTCTCAGTCCAGAGCGGCCAAAATGGAATTTCATTCTCAGGTAACACCTGCTTGTGGATGGCAGCAAGGCCTGGAATTCAGCTTGGTGGGGGCCATGTGGACCAATGAGGTGTCCACTAGGTTCCAGGAACACCTGGCCTGGAATCATGGCCCTTTAGTGCAGAGGAGGCTGGAGAGGAAGTGTGGTTTCCACAGAAGCTGCAGGCACAGGAGGAAAGGGGGGATTCAGAGTAGGAGAGCAAGATAGGAGGAGGACCTAGAAGGCCTGGTGGGCAGAGGCACGGTGGGGAGCTAACTAGAGAGAGCTCAGCCTTGCTGCATGCTGGCTGGCCTGGGAACCTTCGAGGCAGACACTGGGCATCTCATACTGCAGAAGGAGATGGCCCTGGAGAGCAACCTGGAGGCAAGGTGCTGTGCTGACCACCAGAGCCTTCTCAGACCCCAGCCAGGCCAAGTCTTCCTTGAACATCACAAAGAAGATGGTCTCAGCTCTGCCCCATTGTCTCCTGGCCACTCAGCCTGTGCCCTGGCCATTGTAGGCACCTCAGTGGTCACTGAGGATGGTGCCTTGCCCTCCTCCCTGTTCCTGCCCTGTGTTCTGTCCCTATCCTCTCCCCCACCAGCAAGGCACTCAGCAGTTGTGGCTTGGTCTCAGTGCCAGAAACCTGGAAAGCAGGGACCTGGTGCTGGTCACAGGCACAGGCAGGAGGGCAGCAGTTGGCAGTGGCGTTTGGGGACAGTTGGGGTGAGGGCTTGAAGTAGAGATGGGGTGACAGTTGGTGGTGGCAGCTGGAGTGGCAGTTGGGGCTTGGCAGGGGTATAGGCCTAGAGAACGATGGGGTGGGGCAGCGTTGGGACTAGCAGGTATCCCCTGGCCCAGAGAGCTCTGGAAGGGTGAGGTGATCATGGGGAAGCCCGGGCATACAGAGCCAGACCTCATCCACCTTCCCACAGGGCAGGCGACATCCTCTGACTCAGGCTTTGTGACAACCTCGCTGTCTCCGTCTGCCTCTTCATCCACTGCAGGACTTGCGCTGATATCTAGTGGGGGTGAGCTGCCTCCAGCTCCCAGCCCCTAGCCTTGCCTGCTGCCTCCCTCCTCCCTGCTCAGGCTTCAAGCAGGCTAGAAGAGGGCAGGGACAGACTCTGGGCAGTTCCTGGGAAGGGGCAGGCTCCCAGGGCTGTTGCCATGGGGACATCTGAGCAACACTACTGACTAGAAAACAGGCAGGCAGGCTCCATGACCAGTGGCAGTGACAACCCCACCACACAGGAAAGCCAGCTGGGAATAAATGGAGACTGGTGCCTGGGGGCAAGGTGGGCTGCCCAGGGTGGAGGCTGGACAATCCCAGGGTAGTCTCTGTCACTGTTAATTTTGATTTCTGAAGCCCCTCCCCAAACAGATTGAGCTGTGAACAGGACAGATAGTGCACTGCTCTGCAAAGCCTGAGGGCCCCTGGAGCAGGGCTGCAGCCTGCAGTCCTCAGCTTCTGCCCAGAACTAAAAAATGGGAGCGAACTGGCAGTAGGGTGCAGGGGTGCTGAAAGTAGAGGTATGCCCAGTGGCCGTGCCAGGCCACCCTTTTGAGGCCCTTGCAGTCATGGGACTCTAGGGGGTCTGCCCTCACAGCTTCAATCCTCCCTTAGGGGCATTCAACTATAGTGTGGAAACAGCCCCCTGAGGGATATGCTGGGCCCTGGCCATCCTGGCTTCAATCTCCAAGCCTGTGGCCATGGTTCCCTAGACCTCCTCCTCCTCCTGAAGCCTGGATCTCACAGACCTTAGGTTATGCCCTATCCCAAGGGCAGGCTCCAGACACGCATGTTGGGCTAACCCAAGGCGGAGTGATGCCCACATGCCCAGGTGGATGGGGGTGTCCCCATGAGAAAGTTGTGGTCACAGTCCAGTGTGAGTAGGGGTGTCTGATGAGTGGATTGTGGTAATACTCCTGGATGGTTAAGGGTGTCCTATGGGTGTGTGGTGGTCACACTCTGGGAAGGTGGTTAGGGGTGTCCCATGGGTTCATGGTGGCAACACTCCTGGGTGATGTGAGGGCTTTCTGGGTTGGCTTTACCATATAGTGACCACTCAAGCCATCACCATTTTTGTTGGCCCATGCTCTCTCCCTGCATGCAGGGGCTTTGGCTGGTTCACCTCGGCACCTCACCCTCAGACTCCCCAGCATCCTTTTGCTAGCCCCAGGTGGGGTGCCAATGCTACACCCTCACCCCTGCCTGTCCCCTGCTCTCCCCAGGGTGAGGTACTCATGCTGCACTGTCTTGAGAGACTATTCCTTGCCCTGCAGCCTCCCTGGAGGGATGGCAGTTAGAGGCATGCTGAGGCAGCCCAGGCTGCATCTCCCCAAGGGGCTAGAGGCTTGGGGCTGCCACTCGATCTGCTCGTCCTTCCCTGCCCTGCAGAAAGGCCACAGCTGCTGTTCCTTGTTCTTGGTGTGGGGAAGGCAGAGTCTTGGTCCCGAGATCCTGACAAGGCCACTGGGGCAACTCTGGTTCTTTGATTCTTCCTCAGGCAGGGGTGGGGGCAGGACCAGGCTCCAAGATGAGAGTTTCAGGGTTCCAGGGACTTCCAGGCTCTCCTTAGTTCCTTCCAAACCCCAGGAGCCCACAGAGGATGGTGGGTGGACTGTGGTGGTGGCAGCTGTAGGTCAAGTGAGACAAAGACCTGTTCTTGCAGGAAGAAGCTCTCAAGCTGTCACTGAGCACCAGTGTGTGCTGTCAGTACTTCGTCAGCTGGCCAACGCCATCAACAGGCGTTTTCCTTACAGATAGATGTGGGGGTCCACACCGAGGAGGACCCGGTACAAGCAGTCTATCCACAGGGTCTTCAGGGGACTGAATGGCCTTCCGGGTTGCCCATGACTGCCAAGGTCATTGTTCCCAGGCTTCCTCCTTGGGAACGGTCCCAACTCTGGTGAGCTTGGTCAGCCTCTCCTTGGAGTCCTCAGGGTGCAGTGTCCCTGTCTCCTGAGGATCCAGAAACTTGGCCCATTGTCCCAGCTGGGACGCCAGGGTCCCCCATTAGAAGGTCTGGAAGGGGGTGCCTGCGCAGCCATTCTGGTGCACCACAGAAGGATGGCCCGACTGTGGCCACCCTTACTCACTCAAGAATTCCCAGGCCTGCCCTCCCACTGCCGCCGTGAATGCCTCCTTACACGTCTTGAGAAAGCATCCATAATAGCCCGCCGCCTCCCACCTCCGGAGGAATGCGCGGCCCGGCCCGCAGACGCCCCGGTGCCTTCCCATTGGACGTTCTGCAGCATGACTCCCCTGAGCTGCTGGCCGGCCACACGCTCACCTCCCTTCCCTCTGCCGCTCCCCGGGGAGGAAGCGAGGTGGCCTTTGCCCGCGAAGTCCAGCCAGGAATGCGGGGTGTGCTTCCCATTCCGCCGGTCCGGCGCTCCGGAACAGCGAGGGCGCCAAGGGACACGCGGGGCGGGGACGCACGGGCTTCAAAGCACCACCGGGGGCGGGAACCCATCTTGGGCAGCTGGAACGATCCGATCCGGCACCGCGGTTCCAGGGTGCATGACTCGCGATCATAGGCAGGGGTAGGGGACAGGTCAAGATTCAAGGCGCTACCTTCCTGGCCCATAGCGGGGCCCTGGGTCCCTAAGTGCAGGCGACACGTTGGGACCTACCCGCGCGCGGCCGCCCTGCTCCCAGTTGGTTAAAATCAAGGATCAGTGGCGGCCACGCAGCCCGGCGCCGGGCGGCGAGGTGTGCCTCAGCCCAGGTGCTCTGGGAACTCCACAGCAGCGGGGGGAGCACCACGCCTGGTCCTGCCCGGCCTGACCGCTACTTGGGCACAGGGAGGGTGCCTCCTCTCTGCACCGCGCGGTCCTTGGAACCACTTAGGCAAACAGGGGAAGTCACGAAGTTTGCGAGACGCGCGCTGTTAGCCCGCACGTCGGGTCGTGGGTACAGTCGGCGGCCCGGGGGGGGGGGGGGGGCCTGCGCGCCTCCGAGGACAGGCGCGCGGACAGTGCCGGGGTTCGCAGTCTGGGAGCGGGGACTCCGGTGTTGAGATCCCAGCATGCCTGCACCATTGAAGTAGTCTCTGGCCCCTCGACTCCGCCAGCGCGAGGGTCCCCCGGAGGAAACGGCGTCTGGGGACCCCAAGCCCCGCCACCCCCGCTCCCGCCGGCCCAGGGGAGGGGGCTTCCCATAATGCCCAGCGAGCTCCAGCCCTCACTTCCGCTGTCCAGCCGCCCGCGGGGGGGCGGAGGAGAAGCGCCCCCGCCCGCGTCCCCC